>NC_034411.1:46251256-46594127 GCF_002078875.1 Numida meleagris | reverse complement strand
ATCCTTCAGCATCAGTTTCTGCCCCATTTTTCTCCTTCTACAAAGATTATGTGATGGGTAACATAAGTGTTTGTTAACAAACTGTTTTGAAGCTTTAGTTATGGTGCCCATAAATAATTACATAAATAATTACATAAATAATTACCCATAAATTACAGTAGCAAATAGGTAACTTGAGCATAAACTTTTAATTTTTATTCAAAAAGTTGACAAAGTTAATTTTGTTTGTAGGATGTGCAGATCAATTACAACAGAAAAAACACCCAAAGCATAACCAAGTCAGATCCTGTGGGAATATGGATCAGTTTCTGTCTTGCCTAAAAGCAGACTGTCTTTACTTGTTTTTGAAAGAGTACCTCTGGTTATTGCTTAAATCCGAATTGCTCCGAACAGACAGAAGAGAGCTCAATTAAACACTGAAGCACAGAGGTGGACTCAGCACAATAAACATTTTATCCTAAAAGGCCTTGGGTGACCTCATAAGGGTCAGAATGTAAAACATCTGTAATTAATATATCCTCTGCTATAAGTCAGCAGCAATGAATAGTGTCAGCCTATCACAGAAGTAAAAGAAAAGTTGGCTCTAAAATACATCTGAGAAAAACTGTATATTCAACAAGCTAAGTCTATTCCCAAAAGTTAAAAATGAAATAAAAGGAAAACAGCCTATTTTAGAAATAATACACAGTAATTCTGCAAGTTTTCATTTTGTATGACAGTTGGTAGATTTAAAGCATCTATTTTACATTTAATATGACTGTATTCAGAAGCTGATGATTTAAAAACGCTTGACTTACTTCTGAGTGCAGAGAATTATATCTTTTTAATAAATAATGTCCAGCCAGTAGAGTAGATTAAAATCAGCAAGAATCAATCACAAAATGCAGTGTACTGGCGAGAAACAGTCTGTGCATTTCTTACCTAGTAGCATACTGCTCTATCCTGGAGTGTGTGTCATCATGAAATAGCTGCGGAGACTGGGAAGGGCTATTTAAAAAAAAAGAAAAGATACTGGTGTCAAAAGCAGTTCATGATAGAGGTAAAATTATTTTAAAGTAATTTAGACTAATGACAAATAAATACATTCTCAATATTACTGAGGGGGTTGTTGCTTTGGGTCAGCCATGCCCTATAGCTCATGCACATCAGATTAGCTGCAATTCAGCTTAGAGAAAAGTAGTCTATAAAGCTTTCTGGACAAAGGGATTCTGCATACTCACTCATATTGCTCTGGCCACATACTGATGAGAGTGATAGGACTGTAAGGAAGACAAAAAAAAAAGGAAAGAAAGAAAGAAAGAAACTATGAAACAAACTTTGGAGCCATTTAAGCAAGAGAATGCTAGAGAAACACATCATTTTAACCAACAACCCACTCATTATTTGAATCAGCAACAACTGACATTGAAAATAGACAGCAGCGGATACTACAGCGTATCATGGAAAGACAGGAAACTGACTTACAAAATTTATTTTGTTAAAAATCAAATTCTAAAAAAATACCAGAACAGTATTACTGATTGAACTGGAGTTCGTAAACCACAATCAATTTGTTTAAATACTGTTCAAGCATCGGACCATTCCTTTTAAACTAACTAGAAAATACTCTTACAAAAACATATTGAGGAAAAAGAAACAACAACAAAACACCCTACTGTATATCAAAGTTATCTGTGCTTATTTTCCTACTGTGTAAAAATAATCTAAGGTAAATATATATTGTATAATATTCTGTCAGTTGGATAAGCATTTAGGATTTCTGATTTAACTTTTTTCAAGAACCATAATGCTGAGCTTTCTTACCCGAAGCAGGGACAACCCATACCAGTAGTTTCCTCAGCATGGTACTGGCAATTTATCTGTGTATTTTCCACATGACAGGCCAAAAGAGTTTTACCCTAACCTGTGACTACAGTTTTGATATTCGAATTCCTGGCACCATTGGCAAACTTCTGCTTTCTTTTCTTTGTGACATATTTGTTTTGTAATGCAGACCAGTCAAGGATTGCTCTGGTGAGCAACAGCTGAACATTTGTGTGTACATCATGCTTAGAACACAGGCCACCAGTTATGCCAGTTTTCAGATTACTTCCTTCTGTTTCTTAAACTGATAATGAGTGGGGTTTTTTTACTGTAAATAAAATACACAATCCTCTCGTCATGAAACTGAGTATGGACAAGCACACTGGTCTTTAGCACACAAGCAGAGCACATATGTTGAAACTCCACAGTGGCCGTCGGTGGTGACTAAGCTGTGCAGAGCTTAGACAACAAGATGTCACAGAGAGTCAACTCATGAAACCAATTCTGGTGCTCTGTTAAAATATCTAGATTTTTTTCATATAACAGCCTCCTTTGCTGACAGCTACCAACCACCTAAGTAAATAAAGTGGAGTAATTCTGTCAGCACAGTGAATAACACCGTGGAGACACAGACAGTACTCTGCCCTATTAGTCCTCCTATATTTCTGAAGTTTGTAGGAACCTCATTAGCTCAGAGATTTCTAACTCTAGGGACTTAAAAATGACCATATAAGCAGGAAGGTTCCAAAAGTCCACTCTCCCGAAAGCTACAGAAGTTTTTTTTTTTGTAAAACAGCCATTAAGATCCCTCCAGAATCACCTGCTACATGGCTCTATAGCAAAATACTTACAAAACCAAAATAAAAACATGGTACTTTTCAAATACAGGCAAGATCTGCAAAAAATGCAACTGCGACTGCTCGGTCTTGGTTATTTCTTTTGTTTCATTTTTTTGTTTTTAGTGGAACAGGCCAGTGATGCCAAGAGCATTCGCACTATAATTAAGCTTACGTCTCCAGGTTGTCACCCTCCAGAACTGTTTGCACAGGTAAGTAGCCAAGACGCGGATGTTTTGCAAAATACTTCTTTGACCGGAACTTGTTCTTCAGCACTTTGGTGAAGTCTCGTACATCTTCCCCAGATGTTGTCTTAAAAAATTAAAAGAAATTAAATTGAACAATGCTAAAGAGTACTGACAATAATACTGCTCCTACTCTCCTGAAAGAAGGAAGAATTTCAAAATGTTAGTGATGTTAAAAATGCCTTTTTAATGTTGTGAAATATAGCACACTAATGATAGTAATGCATCTACAGACTCTCTTCTATTAGAAAAAAAAAACAGTGAGGCTTCAAACTTCTAGCGATAAATGCACTAGATTTACCAATTACTTTATAAATTAGAGAAAAACTGAAAACGGCTCAAGTCTTAAGCTGAGTATTTACAAACCGTCTTACAAAGCTGAAAAGAGCAAAGTTTGCCAGATATAAGGAGACACTCAGCCACTGAAAGCAATTCTGACAATACACTCATGCACATCAATCTTGTGACTCAGCTTCACAGAAAAAACAAAAAGCTTTGTAATGGCTCTGCTGACAAAAATACAGCTAACAGGAATGGCTTTACTTTCAAAAAACAAAACAAAACAAAAAAACACAAAAACACACCACATAGCTTACACAGCCCCATGCATTCACAAACTGCCACAAAATATTCAATGACTGCTATTATATACCTGAACTGAAAAACCTTATAATGAGATAGAAGCAGTAAGTGCTAAACTGTTCTCTCCTGCAAGAGCCAAGCTTTTAATGAGAATTTTCTCATGTTACCAGGTCTCTTCCTACAGGTTTTTACTATTATCTGTATCATTCCAGGGCCAAGAAATAGCTACAGACGAAATTATAACCATCCTACGGGCACTGTTCAGAGGCACAGTCAGAAGCAGATCTGGAAAGAACAATCTGTGCCTGAAGTAAGAAACCTACAGACTGGGCCAGCATCCTCCTTACTACCACACTATGAGACTGCTAAGAAAATCAGCCTCAAGATTTTGCAAGTCTAAAATTACAAGCTACAACCAGCAAAAACTCCCTGACTAAGCTTTTCTACTGGTCCGACAAATGCTTAGCTCCATCTCACTCCCACAGCTGGAATTTAGAACAGAATTTAAATTGACACAGCTGCTTTTAAGGATCGGTTTAATTAGAAATAATCACAGCAGTAATGACAACACTGCTTTGGTAACGCTACTCAATTGCTGCTTCAAAAGCAGGGATGCAAGCAAAATAGACAGGCAAGGTGAAAGAGACAATACAAGGTGAAAGTGGCTATAACAGACGTCTGTGGGTAGAAACAATAGTATACAGTACAACTTCACAGTACTCCTGTTTTCGGACCAAATTGAGTACTTAAACAGAATGGTCCCCATCCCATGGAGTAGTGTTTCTTTTTGCAACTGCAATTAAAAAAAAAAAAAAAAGAGGCCATTCACCTCCTATATTAGTTGCAGTTTTGCAATGGCTTCCACAGTCTACAGCCCAAACCCTGTAACAAACTGTGGACTGTATTTCTGCAGATTCTGCTTAGGGAGAAGCATGTTTACATAAAAGGATGCCCAAGTGAATGAATATCTGTATTAATTAAGGGCTTTTTACTTTTGTAATTTTTCCCCATTACTTATTAGTAAAAGGCCTAGAAGCAGGTCAGACAAACTTTTCTCCAATTTTATTTTCTATTGTCAAAACATAAAATACATACCTGAATATGGAAATATGTTTAATGTGTATAATACAGGCAGTTATAAAATCTGTAATGTAGGTCAGAGTAGCAGTAAAAACAATAGATAATCAAATGGATGTAGTTTGTGGCATCTGGCTTTAATGAGTAGCAACAAAATCAGCACATTTGGGATTAAGAAGTGTTTGAACCCCCAGATTTTAGTAGAGGTAAAATTCAGAGAGGGCTCACAAAATCAAGCTCAGAAAGCATCTGCTGCGAGCATGGAATCTTCCTTTTAAGGTCTGTGAAGTCCAAAGGGTGGCTGCTTCTTACACAACAGTAACTCCAGCAGATGGAACTCTGTCCCAAGGCCAATGAATGAAAGTTTTACTACCTACACATTATAGAAATAAATGTGTAGTGAGCTGCCAAACTTTTCCTCCAGTGTACTCTTTACTTGGTATGACAGCCTGACCCAGTTCCTTCAAAAAACTGATTTTACTATGTACCGAATGAGGATGATAAATACTAACCACTGAAACCTGAGAAGCTTTGGAAGAACTTTTTTTATTCACAGGACAAAGACATAACTTTTAGAAGCATTTATTGTTTTTGCCCATAGCCACACTACACAATCCAATCAAAAACCATGCCAAAAGAGAGGTGCTATAACATTTATCTTCTGAAAAAGAATAGCCAGGAGCTGTTGCATAGAACCTATCTACTAAATTAGAAACAACAGGTGACTTGTACAACCCCTTACATCATGACATCTTGGCTTCGGTCCTCACAGGTCAATAGCACAAATACTAAAACAATAACAGAAGTACTTCAAAAGCAAAGGAAAAAAAAAACCTTTGCAGCCAAAAAACTACTCTTTCAGCCTCAATTTAAAACCTCAGTTCTTAAAAAATGGTGACGTTCAGGAAAGAATGACAAAGATCCATGGCTAGCATACATAATTAACAAACTCTGTGAATGTCTCGAGGAAAATATATGAAATAACTGACAAACTTGCATTAGCACTCTTCAGTACACAGCCAGGGATAAGTAGAATCATAAGTCAAGCTAAAATTAGAAAAAAAATCCTTGTAAACCAATAAACATTTAAGAAACTCTTGGATTTATATGGAAAACAGTAGAAAATAAAGAAGGTGCTAGGCACAGTTTTCCTATATAGGTTAAGAAAAAGTTTGTGATATTTTTCATGTATTAGTAACAGGACAAATTTTCACTGGGAAGAAGTACAAAGAATGTAATAAAACTGTTGGGAGAGCTCTAAAATATGAGTATTTATATATATAATATATATATATATGTACAGATGTAAATTTTAAGATCTTTTTTAAGAGAAAAAGCTTTTTTACATCTCCATATTTTGTTTCTTGATATTTTATTAATCGGTAACATTAAGTAGATTCTGCACCATGAACCAGACTATACTTGATATACAACAAATACACACACACACACCAATCGCTCCAAAAGTAATGCCTCCTATTTATTTCCATGGAAACTACAACAGCTACAAAGAGCACAATAACACTATTTGACAGAGCAAATTTTCAGCTTCAAAACACTAGCTTTCAGCATAGTCACTACCATTAGCTATGCATTTTTACCAGCGATAAACAAGAGCCTGCATGCTGTGCCCCTAAAAATCGGAACCAGCAGAAGTGACCAACTACCAGCACTACTAAAATGCACTATCCACTGCCTCACTGTGCTCACATCCACTGCTTGGTCTTCATAAATGTTCAGTAAGTGTCGATAAATGTCAATGGGTGCCGTTTTTTTGCTGCACGGAGGAATTCAATGACATAACCTTTGCTTCATCTGCACTTCCATGTCAGACATCATTTGTTAGGCTGCCCCTCTGCTGCCATCTGTCACACGGCAACAAAATGTAATGGAATATTGGGGGGAAGGTTCAACCACACCACCACCATCTGCCTCTGACATTTTGGACCAACAGAATAAAACAGGAGGCATTACTTTTGGAGCAACCCTCTTACACACATATATTTTAAATTGACACTGAAGTACCCAATTGTCCAATAACTTAAACATATGTTTAAATTTACACATTCATTCCCATTCAGCAAAGCACCTACACTTTTTAAATAGCACCACATGGTCCTTGGTAGAGGCAAGGGAGAAGATACCACAAAAAATCAAGTTATTAAAGACACAAGAAATGTATTTATGCCTGTCACTACTGCATCAGTGATGTTTGCATTATGTAGCAATATGAAGATGACCTTTCTCTGATCACTTTCAAATAGAGGCATTTCATAGCACTTTTTCACCAAGAGGCATTACAAATTTTGTGAGCTATGAACTCAAGCTGTAATTTCAACAGTAACTCTTTTAGCTTGGAATTTTACAAGTTAAGTTGCAAAAGAGTATCAAATCATATAAGCTGGCTAGCTGAGCAACCAGAACAGAGAGACTTAGAGGAAAACATGTTGAGCAGCTGCTTGATATCAAAGATAGATGGGTTTTTTTTCAGGGAAAGGAGTAATAATATCTGAGCTCCACAGCTGGAAGCAATGTTCTGCATATAAAATAACCCGATTTGCCCATTCTCGCTGTTTTCTTTAATCTTCCCCGTAGTACAAATCTATTTTGTTAACAATGAAGTCTCATCCTTGGTGCATTGATAAACTTGTCAAGATGAAACCACTGACTTTCTTATGTCAGCTGCTTTTAAAACATCGAAGCTGCTTAATGTTCAGGAATGTAACTGTCTTCTCTGGCTGTCAGTAGCCATTAAGCCTTCTGATGACTTACCTAGAGGAGGAGCCTTAGCAGGCCTTATTGTAGATAAGCTTTATTGTGCCTGAAGCAAAATTTTCACTCTAGGGTAAAGCAAAATTCAGCTAATACTTTCTGACATCTTTCTTATCCTGTTCTGAGGTAATGAAATTATTCTCACTTCTCTTGCAAGGTAAACTGTCAACAAGAATTACTAAAATTAAAAACACAGTCATTAGGAAAATATTTATTTTGGACACCACATGAAATTCTTTTAAGGACCCAGTCCTACAAAGTCATTCAAAATTTACAGTGGTTCATTTGCAAGCAAAAGGTAATGGTAGACAACACAGAAGAGAGCTCCTAGAAGGAGTAAGATATGTCCTAAAGTGAAATACAGTCAGTTGATTCCAACTGTATTCAGATGTGCCAAGAATTATTTTAGAGTTCTATCTGCCAACACGTCAAATCCATTTCATCTTTACTGTTTTTTTATTTCTTCATGTTGAAGAGGTTAACCTTTGCTGCCATCATTTTGCACAGAGAGGCTACAAAAAAATGTTCCCCAAGTTAAGGGCAGTTCCACTGTGTGTAGTGGCACAGAGGTCAGGACCTCAACAGAAATAAAGCTTGCAGTGATAAAGTTTTCAGCGTTGTTGATTTGAGATCTGTATGTTACTTCAAATTAGCTGCTTTTAAGGTTTTGCTACAGAATACAGGAGCTGTAAAGTCAAAATATTTAGAGAAAGAAAACTGATGCAGTCATTATTTCTACTTGGAATTAAAAGATGTCATTGGTACAAAGAGTCACATTAATATAACCCAAGTATCACTACTGAGAGAATTCCTGTTCCAAAAAACTAAGCACTTAAGAGTAATCCTGAGTTAAATGCTAGATTCTGACTGGGGGAAAACGCTGCAAAAATTTTTTTTACATATCTCTGTGTAATACTTTACATTAGAAATCTCATTTCTCCATTTTTTTCAGAAGAAGACAATTTAAATGGGAATAACTAACTACAGTAACTTTGCATTTATACTATAAAAAGTATAAAAAGAAAGTATCATTTACTCAACATTTTCAGTTCCCTTACCCTGCCTAAAGATGACTCCATCTCTAAATCCTGACTTACAGAAAAAAATATGTAACCAAAGTAGTTGTCACAAATTTTTCTATTTTTAGCATCAAGAAAACCAAACTGTAAACTAGGGAGAACATTAAAGGGCATTATGGATTGGGCTCCAATAGCTATACATAACTACCTGGCCTTATTCTGAAATTATGAAGGAATGAAAACACTGTGGAGAATCTTGCCCTTCCAAATTTAATTTTAAACGCAGATTCCTTAAGCCATTCTTCAAGTTACATTAAATATAAGTAGCAAAGATTCTGAGAAATCCCTTCATATCCCAACACTGAGTAACTTATCTGAAGGCAATTAAAAGGTTTTTTCCTTTTTGATTAAGCTCCAGTTCAAAATGTCAGCTTTATTAAGCAGTTAAGCATTTGCTTTTTCTAATTATTGCTAGTACTCTTGATATTAACGCATTTGTATCAATACATTTAAGTAAAAGAGAGAAGCTAGATTTTATTAAGGCAGTTTGATGAGAGCATTTATTTACAGTCTGCTTTGCAACACAGGCCACAAAAATAACATTTTAGCATCAACAGCATTTGAATCAAGCAGAAAAGGTTCTAAAAACATGCTAACCTTAGCAGACTAGATGCACTCCTGTTCAGATTATTTATACTGTAATATAATGGATTCTAAGGAATAATTCATTGATCTTTGGTACATCCATTTTTATTATTGTTTTTTATTGCGTAGACTCAGCTCTATGCTATTTTTTTGGGCATCATTCCATTTAAATACATAAGCTATTCTACTAACATGCTGCAAAGAATTTTGCAAATTCTTGAATACTGTATTGCATTAATTGAGTTCAACCTGTAGAGAGGCTTAGCAACAAATTAGTACACCAGCAATACATTAGACATTGCTACAAACAGCAATAAGTAAAGTAAGTAAAGTAAAAAGTAAAGCAAAACTAAGTAAAGTAAGTACAGGTGATTTTTTTGTAGTCCTATCACCTTTGAGGATCAACTTGTAGCAATATCTGGACCAGGCTCTGAATGACATGGTCTAGATTGCACAGGAGTTGGACTAGACAACCTTTAAAGGTCCCTTCCAACTCAAAATGATTCTACGATTCAGTAATAAATAGCACTAAATTCTTTTTGTGAAATCAGTTCTTCAATCCTGACTCAACTCAGATAATAGTTAAAATGAACTGCGTGCAGGTACTGATTATGCAAGTTAAATAGCCATGTCTTAATTCTGTTCATATAATGGGTCATTTCTGATCTGAGTTTGTTCTAAGCATACAGACCTTTTAGCACTGCTGTTTAAATTATATACATATTATACTATTAAATTTTATGACTGAATGAAAATTCTTCTGAACAACCATCAGATTAGGCTAAAAAAAAACAAAACAAAACACAAAAGTGGTGCCCAATCCTACACTTAAAATACTGTCTTAGAAAATTCCTTAGAAAAATCTTGCTTGAATATTTCATCAGGAAAATATTGTACTGTGAATTAATGTTTGTTAGCCAATGCAGGCAAAAGTCTCAAATTATTATCAGTTAGAAACTGTCAATTTAGCTCTTTTTCTTCTTCCAGCTACACACCAGTTTCTAAATAACATTGTAAGCAGTAATTACTCAAGAGAAAACACAACATTTGTCTAACTATGTTTTCATGACACAAGCAACGTATGTTCAACACAAAAGCAAAGATCACAAATCTTTAAAAATATTTTAAGATGATCCTTGGGGGTTCCTTCCAACTCAGAGTATTCTATGAATATTAAACATTATTATGTTGTATGGCAGTAGTAAAGTAAGTCCCTTTTCTCTAATATGTTCACACCCTTGAAACAGAGTGTGGGCATGTGCACGCATTCAAGCACTGCAATTCTATTGAATATTACACTTTTATTTTTGCAAAACAAATGAAGTTCCTTCAGTGAATATTTCTGAAGTGGACACTAGGAGTAGTCCATTCTCTCCATTTCTACAGAATTCAAACAGTGCCTGAAAAAAATCAGCAGCACTAGCAAAGCCCCTGATGACTTTCAAAGAGGAGAGTGAGAAGACAAGCCCTGCAAGACAGATGGAAAAGAAATCCTGGCAGAATATCAAGGTGTCAAAGGACTGTTAAAAATAATTTAGATTACAAATAATGTGGAAACAATCCCTTAGGAATGGGCAGTAAATTGGTACTCACCGGTATACAATACTCCACCATTGGGTAATGCAATTTATGCCCCTTAGCTGTACGGCCAGAAAAGAAGCAGCTCTGACAGACATCATAGTTGAAATGTTTTAAGCTTCGGTACCTATGGGGACATTAAAGAAAGTGGTTAGAACTTCCTAGGTTCAGTTCTAATATTTACTAGTTACTAAGCTTCACAAGACAAATCACTCTTTGAAATGGTGTCACCGGCTTTTCAGCTGCAGCAATACAAGGATACTGAGTGTCTTAACTTAGAAAGCACAGGTAGGGCACTGCCAGCCACTCAACTTCAGAACCCGAAACTCTTGGAAGTTCAGCAGTTCTAAGAATAATATGCTAATAGGTTTAAACATTAAGTTGATTTATTTACTCAGGTTTTCTTTAAGAGCATAAGCAAAGCAACAAAGCAGAAAATGTATACAATATCCTTTTTACTAAATGTAGCCACCAGGAGAATGATAGTTTTTATTTATTTTTAAGCCAAAACTGGATTATGCAATGATTCACTTCCAGACTCCATCCACTGTTGTTTTTATAGTACGGTTGTTCTGACAAGATGAGGTTGTATCATTTGCTTGAAACTAAAATGAGCTAGCCGAGGCAAATAGAATAGCTATTGAATAGTTTAAGTTTAAATTAAATTGATTCCTGAGAGTAGTTTTCAGTACCCATCCACGTCGTTCCCCTGATGAGTTTTATGTTTTGTTTTTCATGACAATAAGTGCTTATAAACGCAAAGGTTCACTTTTAAGGACGCTGACGCAAGAACATGTAGTTTTTATTCAAGAGCCCATGTATTAAATGGCAGCATCTGCCTGCTGCTAAGATGCTAGACACTTTTGTTGTTGCAGATCTCTAGTATCACTACAGATTAAGAATGAGTCATTCCTTTGCCTTCCTTCTCTTCTGCCTCCAAGTGCTCCTTTTCTATGCTAGATATTTCAATATAGCCAAGATGCATCAGCCCCAACTTAGGCATCCAGAAGATATATAAACTGGAGCTCAGCCACGCCACACTTTGGCAAGTGTTAATTACAAAAAATAGAAATCTATCTTTTATCTACTCATGAGACAGGCAAAAAAGTTTGATCAGATTAATAACTTCTGAAAGTACTTAGACCTCCATATTTGGAGTGAAAGAAGACAATCACTAGCTCTTATAAGACTGACTGAAGTTTGCATACCTAAAGCTAGGTGGGCTGAGTCTGACCAAAAGATTCATATTACTATCCTTTAACATAACAGAAACAAGGAGGAAGAGAAAGCATGGGGAAGAAAAACGACTCATCTGCCTCAGCATCTGAAGAAAAGCCTTAGAATCACTTACAGGTAAAACTGATTTATCATCCCTAAATAAAACACAGAACTTCATAACCACAACAGTGAGTGATGTTTAGCACTGCTCCCCTAAATTGTTTTGCATCTTTTATACTCTGGAGCAATTGATACACAGATGTACGTTAGTTGTAACAGTACTAAAAAAGGGCACCAAATATACAAAGCCTCATGATTCATAGTAAAATCATACTGTTCAGGAGAATAACAAGGAGAATATCCTTGGAGTCATTTTTCCTTTCAGAATTCAAAGATTCTGCTGGACAGCCTAAACTTATACTATGTTCAACGCTTCAAGACAGGAACTGTGCAAGACTGTGCAAGTCTCATCACAGTAATATATAAATGTGCCAAGCAAGGAAGGATTGCTGCTGAAGGGTGTTCAGCGCTGGCTGACATGACTGACTGCTGCAAAGGGTTTATGGAGGAGATGGGGGCAGCTAGCCAACTCACCATGAATCCTCTTGCTCCACCTAAGACATAAATGAGCAGGTTTTTTTTCTTACTGATCAGTTTTTTTTTTTGCTCTTGTGCTCACAGAACATACAGAGTGCATTTACAATTCCATTTGCTGCCTCTTGAATCCACCAGTGCCAAAATACCTGACGACAGCCTATTCTACACACCTGTCCATCACAAGACCACTAGGTATCTACAGGAGCCAGAAACATAGTTGCTCAAGAGCACTTGCAGAGAGATCCACACTGTGGTCTAAGCAAGGATGGCAGTTCCTATCTTAAACAGGTAAAATGGTGAAAAAATAAACATGGAACTTGTACATGTTGTATGTAAAAAATCAGATACTTTCAGAGAAACTCTGCACCCACCTCCCCTTCTCTTACCTGAAGCCAACAATTGGACATTCTTTGCAGATGTTGCACTTGGCCTGATGTTTTGCTGTTTCTGCAGCTGCCACGCGGTGCAGAACTGGTAGCCATACCATAGACTGTGGCTCCAAGTGCATCCAATCTATAAATTGCTTTACAGTAATTTCTGGCTTATTGTGGTTCTGTGGAAAACAAATGAACATATAAATTTAAAATAATAAAAAGAAATAAATTTTAAAAAGCCTCAACAAACAAATTTTCCTTAGAATTCAGTTCCAAAAAAACCCACCCTATGTTAATCCATTCCTTGTCAGATTAATAAATAACCAGTTAAAGGATACATGAAACAGTCTTGATTAAAATGCAAATACAGAAAACAAGACAGCCAGTAAAAAAACATAGGGCTAAACATCTGTGATAGAGGAGATAGGTGGTAATAAAGATGGAGCAGTCCACAACAAAGCCATCTTTGAACTGAAATACTTAAAGAAGGTAGAGAGTGCTGAAGGGAAGCATATTCTGCATTTCAGACATGGCAGTCTTGTCAGTTAAGATTGATGCCAGACTGCCAAAAGACAATACTGCTTCCAAGGGTCTAGTAACTGCCATAAGATTCATGAAAAAATTCTAATTGTATTCTGAGCCCATGGTATTCTTTCCAGTTAGCATGTTAAATACACAAATAAATATGTAAAAAAAAAAGAGAAAAATAAATCTGTCACTTTATAGGCAATCATTGAAAGAACGCAGCAGAGCTAAAATATTAGCATGACTGTTTTAAGATCAAATAAACATGCTTCCATTCAAGTTGTAACTAATAGAGGATCCTAGCTATAAAGGAATTATGTTCATCCTATTTGTCAGCAGTAAGAACAGACATTGCCTTTCTGAGCTCACTGTAACAGAACACAATTTAAAATGAAAGCCATACTTAAAATTGTAACACATGATGAAAAGCAACACAAGGCTTCTTAAACTCAAGCCTTTTTGGTTTTGCTACTAAGAGGAAAAAAGGAATAATGTGCTTTCCCCACCAGCAAAATACTTGTTTTCACTAGGCTGAGAGAGCTCTGATATCCTGCTGCATACTTTGTGCTTTCCTAATTATAAATCATAGAATCATGGAATGAATTGGGTTAGAAAGGACCTTAAAGATCATCCCATTTCAACATCCTGACATGGGCAGGGCTGCCACCCACCAGATCAGGCTACCCAGGGCCCCATCTAACTTGGCCTTGAACACCTCCAGGGATGGGGCATCCACAACTTCTCCAGGCAGCCTGTTTCAATGCCTCACCATCCCTTGAGTAAAGAATTTTCTCGTAACATTGAATCTAAATTTCTCCTCTTTTAGTTTAAAAACATCCCCCTTTTTGCTATCACTATCATACCATGTGAAAAGTCAGTTCTTCTCCCGTTTAAAAGCATTCTTCATGTACTGGAAGGCCACAATGAGGTCTTCCTGGAGCCTTTTCTTCTCCAGGCTGAACAAGCTCAGCTCCCTCAGCCTATCCTCAAAGGAGAGGTGCTCCAGCCCTCTGATCAGCTTTGTGGCCCCCCTGAACTCGTTCCTACGGTTCTACCTCTTTCTTGTGCTGGGGGCTTCATGCCTGGATGTAGTACTCTAGATGAGACCTCACCAGGAAGAGAAGCTGAGGCATTCACGTGAGATGAGAGATGCAACTGGATCATCAGTATAATCACAGTTACTATAAAACATATTGAAACATGACCATGCCGGTGTACCTCACAAGCAAGATGAACAGTGTGGGAGACGGGACAGATACCTTGAGGAATGTAAAAGACTGCTCCTTTGTGCTACAGAAAGTCTGCCACTAACAAGTTAATAATTCATTTTAGTATGACTTGAACCACTTGAGGTCAGTAATAGATATGTCAAGCACCATCCTTTGTTGTCTGAAACAGCAACATTAAAAGCTTAGAGAAGTTTTACGTTGTTAACTGGTTAAAACAACTTCCATATGTATCGAGCAAATTATTCAAGATTCCTATATACAGTCTCTCAATCCCAATCATCTCAGAGTTCAGAAAGGAATTTAAAAAGCTAAATAAACAAATAGCTTTAAGAAAAGCTAGCACAACTGGATTTTTCAGAGCACAGGATGAAAGCAAAAGTGTCTTTAAAGGAATGGTAAAAGAAAAAATGTATTACAAGTTCTTTATAACATTTAATCTGTTAGATTCAATAAAACTGCAGATATTCAAGTCAGTAATTTTATATATAGTGATATTTATATCCATATATAATTTCTGACAATGCATAAAGCAGCCACTTTCACAGAAGCAACGTACTCCAGATGTACAGTTATCACTACCACACAGCCAGAGCCATAGGCATCCCTGACAAATCCTGAGTTAGGTTGTGTTCCATTGCGACAACATCTTTTTTCTTCTCATCTTCTTTAAACAGACAGAAGCTCCTTGCAGCCTCATTAATCGCCTGTACGTAGTATGGATTTGAACAGCAGGCTGTAAGACAGCTTTATTTTATGTTCTGATCTGCTGCATAAAGGCTCATGAAATATAAATGGTTGTGGTTGAAATTTCATGCAACTGCAAGCTCTATTGTCAGAAAAACAATCCTAAATAATTTCCTGCTGCATGGGGTCAAAAATTACTATCGACATAATTTTCTTGTTCTGTTGAGATCAAAGCTTGTTCCAGCAGGTAAAAGTACATCGTACCTACAGAGTCTGGTTTGAATGATGCGAAGCAGGGTAAAATGGCTGCTGCAAAAATTTTAACAGCATTCACAGCAGCTAATACTGTCATTAACACAAATATTTATACATTCTTTTGCTAGAAAGTAATTTGATTATCTCCTAAATGATGAATCAGTCTTTCACAGTTCAACTTTAACAACAACTTCCCAGTAATTTCAACAAAAAAAGATAAAAGTAAAAGAAAATGTTATAGATCTCAGGACAGGCTTTGCCCATGAAGTTTTTGCTATCTCACCTGCTGGAAGCAGCTGCGCACGCTGGGTTCAATGTTGCTGCCACCAAAAGCTGCCACCTCGCCCAGCTGCCGGGGGATCTGGATGGCGTCATGCAGCAGCAGGCCAAGCTGCCTTTGGTCACACATTTCTGTGGGACCCGCCACTTCCTTGAAGAGATCTGCAACACCAACAAGAGGCACCAGCTCATTTCATTTTCATCTATGCTCCTTTTACTCATTTCTTTAATACAGATGTAGCTACAGATGACCACTCTCCCATTTCCAACAGTGTACCCTCATCTAAATCTTGACTACTTTGACTACTTTTTCTGGATCTGCAACCACACAAATGAGAGGAATCAGGCCAAATGAACTGAACCACACAGCTTCATATGGTACCTCACAATAAATAACATTACCACAGTTCCTACTACCCACGAGCCGCTATGTGACAAAGTAAGAGACATGATGAAACTGAAATAGCTTTTTGTGCTCAACAGGAATCATGTTTGCTTCCTGGAAAACCACATCTGTTTCCACACGTTCCTTTTATCGATTCCCTTTCCTAAGCTACATGATGAGCCCTGCAGCATAAATGGGGCTCTGGGAAGCTGAAACAACATAAAAATTTGAGGCTGAAATGATCAAGTAAATTGTTCCCGACACAGACACTTACTGGGAAGAAAGATACTGCTTGTACCTGCTTACAAGTCACAGCAAACTACTGAATTAGTAAGCCTATGTGCAGCACAGAAAATATTTCTTAGTTTCTCTATAAATTTGACTGCGCTTTTTTGACATTTTCAAGTGTTAAAATTTTCAGCTAAAAACCCACATTACATTACACCCAACAATCCAACTTATGAATTTCATAGTTGTGTAGATTCTCATTTAGTCGCAAGATTAATCTCTCCTGAAATATCTTAAACACTGAGTTCATCTCTTAGAAATAGTTTTAAATTCTGTGGATAGTGTAAGTTACAAAAGAATAAGCAGTGAATTCTTTGTTTTCAATTAAAGTTGGCTTTTACAATCTGCTTTTGCACTCAGTCACTGGTTTGGATTAAAGCTCCAAATAATGTTAAAAGGAAAAAAAATCATTTATACTATTCCTGTACTTCACATGTTTCCTACCCCCAAAAAATGTTAATAGATTAGGAAGAAAAGAAATTTGAAAATTCAATCTGATTGCACCTGTGATTGAGAAACAGACAAGCTTTGTTCAGAAACATTCAAGGGATACTGTTTTATTATGCTCCATGAAATGTTTTACACTTCATTTGGAGTAACTGTCAAGCTTTGCCAGCATGCTTCAGAAAGATGGCTCATATCTTTTCCCCTGGAAAGGGAACTGAGGCAGAAGAAAGGATTTTCACAAAATAGAAATCCGGATGACTGAATCAAGTTTTAGAGTTTCTTATATATTTATTTCCTGCTTAGTTGAGCAGATGCTCGCATCTTCAGCACTTACCAGCAAGACAAACCTCACGGACAACAGCACTGATAGAACAAGCACTGGGTTCATTGATGAAAGTCAACTAACTCTTTCCCCCCAAATCAGCAGGAATAATGTGAGAGCAAGGTAAGGCCAAAGATCATTTCAAATAGGTAGCTCACATATGCCGCTTTGTTTTTGGGACCAAACAGAGCATAACACAGATATAGCTAGATCAGGTCATCAGCCTCACAAATGGGAAAAAAGGGGCCCTGGAACATATGCTCTACAACCAGAGATGTAAACAGCTCACCACAGCTTGATTATGTTCACAGGTCCATTTTCATTCACAGGAGCACCCAGGCATCTGCTTGAAGTTAAGCATGTCTTTAAGCACTTTCAAGAATAGGCATTCTTTAATTGAAGCTTCGATGTTTTTTGGAAGTAATTGGGATTTTTTTAATTAAAGATTCATTCTCATGTCAACTCTGCAGTGCAGTGTATTTAAAAGAAGCTTTATTTTAAAATGGGTGGATTGAAAAGATCTATCTGTATTGGAAATGAATGTGTGGGCAACAAAGTTACTACTTTTACTGGAAGTGAATGTGATTAATGCTGGCTACTAAAAAGATAAAATGAAAAAGAAAAAAAAAAGCTTGATATTAGAAAAAGAAAAAAAGTGCAAAAGTTTGATTTTCCCCAAAATATAAGGGAGAAAGATGAAGGTCAATTTTATTGGTAAATTGAAATTCCTTGTTTATCACATTATTTCAGAAACCTAATGTCTCAGCAGCCCAGAAATTACATTTCTTTAAGTTGTTCCCTGAAAACCTAAACTCGGTGCAGGCTGGGACAGAAAACACCTGACCAGAAAGCTGGGCAAGCAGTTTAAAAGCAACTGAAGGGTCCAACCAAAAGTTTTTTAAAAAACAAGAAACTTGCCTGCTTTACAACCAGCTACTCTGAGAAGAAATGCCTTCTGGACCATGGATTGCAACATTTAATTCACCATCAGCATGGTCTATGTCCTGCTTAAGAATTCCAGCCACAATTTTACAATGACTACCCAGACAAGCCTGGGACTGCCAAAGATACACTTACATATACAGAATATTTCTTATATATAAGAAATGCAGCCGAAAAGCAGAGGAAACATCAGGAATTAGTGTGAGAAAGGAAAAAATCAGAAGGCAGAAAATTCATATAAAAAACTCATATTTGGGGGTCTGTTCTTCTTTCAAGTGACTTTTCCTTAATTTCCTCAAAATATTAGTATTCTCAATGTTTTTCACCAGAGAAAGCACTCATCAGATATAAGAAAATCTGTCTCAGCAGCAGATGATTAGTAGGGGATGATAAAAATAAAACAAGCAAGAAAGGTCACACCAAAGGTCACTTTCTGACATAAGTGGTGACTCCAAAATGCTGACTGCATTCCCACCAAATGCTAACGACCCATACATGACACTTCCATTTCATTCCTTTTTCTACAAAATTTCTTTCACACTGAAGAAGTATTTTACTTTGTGACATTCCATGGCTAATCAGGAACGAAACAATAAAGCTAATAACACACTAAAGATATCAAAGCCAGGCATACTGATCAAAAACAAAGGAGTGCATGCATTAACTGACTATTAATTCTCTGCCCTGGGAGACAATACTACTATTTCAGTTTTGGATGTATTTCATGTTGAAGTTATGACCATTTGGCATGAAAGTCTCCTGAGACCTTTTCTGCATTAATTTTCTTGGTCTTGAAAAAATCTGCAGGAAACTTTGCCTATGCAAATCTGCTGCTGCTTTTATTTTACTAGACACAAAGCAAAAACACAAAAATGAATCCAAAGCAGTCATTTCCTCATTTTACTTCAGTGTCTGTACTAAGCAACTGAAAGTATACTAACTGGTTACTGACATCAGTTTAAAGTGAGTTTATTCTCAGTCGGAATTATTATTTTTTTAACCATCTTTTGGTAGGGCTATCATTCTGTTAACCACAGCCTAGCTGCCGAGCTGTAGAAAACCTTTCAATTTTGCACCAAATGGCAAATTACCTTCTGAACTGTCATTACTAAACAAAGGTATACCCACAAGACCATTTAGTTATGGACTATTTCACTGATATGTCAAATGACAAATAAATTAAAAAACAAAGTCTTAGTAAGGGCTCTACTTCAGATGCTGAAATATGCCTCAGTGCACAAGCAGTGAGCAAAAGTACAAACAGCTTACGCTTTGGGGCGTATTTCAGAATCTGTAATTTTGAATCTAGGATTACAAGATGGCCTACAAAAGCTTTTAAAGAAAGCAGAAATTGATGCAGAACTCCAAAAGCACCTGGAAAATGCTGTTGCTAACCATTTTAGATGGTTTCTCCAAATGTCTAAAGGAACTACTGCTATCAATAGCAATTTTAAGACTACGTCCCTAATATATAACTGTCAATCACCTATGATGCTCTTATACAATGCCTAATCTCTTGTTCTGTATTTGTCATGAGGTTTTGTCATAAAGTTCATTGATTCTCTTCTACTCCTGCAATTATTTTGGTCAAATATTTTCAGCAAATATTTTCAAAGTACTCAGTATTTCTCAAGCTTGTGAGGTTATTTAAATCAATATCATTTAAACTTCCATTGTACAATTCTGGCAGTAAGCACATGTACTGGAAAATTATCTTCAGAGTTCAAACTATCTTTCTCATACACACAAGAAAAAAAGTTGTTTCTATAGCTTCTACACAGCTACATTTTCCTTTGCTTTTGAAAGAATTGCAAAGTTGTGAAATATGACAATGGGTAACTCGTATCAATACTTTCCGGTCAGGATATAGATCCTACTTCCTCCACTTTCATAGATGATTATGAAAACAACAATTATTTTTTACTCATTCATAAGGAAACAATCGTGCTGCAGGCAAAAGAAATGTAATACTGCAAATTTTGCAACAATTTGCATTATTATTATACACGACTTTAAATTATATATTAAAAAAAAACCATTTCATAAAAAACATTCTTACATCTATACTTCTCTTCCAGAAGGCCCTTAGAAAGAGACATCAAGCCAATTTTCAGGGACTGCACTCGAATTTTTCCAGTTCGGCCACTGAAATTACAAAAATAGAACATTTAATATAGTTTGTTTCATTTCACTACAATTTGAGTCTATTCAAAATGAAAAGTCATTGGTGAGTTCTGTTTCATATCTCAAAACAAATTAACACTGAGCATCATATTAAGAATGCTTTCATTACAGAAACTCAGCTAAATGGCTTACATGTCAAAACAGCTTGCATTACTCCAAAAGGGCAGAAATTTAGCTCTACTAAATTCAGAATATGATTTAAGAATGGGATATGCACTGAAAAAAATGCATATGAGCATGCAGCAAGAAATCCAGTATGAAACAAGCACTTCAATCTAAAACAAAGTTTTCATATCAAAGAATTTTTTTCCACTTCATTTTTTCCTTCTGTGCCTAAAATGTTCTGATACACGTGTGCACCAAGACACAGTCAGCCACATGCAGTAACTAGATGATGTGGAGTTGTTATTCTTTCAAAGGAACATGACCTCAGGCTCATCTTGTCCAGTGTGAAAAGAAATCCACAAACCTCCAAAGCAGAAGTCAAACCTTAGCAAACTAAACAGACAAATGGCTGTCAAAGCAAGTGATTTTAAATCTGCAAGAAAAACACTGTTCAAACAGATACTAAAACAATAAAACCAGGGTATAAGGAAAAGGACAATTTTAAAGTTCAAGATCAGTGCAAGAAACATACTCTGTAAGAGATATGATGATTTCTGTTTCCAAAGACTGGAAAACACTATAGAATTTGGCTTTAGATGACACACAGCAAATAGACCATGAGAACAGTAGTTAAATTGTATATATTTGTACAGGGCACTCTGCATTTTAGGTTAGATAAGTCCTTCTCCAGCAAGTAAAATAATAATACAATTAATATCATCCAAAACATTAGTTTGATCACTTTTGAGATGGAATATGATATATCCTTTAATTACTTCTGGAGTGGTTATTAGATATCCCTTTATATGCCCCCATTCAACATATGTTCTGATTTACTTCACATATGCTGCACTTAATACAAGATTATTAATTTATTCCTGGTTTCTCAGTACATTACATAACCACTCTACAAATATTAATGCATTTGTCTTCACAACTATCACCTAATCTTGTGAGACAAGACAGCATTATCTTCTCTATTCCACAAGTTGAAACAGAGGTACAGAGAAATTATTGCCAAATTAATCAAAAGCGCCCATTACTTTTACTGCCTAGCTTGAAAACCAGGACCCAATTTTCCAGAATGCTGTAAAAGTGCCACCTATTTTATACATTCAAGCTTAGTTTCAAATTACCTCTTTCAATCACAGACAAGACATCATTCTGGCAGAGCTTAACTCATACATGGTTCTTCCTGCAACCAACATAATGCTTTCAGTGTTCTTTCCTGAGTGTGGTTATCTGTGTTTTACCTTTGTATTCAAAGGAAAAACAAAGTAGAACATTCACTTGTGTTTGATTTAATTAAAGTCTGACTAGAGTATTTGTGCATTTGTTCATTAAAGGTAGAAACTCAGGAGACCTCGGCAGCTTAAAGGTCAGAGCATGTGCGCAGAGGCTTCCAAGCTCTCTAGGTTTCAGCAGGTTGTTAGAGGGGTTGTGAAAAACTTCCTTTGCAAGAAAACCATTTTCTTAATTATAAATGGAATTCAAAAGCTTACAATACTATATTTTTCTAAAGAGCAACATTTTTCCCCCAACACTTTTCTTGGAAATAGCTAAATATTAGCAGTGAAGTTCTATCTATAACAAAACAAACAAGCAAACAATGCAAAAAGCGTGCACACAAGGAAACCACCAACAAAAACATCTCACCATATCTACAGGCTTTGTAGCACTGACACTTCTTATTCAATGATTAAGTTTGCCCATCTTACAGAGCCACAAAATCAGTGAAAAGGTCCTGTAAAGGACCTCTGGAGATCATTTGGTCCAACTCCCTGCTCAGAGTAGACTCAGCTAGAGCAGGTTGCCCAGGACCATGTTGTCTAGTTGGGTACTGAAGAACTTCAAGGATGGAGACTCCACAATGCCTCTGGACAACCCGTGCCACTGTGCTTGATCGCCCTCACAATGCAAAAATCTTTTTCTTATTTATTTAAGTGGAATTTCCTGTATTTCAGTTTGTCCTCATTGCCTCCTGTTCTGTCACTGGGCACAAATGAGAAGAACCCAGCTTTACCCTCTCTTCTGCTCCCATCAGGTATCTGTGCACACAGATGAGATCCCCTTCAGTCTTTTCTCTAGGCTAAACAGTTGCAGCTGTCAGCCTCTCATCATACATCAGATATTCCTAGCCCTTAATCATCTCCATGGTCCTTTCACCAGACTCTACCCAGTATGCCCAGATCTCTTACACTAGGAAGCCCAGAAATGAATCCAGCTCTCCATATGTGGCCTCACCCGTGCTGAGTAGAGGGGCAGGATCACCGTCTACCTGCTGGTAACACTATTGCTAATGCAGACCAGGAGCCTTATGGCCTTTGCAACAAGAACATTTTGTTGGTTCAAGTTCAACTTGGTTTCCACAAGGACCCTGAAGGTCTTTTCTGCAAAGCTGCTTTCCAGTCAGTAGTTCTCCTGCCTATACAGTGTTATGGGGTTTTTCCCTCCCCTTGCCATTTCCCTTTGCTGAACTTCAAGACATTTCCATTGGCCCACTTCTCCAGCCTGTCCAAGTCCCTCTGAATCCCATAGCCATCTCGCTGTGCTGTGTATGTATACAAACACCTCAAATCAAGATCTTACAATCAAAACGTTTCAGGAAGCTTTAAAACTTGAATTCATGCAAAACTTATGACTAAAGTATTTAGAATTAAGTGCCAGCATGCTGTTACAACAAACATGCTTGTCATTACTGGTAAGACCAGTTCAGCGGCTCAGATATTGTTCACTCTGATCTTGGTTAAGGAAAGACCAAACCATCATGTCTCTATTAACTGGTGTAAAGTTGCCCATTCTCAGACAATTTAATGACAGGCAGTACAAAAATGGCACATTATTGACCTCTGATCAGTCTTCTGGTAAAAATGGCAAGCACTCTTTATGTTTACGAAAGCTCATTCACCACCCCAGATATACCTGAGCCCTCTTGCCCCAGTTTAAGGACTCACATACCTTATAATACAGAATGTCAGCTATATACACTGACATTCTTTGTCTTCAAACTAACTGGATTTTTTTATTTCCCTCTTTCTTTTTAGTAGGAAAAGAGAGTGGTCAAAGGGACTAAGGAAAGGAGGAAATAAAAAAAATCCTGGTTTTCTAGGTTATTCTATTGTCTGTACTTAAGTTTCTGGCAGGCTCTGGGCTGTATGCCTCAGGTATGATCTTCCTGTTGCACCTTCATCTACTGCTTGTCAGGAGTTGGCAGAGAATCCAGAATCAATTCAAGTTTTAAACCTGCCAAAATTAGCATTTAAAAAAAAAAAGAAGTTTCACATAATTTCCAGGCATGGTAGGACAGAGAGTGCCTTGAAGGCATATACCACAGAGAGAACTAGCTTATTGGGAAATCACATAACTGTATCCTTTGGACAAGGAAAGAGGTCGTATTCATTGGTGGGTACCATGCTGCACAGGTAAAGAGACCAGAGAGAGTGGAGCACAGTGACCTTTGTTGCATGTTTGGGACTCTCCATCCAAACAGAGACCAATCATTCAGCTGTTTCAGAGATCCAACACAGCTGCTGAGAATATTAAAGAACTTTTTTCTGCAAAAAATGACTACTACTACCTTGCAATACCATAAGCTAATGACACACACACAAAAAAAAGGTGAGCAAAAAAATATCCACAGCATTAGAAGAGAGTGTTTTTAACCTATATCTTATTTCAGTAGATAGTGGAATTTGTGGATGGAGAAAGGTGGGTGCAGGGCAGGGGGGCAGGCAGAGAGAATAAGAAACACAGATAACAGGCACTATAGGTCCATGAATATTTGAAGCAGAAATCATGTTCCTCATTCCTCCCACTCCCCAGGGGCTGCAGTGCAATAGAATAAAAGCATGAGGCTGGGAGAGGCTTGGGATATTAACTCAACATGGTGTTTCAATTTGTCAGGTAAACTAGTGCAATAATAGACAACAAAAACACAATGCATACGGAAGTTTCCCTATGTGAAATTCTTATTGAAATAATGAGTCATCACCCACAATTAGTACATGTAATATATATACTCATATAATGTATGACAGACTTTAAAATATCCGAAATAACTAATTTCAAGGGTTGTTAAGTTATTCCATACTGAAAGCTGTCAGTCCTTTTTCACTGGACATTTTAGAAAATTTGACAGTATATAGTCCAGAACAATAACCACCAGCTGCTGCTTCTGGATGATTTAAACACAGGCCTGCCCACATGATTTAACTGATCAACCACTTTGTTTCATGGCTCTCATTTGAAAAAGGCAAAGTATTTAATTTTACTTTGAAAATTATCTGGACTAATCGACTCAAGGTGCTTTAAGTTTGCAAATTGTGCATAGGGCAAATGTTGCTTTCTCGAACAACCTGTGAGTCCTTGAGGATGTAAAAGTCACCGAGTAAATTTAATCTGTTTCTCTCCTCTACTCAGCCTGAAGGATGAATCATTCCTGATGTGTCAGAAAATACCAGAACACAACAGGCTTGTCTACTATTTCTAAAAATAAATTGGTTCTTTTTAAGGGCCAAAGACATCTGTAGGTAAGTCTGAAGAACTTCCTATCTTGCCATCAATCTGTGAATCAGTAATTAAATCTCAGGTTAATAGCACGCGACTAACAGATGCTTTTTGTAGACTGTTTAATGATTTGAAACACTGTCTACGTATAACACCAATGCAATAAACAACAGAAATGCCAAGAGACAAATTAGTTCTTTCCTAAAGGCCAATTAAAAAAAAATACAGTTGAAAATTGGTGCCTGTTCTCTCTCAGCAATTTTTTTTTTCTTGAATGGATTTGACAGGGGAGCAAGGAAACACACAGTAAGAGGTAACCTTCATCCTCCATTTTTCAAAGTTTGAAGGAATATTAAAGCCTTTCATCAGTTTGAAGAATTATCTACACTAATGTTTTCAGTGTAATAATCAAGGGGAAATGGGAGCAATAGGAAACATTACTGAAAGAGAATGGGTTGTTGCTTACTATTTGCATTTTAAATATGAACAGGTTAAACAACTGATTTTTAACTGAGGTTAGGAAGCAAAGGTAAACCAAAAAATAATAATGGATGAATGATCAGTTTGAAAATAAAACCCTAGTAACTACAGAAAAAATCCTTTGACCTTATTAAGTCTCTCATTCTAAAAATCCAACAATATTTATGTGGAGCAAACCACTGATCTACTGCTATGAATGAAATGTATATTCATCTACAATACAACGATCTGCAAAATAAACATATTTGCCCAAAGATGTCCCATTCATTACTTTATGCGTTTTCTAATATTCCAGAAGTAATAACAAGGAGTCTAATTAACAGAAATGTGACATTAGACAAAAATATCAGAATGCTAAAACATAACAAGTAGTCAGCATATAAATGGCAAATGGTCATATGTACTCTGCCACCACTCTTTCAATCCCCTGCCACAAAAACCAAAATAAAATTTTAAAAATCTATGAAGTATAGGAGCACTGGTCTGTACTATGGACTGCTGCAATTTCTCATTCCAAGCCACTGCACTTTAATCACTGTGTCAAAATTATCAAAAGGCATGACTTTTCGAAAAAGAACTTCTTAAGGCTGTATCGTTTTTCTATCATGAACACTTCCTGCAGAAAGTAACTCAGAAAAAATTCACATAACAGTCCTACAAGTCTAGCATTTTTGATACACAACATGTGCTGTCTTCATACATACTAAGTTTATACAGCGCAAAATTTCTGTACACACCATGAACAGAAGCTTATTACTTACCTATCATACACATTGAGTAGCCAGTTAAGACACATGTCTACACACAGAGGAACATTAACCATATCATTGTGTTTCTCTTCGAGTCCACTGTAGATGGTAGTAAGACAGCTGATCACATCCTGGACACCAATGAGCTGGTCATTTTGACTCAACTTGTGCTGTTTGAAAATTTCAGTTGTTGTGTTCAGTTCCAACAGGTCCACTTACAACAGGTAAACAAAAAAAAAAAAAAGAAAAACAGCATGAAGATAGATGCCTGAGCATAGCATCGAAATAATTGTTCATGGGCATATTGTAGCAAACATTGTAGATAATCAGCCAAGAAAACATTCTCTGCTAGAAGCTGACAACATTTTGGTACAATATATTTTAAAAAAATGAATCAACAAGAACACTGTAACGGCACTGCACAGCTCAGCAGAACATTTAGAAAGCCGCTGAAGTAGTTTGTGTAATTAGAGGATCCTAAATTCAGATGCATGCACTCTGGGAGTCCACTAGACTTGGTTTTCTGCATTTACCATAAAGCTGAATCACATTACAAGATTATCGCTTTTGACTAAACGTAAGGCAAAGCAAATTCGTAGGTGAAAATATTCTCCAAAATGCTGTAGGAACGTACTGAGGCCTGATTAAATCAATAGAAGTGGCTGAATGGAGGCTTGAAAGAAAGTAGGGTGAAGGACAGGGAAATTTCTTCTTGTTTTCCAGAACACTGAAATCTATGCTTACACAGAAAACATTTTAATCTCTTTTGTTAAAGCATGCTTTCTATAGCAGTTGATATGGACATTTTACTGGTGACACGCGTTTAATTCCAAATCTCACACAGATGTGAGATTGTGAAAACATGGTTTTGGCATGGTACAAATAAAAAGCTGCCAATAAACTCTTCTAATTCCTCTTGCAAAACAAAGTGAAAAAAATATACATTTGGTGTAAAAGAAGGAAGAGTAATATAAGTCAAAGGGTAGTAAAACCCTTTGATATTTTTGGACAGAAGTGAGGACTTCAGCAAAACAAACAGAAGATTTTTTTTTTAATCAGCATGTGTGCTACAGTATATATAAAGGAGGTGTCCTGAGCTTATACACACCTGTTTTTGGAGAGCCAGGAATGCATTTATACTACAACTGTCATTTCTCAAAGGAAACGAAACATGATGTGTTATAAATTGCTCTGTACCAATGGTGCTCAACAGGGACCCCAGAAGGGCAGTTTGTGCAAATTAGGTAAGTCTAGCTCGGGCTGAAAATAAGTATAGCAGAAGAAAGGCAGGAGCAAGACAACAGTAACCACAGTGAGCAATATGTCAAGGATTTACTGGGAATCTAGTCGAAAAAATAAGGTTATCGGCCAAAAGAAGGTTACATTTCCAAACCCATTTCCTCAATCTACCTTTGCTAACATCACTGCAAATTGAGAAACTTTAACATCAATTCTACTCTGACTTTACCAGGGACATATGTTTGTTTGTTTTTCATTTCCATTTTTTCTTTTTAAGGCCATCTTCTTGGGCTTGTAAATAAATACTAAACATTATTTAACAAACATATTTAATTGCAGCAAAACACCTTGCCACTAGTTTGACCTGAGGTAGCCAAAGGATTTGGCAGTGCACTGCAGTATCATCTTGTACATACTGTAATACACTGGAAGTATCTCACAGGCATATTTAAATTATCAAACAAACAAAAAAACACATACAATGCAACAGAGAATATTTGCTGAGGGTGTGGAGGGAGGGGGCTGAAGCCAGGTGCAAAACTTTAGCATGCTACCCGACCTTGTAATATCAAATTCAGAAGAGATGGTGATTTCTCACTGCTTTTTGTTCCTAACTTAGAGGGAGGTGAACCCTCTAAATGTCTTCGTAATGTACTTTACATTACCTTGCTGCTTAGAAGTAGGTAAGTAGACGGATAAGACTGAAAAGTTACTCTTTTTAAAGCCAGTGAAAAACTTTTCACAGTGTAGCATTGCCAGCTTTAGCCTTTTGGCTTGGCTAAGCCACACCCTTGCACTGAAAGTGCAGTTCAGACACTAGTGTGAGCCTGCTAACTGCAGGACTTATCTGCTGGCATTAAGGCCTCACATTCACGTTTCTGCCAAAGGATTCCAGAAGGAGCTGGAAAGGGATTTTCAGTATTTTTACACTAAAGGAAACTCTGCTGCTGTACTAATGAAAATTAAGCAGAATTCGTACATCATTCATGGAGAGCAACCAAAGGAAACTACTGTCCCTGCTTACTTCAGCATTCACCTGGCTGAAGAGATTTTGTGTACAGGCAGCCACCCTGCAGCGGTAAGGGCTACACACTAGCACAGTCCCTGAACTGATCTGATGTGAATAGACGATACTTTCTCATTCCACTTCAGTTACTGAAAGTTTTTAAATTAATAGTATTTACACAAATGAGGAAATCTAACGTGAGACCATATCATTGCTGGCATGAAGCCTATTGTATACAGCTCTTAGTGCTTTTCTGCAGTACTTCTGCACCTGCTCAGACATGCTGAATGGCCAACAATCCTGTTAACCAACAAATGGACGTAAGGGTCATGCCTTTCCTGTCTGCAGTGAGGAGACTTTCCCAAAGGAAACTGATAAACAGAAAACGTGTCATTCAGCATGGTTCAAGCATGTGTGTGTGATGGACTTGGGAGCAACTAATGGCACACAGCTACTAGTGGGAAATGTAAAACTGCTGTAAACCCAAAGAAAACAGGCAGACATTGCTGTGAAACTTCTGTATTAGAAATACCCTCTGAATGCAAATACCTGGACAGATGAGGTACGTCTACAAAGCTCTCTTTCAGTCCAATGTGCCTTACTGTTCTTCCCTGCAGTTAATATTCCCACTGGCACTCTGAAGTTTTATATCACCTAAAGGAGCTTAGTGACAGCACTCAGAATATGCATGGAGGTTTTGTTCCCTCTTTCCCTTCCAGTACTATACTTCAGTATGTGGAGCAAAATCATTTTTTGGAAATGAGCTGAAGTATGCTGCACAGTAGAAAAATATTGTCAGGGCCTGGTGCTACAGAGCTGCTCTATAAATGCGGCACAGGGTATTCTCTCTGGCCCCATCCTTGGGCTACAACAGGACACTGCTGTCAGTATATTTGTCCCACATATCCTGAGACAGAGAAACTAATCAAGAATTTGTTCTTGCCAGCCTTCAACCTTTCTCAGCTTCCTGCAAAATAAATACAAGGTACCTATATACACACATCAGTCTCTGCAGGAATCTACCTTCCTAAACCAGAGCAAGATGAAACAAAGATGAAACGTGACTCTACTTGCCTATTTCTAAAGGGGTGGCAGGGGAAAAAGCCTCCCCATTTTTTATTTTTTTTAACTTAGTGATAGCAAAAACAGAAGAGGGACACAGATCTTAAATTACTTACTTTTGGACCTGCTGGTAAAGTACTAACTCTGTACTACCAGTCCTTACTGCAAAGTCAAAATCCATCAAGTGCAAGTGGGACTGAGCAACTTGCTTCAGCTGCGCCCTTGGAGTTTTCACCAAAAGGCCTTTTCAGCTGCATAGACACTGCAGCTGTGACAGCAATTTGTCACATTTTACAATTTAGTGTCCTCATTTTCTAGTGATTTGACATTTTCTCTGCCTTAACTCATAAGCCTTTCTAAGGCATTCTGCATCCAAACACCTTTAAAAATCATTTAAAATTACAAGAAACGCAATGGAAGACTACAGTAACTCAGACAAGAGAATGAGTGGCAGGGGCACAGAAGATGATTCTGCCCTCATCTTACAAGAAAGTCACCAATAAGTCAAGAATTCTAGACGGCACTTAATCACTCTCTCCAGCCCCAGTTACAGAAAGTTGTAGAATTTAGCTTTGTGGATAATCTACATTATCTTTCTTTGAAAGTCACGTTGTTGTGCTCTCACAAATTAAATCAATGTTTTGTCAAATATGTATAAATCATAAGGATTTCTTTGGCTGTAGTGCAAGAGAAAAGCAGGTACTCAGTCTCCCTTATCATGAGACAGAGAGATGGAGCAAGCACGCAGCTTCATAAACAACAAGGCATGCAGAATCTTTAAAAATGACGGTTTTACTCCTTGCTCTTTCAAACAGGAATATTCTCTTTACTTCTTACTGCTTCCCTCTCTACACTTTGCACCCCTCTCCTCTGAAACTGGAGACACTATTCATTTTGATAGTAGCTCACTTTTGAATTCTATGAATGAGGAGAGCCAACCATTGCAGTTATTACAGAAATTGATACATTCTGTTGTAAAAGCAAGGGTAGGGAGTATACTCCTCCTCAAAGCTTATCAGATATTACTAATGCAAAGTCTGTTCTATACAAGTTGCTAGACTATTGGTATGCCTGTCAAGAACAGGAAGCATGATTAGCATCCATCATGTGCAGTCTGTTTTTTCAATCTTCTTTCTTGGGAATGGCATATATAAGGAGATTTTTACTTTGCTATCCTGCCCTTTTTTTTCTTTTTTTTGGTATATGTTGATACATACTTGATACATACTGCATGTCCTGTACACTGATAAGCAGAAAGATGATCTTGAAAGTCTTTTGCCAAACCCTCAACATAAATACACATACTATTATTATTAATAAAAGCAGCTTGTCATAGTATCTGGTTTTTTTGTGATTAAAATGTACAGTGATGCCCACTACCCATAACCAGTTATACCGACCCATACTCTAATTCTGTACTTGGAATGGACTACACTCCTCTTTATCTGGAGTTCACCCAGAGGACCAGAGAATTCACCCAGAATCTGAGAGGATTCTTATCAAAGTTACATCATGAAGTAGTAAATACTTCAGAAAATTGAATTTCTATAAAATTGAAATTCTATAAAATATTGTAAAATTTCTCATTTTATGTCAAGGCTCAGAATATTAGCTTTAATCATTTCAGGCTAGGTTGTAACATTTCATATCAGGAACAGTATACAACAGGCAGAAGATCAATTTTTATCTTCCTTTCCCTTCTTAAAATATTATCAGTGGGCATACTACTTCAGTTTACCTTCTGCACTCCTTTTTAGTCACTGATTTTATTTATTTGTGACAATGATACCCACTATTGGGAGTTCTTGTCATTTCATTGGTTGACAATTTGTCAAGGATGTATGTAGTTCCTTGTTAAATGTTAATGTTACGAAGCTTAAGCTGACCCTCCCTTCCCCAAGTACTGTACAGAAACTGTTTGTCTCAAAGGGCAAACTCACAGCACAGTGCTTTCTGCAGTCGTCGGATTTTGATGGCTGTACGGTAGGCCGAGAAGCGTACGTTGTTCAAGTCAGCTGAAAGAGCAGAACAGAAATGTGAGCAGTCTTCAAAAGAGTCCACAAATCTCCCTCACATGTAATTTTTCACACTGTTATATACTGATATCCTGTATTTTCACTGCAGCAAATTAATAGCATATATCAGAACCAACAAAAACAATGGACAAGTTATTGTAAAAAAAAAAAAAAAAAAAAAAAATCCACCTGCGCAGAACACCTCATGGCTTTGGCAGTCCACTGTGTTCTGAGACGGCCACACCAGAAATCTGGATACTATCTTGGGCAAATGTAACACATATACATGTCAGAGTTTTATACATGTATTAAGCAGTGCTGAGTAGATTTCAGACAAGTATTCAAATATAGTACATTTATCAAATACCTTAAAACTCTATTAGACAATATACAGGACACAGAGGGCAGCAAAGGTCACAGTAATGGGGAAAAAAATGGCTCTTTAAGCCATTATTTCCATGCTGTGGCTTTGTTAACACTGCTTTGAAAGGAGCAGCCTGATATCCATAAGTTCTGTTTTACAAACTGATAGGTATAGCAATTGTTTTTTTTCCCCACACTTAAAAGCATTTTATCCTTACAGGCATGTTGAATTGGTTGCACTGTAATAAGGTCTAGCCTTTAATGATAGCATAGATGCTCTGATATATTACAAAAATTAGTTCACTCCAGGCTGATAGCCCACATCATTGGAAAACCCTATATGAATTTAACAGAAATAAAATACTGCATTAAAGAACAGAGTCAGAGAATATTTTTCAGAATGAAAATTACAGACGCGAGCAAGATGGTAGGTTTTGTGCAAAGTACATCTCCTCAGAGTGGGAAATACCATTACATACCACTCACAGAAACTCAGATGTGGTCAACAGATTGGTCCAAGCCTCCACTCATGGAATTAATGTCATATAATGGATTAAGAAATGCACTCACCTAATGACTGGAAAAGGTCAGTCATTTTAGGATGATCCCAACAGGTTGTCTGGGTCTCATGACTACAAAGGAATGAGGCAATCAAAATTTCAGGCAACATATATGCACATGTGAAAAGGACAACAAAAAAAAAAGATATTCGGACTTTGTGTTAAAAAGGGAAGGACTCCATCAACTCTTTTATTAAAAGACCAGATCTGTGACACTCAGCTCCTCATCCTCAATGCTTTTAATTGTTAAGTTAGACAATAGCCCACCCATATTTAACATTAACTTTTCATTCTAAATATGAAGCAGAAGCACATATAAAGCTAAAGCACACGAATAAGTTGAAAATACAAAGTTTCCTGCAGCAGTAGCAAAATAACAATACTTGTAATACGCATTTTAAAAAGAAAAAGCATTGATGTTTTACTTCAGACACCACTGCATATCTGAACACACGTATCAGAAAACATATAACCATTGTAAACTTTACGTGCATCACATCTAATTGAAAATCTGATCACTCATCTCACGCTCAATCTGTAAGTATGTTAATTCAGGGGGTGTGCTCTACACTAGCACTCACAGAATTGAGATTCAACAGGCAGCATCAATTAGCAACCATTTGTTAAAAAATTAATTTGAGAAGTTGCGTTAAAAAGATCACGGTACTCACTTCAGAAGTTAATAATGAAAAAGAAATGATGCTAAGTTAGCAGACTTAATAATTAATGAGAACAGAACATGGCTTATTTAACCTTTGCTTCTATTTAAAAATTCACACACATTTTTCTTACAAGCAGGGGTACTTTGTTGTAAATAATGACTTCAAATGGCACTAGTCCATTAAATGTAGTGGATTGTACCTTCACACTGTATGAACACCTGTGCTTCAGGGGGTGCACAATCATTTATAATTGATGATTATCATTTTCTACTGGGTAACCAATAAATAATGAACCCTCTTATGTTAAGTGGTGCAAAACTAGAGGCTAGAAGGCCCCTGCTGCAGAAGGCTACAGAGACAGAACAGGTTCTGTGAAGTGGAGGCAGGCTCCAAATGAAATAAGTGTTGAAAGTCTTTCTTTACACTACACCCTTCTGAGATACACTACTGGAAAGTGCATGCATTGGCCTCTGCAATGGGGATCCAAGTCCCATTTCACATTCCACACACCACTGTGATCTTTCCAGGTTTGGGTCTAGTCTAGGCCTCTGCAGTCAGCTTCTCTCTGTTATGAGGCCAGTCTCTCTGCCATGGATCCCACTAGTATATTGACACCATCACGAATTTTTGAGATGGTTTTCATGGAATTTCATAGCCAAGTATGTATTTCCTATTAATTCGGTAGGTATTACTCCTCTTTCCCCTTGTTGTTATTATTATAGATGACTGAAAGGAAGGAAAAGCCCTGCACATGACTATACTTAAACATGAGGGTTTTATTCAACATGCAATCAAAATATCATCCTCTGTTATGGCGCTGGTTGACTTTCAAGCGTTCCAAATGCAGGAAAAGGCTGAAGTACATCCTTACATTTGAATAGAATCCTAATGTTTATTATGTATTTAAACCATTTAAACTCTGCCTAGATAGACCTTCTTTCCTGAACTGAAAGTTTTCAGTGTTTTCAGTTTGACAATATCACCGCAGGAACCGCATTCAAGGTTTCAAATTCTGTGTCGTGTGTTCAAGGTCTTGATATGCTGAACTCCAAAGTCAAGGCACACCAGTATCTAAATCACTGCTTTTGCAGTGTCTAGAAAGACATTTTTAAAACTGCATTATGTTCATCCTTGTCCAGAAGAGTCGTTTCAGAAAACAAGTAGGCATACTATTTTTCCCCTGGCAGGGGCACACAAATAAATCATGAAGAAGCCAACACAACAAGAAGGATGTATCTGGGTTTGGTGCAGTGCCAAGGTAAAGGTAACTGACTGTACAACACTCTCATAAACCCAAGTATAAAACAAATTACATTATGTTAGAAAGAAGATATATGAGATCAGTAAACAGGAACAGAAATATAATATAATGGCTGTAAAATAATCTGAAAACTAGTCCTGAAGCTGCCAAATATCTGCACTATCATGTTAAATGGGATGCCATCATTATTGCATTAACCATTTAAAATTGGTGTCATAACACCAACTGCAACTATCCACAATAATCAATCCAGTAAGTGATCAGTTTAATAAAGCTTGTTGTAAGGAAACTGCTTTACCTTGACTTCTTTGATCAAGAGAAAAATAAGGAAGGGAAAAAAAGAAAAAAGACCAAGAGTGGTGATTTTACTGCTGACATTATAAGTAGAAGACTTCTAAACTTCTTTGTTAAGAGTATTGTTAAGAGCAGTATTGTGATAGATCCTTTACATATATGTGTATGTATAAAAATACTTTTCCCTATTTTAAATACTGAAGTATTAGTGTAAACAATGCATGTGAACAACAAGCAAAATCAGATCATCTTAAAACTTAATCAGTTATTTTGTATGCCACCTGTGGTAGCTACTTTCCAGTGGGATTATATGAGATGAGGCAGGAATTCAGTTCCTTGGCTGGAACTGAAAAATGTGGAGAGAGAATCCCTTCAGCCAGGCTCATTCACAGTTCCCCAAGAGTCAGAACCTGAGAGCTGCAAAATGACTAAGTGTCTGTGCCAGATTTATCCCAGAACAGATAGAAAGAAATCATCCACAGCAGCCCAGCAATCTCATACATGGATCCAAAAGGGAAGAGGAATGGGCTGACAGTGAGTGAATCAAACCGAGCAGCCGGTTCACATCAACGGAGTCAGCGACCCCACTGCTCTGAGCAGGGCCTGTACCTCCACTAAACATATTCCACAAGTTAGGCTTCATTTTTGAGACAGCAAAGAAAGACTATGGAGAACAGGGTTGAGGAAGAAAAAAAAAAAAAAAAGTGTCTATAAATTAAAAAAGAGCTAAAAAACAAACAAACAAAAAACGTGGGGGGAAGGTTGAAATCAGCCTCTACAGTGACATTCCTTAACACGAAGTATTATTTAATAACAATTTCATAATATGCACAGATTTCTACATGCAGAAAAATTGATTTTTACTGGAAGAAAAGAATGGGTGTGCAGATAATCTTTCTATGCTACAAATAAAATTCTCAGACAAAGGAGTCATTTTACTAAGCACACCAAACAGGAGGTATGCAAGACACAGTGATTTCTGGTGATTCAGTTTGTAAAGCAGCTTTTAGAAATAAAATCTTTCTTTCTCTGCTGTAGATACATGTTACTAGTAGCCTTTGTGTTACTAATGCAAGAAGATCAAGCACTGCAAATTTTGCTTAGAAGCTTTACAATTCTATATGGTCTATAACAGATAAAACAGACTTGACTAAACTAAGGGAGATCATTGTGATCATGATCTTGTGGCTCCTTTTTATGCAAGCTCATGCCATAGCAACCTATTTAAAACATGCACTGCTTCAGTTACGCTGTCAGATATTGCCCAGAGAGTAAAAGCAGAGTTCCTTTGCTTCTCTGATACCTTGTTCAGTAAACATAAATAGCATATATAAGACCTAAAAAACAATAAAATTCATAGTAAACGGGATTACACTTTATAGGTATTTGACATGCATATTGGAAAAATATCGTCCCTACAACAAAGGTCCAGAAACAGTGAAAGCAAGGTAAGCAAGCTGCACTGTTTTTGAAAAAAAATGTTCCAGTCATTTTCTGAAGATTTCAAGGCAAAATCATTTTACTACATCATCAACAGAGCTGAAACTTGATTTCTCTGGAGTTTATAGTTTCTGATATGTCTAGAAGGCAATTAGTGAGAACTGGATGGATTGTTTTCACCACACAGAGAGGTCAAGAAGTTTTCTGAAAATTCAGCCCTGCTGGCATCTATCTATTAGAGACTGAAGAAATGTTATTTTTCTACAGAAAATAATCTGTAACCTTCAATGATGGAAAACTAAGGCTGCAGAGAAGCCGATCAAAATCTAAATTTGGAATGATGCAGAAGCTGGATGGGGAAAAAAAAAGAACTTTACACGCTAACTTGTCAAAACTCAAAACTCATGAGAAAAATTTGTCATTTTCAGTCATCTCACTAAACTGAAAAAACTCAAATGAGGAGCTTAACAAGGGCAGACAAATCTACACAATCCTTCCTCTCTGTTGCAGCTACTATGGAAGTTCTGTCCACAGTTTCATCGATCAGTATCAAAACAGCAAACATGTTTACTCCAGGTCTCAAGGTTTAAAGTCTGATGCTTCTCAAATTACAAAGTTAAAGCCATCATTGGATTTACATCCACGAGAAGTTAATCTTTGAGTTATAACATTCTAACAAATTTCAGTCTGAAGGGCCAACAGCATTCAAGAAGATACAGAAAAATTAGATTCATTTTATTGCCATCAGAACACCATTTCAGTTTGACAGCTTTTTAGAACCATTTACAAAATCACTTAATATATTGTCAAGAACACTCCAATTACCACGCAAAATTAAATTCAAAATAAAAGGTATAGTTTTATTTAGATAGACCTCAAATTTCATAATGTAAATACTATTTCTTCATGATCTAAACTGGTATGTAAATGTTCATATGCTCATTTTTCATGGCATCTGCTTCTCCAAAAGTAAATTTCTTTGTGTAGGTGATCACTGATGTGTTGCTTATCATTCAAACAAAGTAACACATGGCAAGATGGATCCGTCACAGAAGAATTTCAAGTGTTTCACTGACTAAGCCACAAGAGAATTCAGCCAGTGTTGTTTTTTGGTTAGTATCAGACAACTGAGTTACTCAGAATAAGAGCGTTTCAGGTCTCTTCTGCTGAAACTTAGTGTCACAACATAAGGAACGCAGCAAAGCATGCATTCATGAATAGAGTGCAAAGCAAAACACTGTAATTTTAAAAAGTCTAAATGTATTTGTGTAAATTTAAATAACTAAAACCAAACATTATAGTTATAATATTCTAGTTTTTAAAAAACTACACATTAATGAACTTCTCTAAAGCTTAAATGACAAACATTTGCCCTTACAAGCTGCTTCTTATCCATTACATTTGCTTTCTAATTATAATTGGAAAAGATAATTCCTGTTAAAAACACAGGATGATTGTAAATAATGAGCTGACAATTAGCATTTAACTTATGATCTCTAGAAATAAGAGTCCTATCGAAACAAATGGAGCAAGTTGCCAATCTCCATTTGTTTCACTGACTTACAAGAAGGAAAAAATTCACTCTTTTTTTTAGCTTTTTCTCTGCAATAAAGAAAAGTATGGAGAAAGCAACCTTTTGTACAATTACTTAGTATGGATAAAGTCTATACCTTTGTTGATAGTCACTGGCAAGCAACATAAGTGTAGACACGGAAACAGTACACTGGTATCCCTGTTAAGAAGCTTTATGTTCTTGTAGCCATTTGCCAAAAACATTAACTGAGATCTTTACTGACTACTAATGAACCTCCAGTACGCAGAACTCTGACTTTGCTGTCCTTGCCAAATTTCAGAGGGAATAACAATAGTCCCAATACTTGTGCTTCATAAACATCATGGTGCTTTAGCCAGACAGCACATAGCTTGATTTTTCTCCTTTGTTTTTTTTAAGCCCATTACAAGATACTGTTTTATGGTGAAAAAGAGTTGGCATAAGGCATTGCAAGGGTAATATATTTTAGAGGTTGGTGGAGCAATTTATATGCAGATATTTTGAAATCCCTCCAGAGAAAATGTATTACTGCATTTCTCTAATAGAAAATGAAGGCCAGTATGGCAACTGGTAATTGAAGAAACTCTTAAAAACTGAAATTTGTATCATCACTTTCTGAAAATTATATTTTATTCTCCCTTTTTTAGAAGATATTTCTTAATACATCTAAGAATGGAATAATGGTTACAACTAGAGTAAGAAAAAAGTTAAAATTTCTCTGTTCCATTAATTCTCCTATTCCCTGTATAGGCATAAAACAACCACTCAGACAGATTTCTCGAACAGTCTTGAAAAAAAAATCTAGATGCAGAAAGCATTTTATTCCTTTCCCACATAAAATTAAACACGATATAGGAGGTGATAAAATGGAATTTTTAAGACAATGGTGCCAGCCCCTTTGCAGGATGACAGAAGTAACCAGAGTGACTATAGAGTTTGATATTGATCAATTTAATGATTACACCAAGAAATTGCTCTCCCTATTAAATGCTTTGCATGAGATTAAACTCACTGTGACCCTTTCTGCATTTTCCTTTTGTTTCTTCTGCACAGTACAAATATCTAATAAATTATAGCCTTGAAAGGAACACAACCGAAGCACACTTAAATTACAGTTAAATGAACAACAGTGAGAACTGTCAGGGTAATTATGTTTTCTGTACATTCCTTTCAGTGACTCATGTATTCCTCAAAGATATCTGAAGATCATACACAGTATCTCCTTTATTCTTCTGCTTCTTTTCTGAGTATTTTGACTGAAGGGCCATGTTATGTAGGGTTGTTTTTCGTAACTTTCTGTTACAGCCCAAGAATTTCTTATTCGTGTGATTCAATTAGTTATAAATGAAAAATAGCAGAAAATACTCCTTACTAAATCTGAAATCTTTGCAAACCACCCTATGAAAGATGCATTCAATGGCATGTTTGCCAAACCATTTGTCCAAACTTAACTTTCATTAGCAAGAGTGGATTAGTAAGTACCATGCATGCCATGCTGCATCCTTTTCCAAACTGTTTATTAGTCTGATTCTCTTAAAAAGTATGAAATACTAAGCTTTTTATCAACATAAACTAGATTTTTACAGATTTGTATTTTCATTGATTGAATTCTGCTGCTACAGAGAAGACTCAGACTACAGAAACACAAAACGCTCCACGATCATTAAGGAAAAAAAAATCAAACAAGGAGGCAAACAGGACTAAATAAAATCACCGCAGCAGAAGCAAAGCTAATTGGCAAATGTGATTTGCAAAATAAAACAATTCAAGTGAGTAAGTTCAGTTCAACTGAATAGCTGCCATAGCATAGGACACACACACCTTAGTAAATGCGATCTCAATGAATTATGAATCCATCCAAGCACAGGAGTCACTCCTTTCCAAAACATTCCAAACCCTAACTGCCTCTGTCTGAACTTATGGGACAGAGGAGTTTGTATACTGTCATTTCAGTCTTTCATGTGCTTGTGATTAAATACAAACACAGAAGAGGCGGACATGCCAAGGGCTAATATGTGTTCTCTAGTGCTACACACTAAGGTCCTCTTTCTGCAGAAGACTTCTCTCTGTGCATGTAAATGCAATTTACCATCAGGATCAAGATACAATAGAATAAAAGCTTCACATCTGAAAATACAGACATCTTGCATCTTTTTGACATTCTCCTTAGAGCTTCATGCTACTTGAAGTACTCCCTCCTGCCTCCTCAGCTGCAGTTCTCTATTATTTTTTAAACTTCTTTCTCTATATGCAATAAAACTGCAAAGAGTGCAGTACTTTTTTAAAATATTCATCTTAACAGAGGTACCACTACATCATCATCTGCCATTGTGTCACTTCCTAAATATTTATCATTTCTCTTTCAAGGACGCTCACGAAAAAGCAACAAAAATGAAGTAGAGGTATGAATTTATGGTTGATTAAGAAGAATGCATGTTCCTATGCAGAATTAAAAAAAACAAAAACAAAACAAAAAAAAAAAACAAGCAAACCAACCTGGTTTCAATTAGAACTTATTTCACTTTCAAAATAATTTTTTAAAAATTCTCAGTTTTCAGACACCAGTCATTGAATCACACTTTTATTCTCCTTCTCCTGCTGTTTTTCTTTCTTGCTCTCAAAATGAGGAACCAGTACTTTTTAACTCTCCCTGAACATGAAACTTTTACCATGAAAAACTTGACAAAACTGATCTCAGACAATATAAATTACTGAGATGCGTCCTAAATTTTCCTTCTGTTTCCAAGATATTAGTACAAATCAATAAAAAAATAAGAGAATTGTCTTTTTTAAGTAAAAAGATAACCCTTGCATTTTTCCCAGTTTGTTTCTACAGAAAAAAAATAACAACCACCATTGAATACTTCTGACTGCTCTCTTAAATTGTATTATAAGCATTCATTCAATCACTTCAATCAAATAAGTTTTGATGTCAGCATTGTTTTCCTCTCTCCTATATCAGAAATTAGGGAATAGATAAAAGTTTTAAAAGAATATTAAATATTTCACTTTCTAGCCCAATCATACAAAAGCAAAGTTCAGAACCACCTCTTTTCTATTTTATTTTCTACCACCTTGTGCTTTACCTAGCTGCTGTCAACACTGAAGTTTAGATCGGTATGCAACAAGTAATTAAGGAAACTGCCAAGGTCAGTCTGCTTGTTAGACGAGAGACCTACTAAAATTCTGCATTCCTCCACATGCTTTTTAAAACAAATAAATGCTACTCTTTCAAGGTGCGAGCATAAAGCTATTACTTCAGCAGCACATATGATGCTGAAATCAAGGATGGACTACTGGAAAAGTTATCTTTGAGATGCAGTAGTTAATTCTTCTAACTTCATTAAAACCATCCTTGAAATAATCCAGTGGTCTCTGCTTCTATGAAGACACTGGCCATCAGATATTTAGTCCTGCACTTCCCCTTTGTCAAACGTCTTGTGCAACACCATTAAAAAATAAATAAATAAATCTAAGAAATGCAGGGATTGCTGTAGTAGGCATGATCACTTCCACTGCATTGCTGCCCTAAATTGGGAAGCATCTTCATTCAACTTCTTCCAGTGGGGACTAGGGGAGAATCCTCTCTCCTTTAGCATAATCACAGCCTTTTGCCACCACCTGCAGAACATACCAGCAGAGGTGCAAACCCGTTTATAGAGCATTCAAGGATCTTCATGGCAAGTTTTTCATTTTCCAGTTACCTACCACACATTCTTTAAAAAAGAAAAAAAAAGAAAACAAAAACAAAAACCCTGTCTTCAGATCACAGTTTAAAAACAACTGCCATACCTCAAGAGTGATGAAAACAGGTTTGATCGACATAGATAAACAAAAAGATTTACCATTGCCTCCTTTTCAGAGCTCCGAAGAACTCATAAATTATTTGAAGTGCAAAACGTGGCTCTCAAATTTATGACAGAGAAAATATGCAATAGTATAAAGTCCTCACTGATGGTCTTTCAAGATGAATTATGTGCCAAACCAATTCAGTTTTATCCTACAGTCTTAAATCTCAAACCAGTAACATTTTAACATAGATGCCAATCAACCTAAGAACAGCAACTCTGGGTCTGGCTTACTGTTCACTGTATCTTCTTAAATTTTCATTTACCTCTCTAGCAAAGAACTATCTTTCTCTCAAAGCTGCAATCTTTGACCTTTAAAGTACAGACAAGTAGTACACAAATAATTGCCTGTGGAATGAAAAAATCCAAAGTTTAGTTCTACTGCTCCCAGTAGAACATATCAAAATCGCTGTTACTACAAAACTAATTATTTTTTACTGTTTTCAAAACAAATAACGATTCTCTTTGGTAACTAAGATATTTCTACAATTTTATTTTATATTTGCAATAATTTTACATTTACACTAACATTCTGCTCCACAAATACTTCCTAAATGTTAAGTAAAATGACAGGAGGATGATCAGAACATGTCTTTCTGTAGGAATTTTGTGCAAGATTAAGAATGGGCTGTATTAAAATTAGTCACCACCGTTCTGCTAACACATTATGTATTTAGCATTTTGTGTTATAGTTTATACTCTGAATGAGTCACACACATAAGGATGTCCTTAGTTTGAATATCAATACTATATTACACTGGAATGTCTGTTTTTTCTCGTGTTTGAGAAGAGGTTTTGGTTAAGGTTTGTCATTGATTTTGTTCTGATGTATCTTGAAATGATACAGCATGCCAAACAATAAACATGAAAATATCTAGTGTATGCAGCATAACAATATGGAGAGAGACTTTTAATAACATTTTTAGTTACTATTTACCCACCTATTTTTTTCTACCACATTATGGTGTTAAACCCCTCTGTTTTGCTTAAGGAAAGCTTATAGAGAAACAAGGCAAACTTACTTGATATAATAGGGCACTTTGTTATGTGAAACAGATCTCTGCCATGGAAACTGTACTGAGGCTGAGGAAATAAACAGAAGGTGATTATTAGAAAACACCTGTCAAAAAATCCAACTATATTTATTTATTTCACAATTGAAACAGTTACAATAAATTAAATGGAAACAACTATAATTTCCCAAATAACTTCCAGTAATTAGAAAATCAGCTGGAGTGAACAACTCTAATCTATCAAGATGATTTTAGGCATCTATTTGATGCCAAGATGGAAATAAAACAAATGTGGTGATTCTACTTCAAAGAAGGATAATAAATTCCGAACAAGCTATCCATCCAGAGAAAATGGAGACAGTGGTTTTCCCACCTCCACAGAACTATCATCAGCTTCAGTTATGAAAATAAATGCCTCCACTACTACATTAATACTCAACAGTAGAACAAAAAGGAGAAATATCAACCTTATCCCTGTTTATAACAACCCTTAGTTCCTATTTGCAACACAGATTAATACTGATTAATGCTGTACAGACAACAAAGGCTTGAAAACTTGTCTCTGCACTTCTTGCTGAACAGTAGGATTTACGCACGTCTGATAAGTCAAGAGATATCATCCATAATACCAAGAAGCCTTTTGTGCACCATGAAGCAAAAGGCATAAAATCATACATGACACTACAATTCTGCTTATCTAAAGAACTAAGAGATAAAATATGAAAAAGTGTTCAGGTCAGTAGGACTCCTGCTGCATACCTTAGAAGTGGCTATATATATTGAAGAACCTGAGGAACATATAAGGCCTGCTAGAAACTACCAGACTAGCATCTGTTTAATTAGGGTTTTACCACAGATGAAACTCACTTCACTGAACCTGTTATAGAAGGAACAGCAGATTATCGCAATGGGATGAATCTATAGCCAACAACACACAAGTACTTTTAGAACAGAGTGCCTACTCCTAGGCACTAAAACCTCTGTTTAAAAATCTGGTAAAAAGAGGTGCAGCTCTGATCCACTTTGGATCTCAAGTAATTAAAGCTCTTGATTGATTTAATGTGCTGCAGATTTTACTATTCCATCTCACAACCCTTAACAAGCAGCATAAGCCCCAATAGGCTGGCAGAGAGGGACAGGCCTCACCCTCTTCCCAGCCAGCTGTTCCCTGGAGAATTTAATGGTTGTGATCTCTTCCTGGACCATGTAACATTTCATGGTTTATAGGTTAAGAAACATTAGGCTAACGTACTGAAAGACAGATTAACTGAGAAGAATACTTGGGAAATGACTTGAACTGAAAAAAAGCATTATTTCACTGGAAATATTAGAGGAAATTTCTATTACTATTTAAAGATGAAAATAATATTTGCAATAAGAGGTAATTAATTACTTGGTGAAGGAAAAACATAGTAATGGCTAAATGTATAGTTACATATTTATACATACACATATAAATATAAAATAATATTAACGTATAATATTTATATAAGAAATAATATATGAGGGCTACACTGAAAGTAATGTCTTTAAGTAAATAAATAAAGTAATTATTATGTTGGCCCATGATATCAGGGGCAGATGGTGATAGTACGGCAGTAGAAGCTGAACTTTCCCATCAATATTCCATTATATTATATATTAATATATACAATACAGCATATATTATAATATTAATATATAACATAAAACAGGAGATTCCACAGGAGAACCTCTCTGGGCAACCTGTCCCGGTGTTCTGGAAGTACCCTTACTGTAAAGGAGTTCTTCCTCATGTTAGTATGGAACTTCCTTGTTCAAGTTTTAGGCCATTACTCCTTGTCCTATCACTACATGCCACTGAGAAGAGTCTGGCCTCCTCCATTTGCCTCCCACCTCCCTTTAGCTATTTATAAAGAAACAGTTCATCGGGTTTCCTTCTGCTGCTCAGGGGCTAGCAGGGCATCAGTCAGCAGACGGTGAGCAATTGATTGTGCATCACTTGTTATATACATTCGAATAAATATATATATTTATATATATATTATATATATATTTATAACAGTTATAACTGTTATCTTTTTTTTTTTTTGCCATCTTTTCTCTATCTTAGTGAAACTTAGTTTTATTTCAACCCACGAATTCTACTTTGTTTTTTTTCCTCATTCTCTCTCTCATCCCACTGAGAAGGAGGAAAGTGAGCAAACAACTGTGTGGTGCTGAGCCACCTGTTGGGTTAAACCACAACTATATATAATGCTGAAAACAAAAAACAAACAAACCAATCAGGTAGGTGCTGGAGTTCATTGGCTTTACAGTTTCATTTTTTAATGCTGCAATTTGGCAGCTATGACAGATCGGGTATTACTACACTAATTATGTCAGCTAACCAGAATGAAAATCTGTCCACAGGTAGCATAGGTTTGATATACATGCCATGACTGACTATAGATATTCTGCACTGACACAGATATGGACTAAACAACCTAATAAATTTAACTGCTAATTATAATGGACCGAGTCATAGTCTATTTGGGAACAACTTTTCTAAAAGCGTTGCCAGTTTTCCCTGCTTGCACAGACCTCTGCAAAATGAAATTTTCCTTCTTTTCTAAAATCAGTTTCTCAATGAAAAGTGAACAAAGTAGTTATCGATTCTGGCACTCACTAGCAGGGCTGCAGATATTAGTTAAAGTCTGAACACCACTCAGATGATTTGAGCAGGACATTTGTTAGGGAACACAGAGCCAGTGCTCTGTGTACATTTACATATTCTTCTAAGAAAGAGTACAAGAAACAAAACAGGGGAGCGGATCTCAAATCTTAGAACATAAGTGAAATTGTAGAAAGATTACGCTAGCTTTTAAAAGACGGAGGCAACAGCACAACGTTGGTTTTTTTTTCTTGTTTTCTGAGGATAACAGGTTATGAGAATTCTTCACCTACGTGGTGAAGTAAACTTAAAATAGCTGCTACTCAAATCAGAACAGATAAAAACCTGCTCTCATACAAAAATGCAGCTTTATAGGTAAAGGTTTGCATGACTCACATGCATTGCATCATAATCTTAGCTTTAGAAGTTTGAAGTTATTTTATTCTAACTGCAGCCCTGCTTGCTTCTCATAGATAGAAGTCATTTATGGTTTCTAAGAAGGTTTGAAGAATTTGATTTAGAACATGCACTACTTCAAACTGTCAGGATAAACCCTTCATTTTTCTGGATTTAATGATTTTTTTATTGCTTTCCTTTTAAAGTTACTATCTCTGACTTTCATTTAACAGAATTTATATGAAGTTGTAAGTATTAAGTTTTGTTAACCGTTCAAGCTCTTGAAACATAATTTTTAAGAAGCCTTTCCTGTTCTTTATGGGGAAGGGGTTGTGTGATTCTGTTTTGTTTAATTTAACAAATAATGTAAATGGATAACTGCATACTATTTGGTTTTGCAGGGCAGTGGTATTTGGCTGTAGCTTTTTGCAGTATCTGACAACATGCGTTTTGGAAATTTTCCCTTCTTGACTTTTGTACATAGTGTAAACACCGTGTCCCCTTAAGCCTGGAGAAGATGTCCTAAGCAAAGCTGAGGCATGCTGATAAGGCACCGCATAGTCTCCTTGGACATCATACTACAAAAGTTTAATCCAGCAACAAAGCCAGTTTATGAAATTCCAAGACTCTCTTGCCCCCAGCTCCCACTGCAGTTTACTGCTCATAGTCCTGTGAATGCAATTATTTGTTGTTGCATGCTAGAAGCCAGATGAGGGAAATGATCCAGGCCAAGGCAAACAAAACAAGCAACCCTGTATGGCAGGCTTCCTTGTTTTTCATGTAGATTCTTTCACTGCTTGTGTTTTGTTGTTTTTTTCTTTAGATCAGTCAACTACACTTTTCCACCGATCCAAATGAGGAGAGCTGAACACCCCTAACAGCTACACAGGACTGAAGTAACCATTCAGAGTAGGGAAAAAATACATCTTATCTGTGTTGCTTCCTAATTGGTTTAAATTACACAAACTAGAATGACTAATCTCCCAAATGGCTAATCTGGTACCCTTCTATTTAGATTCTTTTTAGCGAATTTTGATGGTGCACTGTCCAGGTCAAGGTTACAGCACTGGGACTGGGAGCTCTATGTGACTCACCATGGCTACACAGCAGGCTACATTTCTAATGATGTTTACATAGCAAAAAAACATATAGACAAAAAATTTAAAAACGCTTGTTTTGTTCTGTCATTTTTAAAAAGAAAAAAGTAACTCAAAGAATCTTAATTTTGCATAATAGCGGTAATATTTTTAAAACACCAAAACTTGCTTACCATGTTGTTTACTGAGAAACTAGTTGTCAATTTAAAACAAGAACACTGTTGTCAATGTACCTCAAGAAGAAATCAAGATTTATTTAATATTTTCAATTATGTTAACTATTTAGCTATACAGTCACATACTTGAAAATTTCTGGGACAAAGCTGCTCATTTTTATGTTAGTTTCTTGCAACTCTCGCAACAATTTTATAATACAAGCCCTCAGTTAAAAAACAGAGAGCTACTTGGATTAACATTTATACCATTAACTCTGATGATGGTAGATAGGCTAGAAGGTCAGAAAACTATTGAGGATCTCGACATTGCAACATATCTACCTGTAATAAATATATCAGACCAGAGAATATGGGAGCAAAGCATCTGTTTTTGCCTTCTTTCAGCAACACTGGGTGATTCTAGGCTTCCATTTCTGATTATTATTTTTTTTTTTAATAGAAGATTCACAGATATCTGTCTCAAGAGGAAGTGATTCATGTTTGCATTTTGCATCCCTTTATTTGAACTTCTAGGAATTTATGATATGAAGCATCTAATAGCGCAAAATCCAAGCAGCTCTTCCCTTGTGTCATCCCAGCAAGTGTGGAACCAAAGCCAAGGACAGAGGTAGCAGGGGATGATCAGATGTAGTTACGAACACAAAGACTCTGCAGCAGCCACAGGTCAGACCTTGTAGCAAACAGAGGACAGTGAAGAAAGCAAAGAAAGATGCAGTCATAACTCAGCAAGATGCTGCAGCAACCCCCAAGGAAAGCACACCAGTGAGTATGTCAGCAGAGCTATGAAGATGAAACACCCCTGGAAATAAACAGAGTGGTAGATAACAAGGTGGAAGAGGAATTTCCTGTGCCTCAGGTCAGAGGGAAGCCTGAAGGGCAGTCAGTAATGGGCAGACAGTTTTTGAGAGTCTCCTGTGCAAAAACATATTAAACATATCAATTAATTCAAAGAACTTACTGGACAGAAAGTGCTGTGATGCAGGTCCAAAATCACGGTGTGCCTCTTGCAGCTGTTTAAGGCGATCCTCTACAGACACCTAAGCATAAGCACATACACGTGAGGGCTGTGACAATAAAAACACTGGTATGCATTCATTTTTAGTTAAATAAGTTTAAGATGCTGTCATGCAATAGCACTTACTTGCTACGCAGATATTCAAGGCTACATTACTTTTTTTAATTTTATATTTATTTAATGAAAGTCCCTTTCAAAGATTGCAGTCTTCTTTTATGAGTACTGCAGATCAGTAATATCAGAATCAGAATATCAGATCAGAAGTATACTCATGGTAGCTATAGCTGACCACTGATGTTTTGGACCTCCTCTTAGCCCTTCTGTTGTCTGTATTTCTGTAGACAGCAGGACTCTGTTTGGCTGTATTGATCTCACAATGCCTTTCTAACACAGAACCATTTTGGCTGATGACTCCCCCCAAGTTTACTAACTGAAACTGCACTAGCACATCCAACAGCTGTTCAGTTGCTTAGTTAAATCAGGCTTAGGGAGAAAAAAAGAAAATATTTCCATTGACGAATTATATTAGGAAAGGGAGTGCCTTCTCCATCCCTCTCTCAATTCTTTCAGATACTTCATATTGCCCTTAGGAGCCAGGTAAATAAACAAATAGCAGAAGACTGATAATAATTATTTACTACCAAGAAAAAAATATTAAAATCAGCAAGCACAAAGATTGCTAAATGAAATTTAAGTGATGTAAGAAAATTCATTAAACTATTCAGTGCAAAACTGCACAAGTTTGAATTGTAATCAGGCATACCGATTTACATTTCTCAGACCATTTAATCACCAATAATCATAACTAAGCAATATGAATCTCTCACAGCATATTCTCGTTTTATAATGCCAGATTTGGTATAGCTCACGTCTTGTCATAGCTCTACTAATACTTAAGTTCTTTTAAGCGAAATTCCCTGCAAAAAACTTAACAGTCAAAACCAAACAAAGCAGCTTTTTCATGACCTGCAAGCACAACATAAATATTCACACACTTTCAGTAATAATGATTTATGCAGTAAAAAGGCTGCTATGACATGTTAAAAACTACATAATAATAGTTCTCACTAGCCTCCAGAGATTACTGCAGTCTCTTGAGTGAGTAAACTACTGAGACTGTCTGAAAGGAAAAGCTGTTGGTCAAGCCACAGAAGGAAAGGGAACTCCCCTTGTTGCTTTTGTATCACTTAACTAACATCTTAAAGACAGAAATAACAAAGAAATGGTAATAATGCATCTTTTAAGAGAACAGAAGAGCGTGATGAGCACCCCCTATGACACCCCCAGTCCTACTGCACATATTCTGAAGAATACCTGCAAAAGCTTCCACCGCATATTGAGATCATCTAATTGACGAGACATCTTTAATGATGGATAAAGGTCAAGTGGAGACAACTGACTGGATAAATCGTTCACTGTTTTAACTTTCAAGTTGATGGGAGCGATTTCTTCTCTAAAAGCCTAAAAAAAGTAAGAGGCCAACATTTATGCTCAATGGACATCTGAGCAGCAAGAAAACTACAATAAACTGAACATGGTGCTGACTTGCCCCATACAGCATCTGACTCTAAGCAACTGTACACAATTCTAGAATACTCCAGCAAAGAAAGTTCATTAATTTCAACATTTACTACCTACTTCTTCATAGAGAAATAAAAAACAAACTGCATGAAATTTACCCAAATGCCCACATCCAAATTCCACCTCTAAAACAGAGTACTATGATTCCAATGAGGCGATCAGTGATGCCGTATGGCTTTAGAACCTTTATTTTCAAATAGAAATAGACTATGATAAAGCACAAGTTTTAGCAGTACAGTCACTGTTAAGAGCTCTTAAGAAAAAATATATTCAGGAACTATAGTTTTCCAGTATGGAGCAACTGACAAAAATTCAATTTAAAAACTATTACTGAATTAGCAAAGCATGAAGGAATGTACCTTCTAAAAAAAAAAAAAAAAAGATTACAATGCTTTACCTGATTATAACTGTAGAGTAAAACTATTACAAAAGAAGAAAAAAGGTTTATTGAATCAAATGGAACTAAATACAGCATTAAGACAAAATTGATGCAAGCTTTAGTTACAGTTGAAAAGCTGCATCAAATTTCTTTCTTGCTGTGAGTAGTTAATTGTTCAATCCTATAAATGGCTTGACTAAATATCATGAAACAAGCCAAAAACAACTGGAAAGAAAGATTCTTTGGACAATTCAATTATTAACTTCCATTGAAAACCTCTGTTATCAGGGTCAGGAACAGAAGGCAACTACTGGCAAGAAGGAATTGTTTGGATGCTGAACAGCCAGCAGGCCCCTATTACTTTAGCAGATGTTTCATTTTTTACACAGCTATGAATATCTAAAAGGCTTTTGGTTTACTTTTCTTTACAGAAAAATCCACTGAGATATGACAAATCACTTCTTAACATGAGATTAAAGAACTATTCAGCATCAGTAGCTTTGGTATCTGTATTAAAATGTAAGAGAAGGAGAAGATGCATTATTCTCCTCAAATCAGACACATTGTGGATGTACATCAGTTTTGACTGCCTTTGTTTTCAAGATTTCAGGTTCCATTAAATCTGAAAGTAGCAAAAAAATTTGGAGAAAGAGGATGCTTCTGTTGATATATACGAAATTAACACAGGGCTGCATTACTTCACGTAAGTCCACAGGCTGCTATATACACAAAGAGTATTTCTGAGTGAACATTTCACAAGCCATGTCTCTTCATTCTTCCAATACCAGCTATGGATAGAAAAGTCATGGATTGTCAAGTACATGACACCAAAGTTCTCTAACACTTTTTCAAACTCCTTCTTGAGCTTGAAAACTGAAAAGGTCTGTTTGTGAAGCAGAACCGTGGTGATACTGGCTAAGTTTGCCTTATATAGCATAGTACTGCTGCTATTATATTGATTTAAAAAAAAAAGCATACCTAATGTGTTCTTCTGGAATCCCTCCTATTCAGGCACTCACCAAAGAATCGTGCTGATTAGAGGCAGCTTTGCTGGGTAATGTTAGTTATCAGAAGGTATTCCTTCTTTCAGGTGTCCTGCATTACTGGGTCCCTACCCAACCCATGCATCTAAGCAAAGGACAGCTATTATCCATCACGAGCAGTAAAGCTTTGGGATGCTGAGCCCTGCATGAGCAGCCTGGAATCTTCACTGCAAGAATTGTTATGCCCATGAGAACATTCTACCGTAATGCTTGTTCTTCCCTTTAAAGTAATCCTTAAGAGAAGCCAAGCTGAAGTAAAAGCAAATTTCCACTCACACGAGCTAGAGTAGACAACGTACACGAAGTCTGCGAAAGCTGAGGAGCAGAAAATAAAACTATGTGTATATACACTTCTGTATGACTAAAAGAGCTCTTAATGTTTTTCTAAGAAGCTGGCTGTATGTGACTGCCAAACAGATCTGACAGCTCACTGCTAGGAAAAAAAAGGAAGGGAGCCTACTGTCACATCTGCCAGGGTAACTGACTCAGATTGCTGATACATCAGTGCTTGGGCAAAACTCCAAACATAACCATGGCCTAACTGTGGGTTAGACAGTATTTCTAGGTGCAAAATATTTAAATCCTAGTACACGATATTTTTCATTTAATGTTATTTTTCATATACTTCTGTTGCTTGCAGATCCCTCATCTTCATGCAATCACAGCTGACAGAAAGAGGCACAGTACTGGACTTTCCTTGTAACCTCAAATCTAGTCTTTAAAGAGCTGTCTAAATGAGTACATGAGTTTAAATACATAATGTATACAATATTTCACATGATGGTAGAATGGAGGAGTCTAATAGGCTAAATATTCCCCAGGAATTCCACACTTACTGTAGTTTTCTCAATGTGATCTGGCAACGAATCTATGAGCAAGTCTCCCACAGGTTTCCAGCCATTCCTCACATTTTCAGCCTCCTTCAAGTCAGCATCAAGGTCATCCATTGCACACTGCAAGTCTTTCAGTTTTTCTAATGCTTTGTCCACTTGCTTCTGCCAGATACTGGCACTGGCATTTAGGTTCTCCCATTTCTCTTTTACCTCTGATGACTGCTTACGCATAGCTTTGGCAATCCTCATGGCTTTCTCCTCAGGAGTCAACTCTGCAGAGACAAAGAAAAGCTATGCTGTTTATTTCTTCTCTTATTCATGCCCAGTTAGAGTGCCTCTGAAAAGCACACTCAGGAAGGTCCATAAGTCCGGAGTCAATTGATAACTTATTTCAGCAAGTACAGAGTAGCAGAAAGTCCATTTTTCCATGATTGAAATAAAACTCATCATCCTTAGTGACAAAATGAAGCTTTATTAAGCTGATGAAGATGATAGGAAACTATTACTGACTTCCACGTATTACAATATCTGCAAAGCAAAGACAGCTTACTGCTGGTTTGTTGAAGGCATAAGGGAGGAAATAAAAGACCATTCTTCTCTGCAGGAAACTATGTTAGGGATTTGAGGCCCATTTCATGTAGAAAGAACAAGAAAAGCACTTTGCTATTTGATCACTTACCACTATCTTCCACCCTATCCCTCAGGGTATCTCTTCTTATTTGCTAGGAAAAAAACAAAGCATACCGAGTACCAAGAGTAGTTGCAACTGAATAACCAAAGCCAAAGTGGTCACACACACACAGCCTGCAGATGTAGCCATGGGAGATGACACTGATTATTTCAGTAATTTGCTTATACTTAAATCCCAATCCCTGTTTAGCCTGTAAAACATAGGACAGCCCTCCTCATTACAGACATGCTTCAACCCTTGCTGACAATAAGCACTGAGTCAGCCAGTGGCACACCTCTTCACAACAACAGATGATTTCTGCAAACCAGGCAGCTAGTCTATCAACAAGAGAACACTTCCTCTTCCTGGGTCTTTGATTCCAACAGATCCTACCAGCCGCTGCTCAGATGAGCCTCACAGAAAAAAGTCACAGATAGATTCCTTCACTAGGACTGAGTTTTTTCAGTAATGACAAGCAAACTAAACTAGTCTTGGAGGATTCCTCCTCTACATAGCAACCTTGCGGTTTCTGTACATAGAGAAATAAGCAAGAGAAATTTGACATAAAGCAGAAGACATCAGGAAACAAAAGGAGAAAGAGATACAGCAGACTCCAGAACTAAGCCAAGTGGCCTTCCATTTACTCCTACATAAAGACCATAGAAAAGGTTAATCACATTATCTTTTGCAATTAAAATTCAAGTGCCATCTATGAATAAATTATATATATAATAATACAAAGATGAAAGCAACATTTCTGTCAGAAGACAAATGAGACATACAATTTTTAATATACTATCTTTAAAGATATTGTAACAGCTGACTAAGACTGGAGCTTTTCACCTGGGAAGAGGGGGTGATTGGGAAAGGGAGGTAGACAGGGTAAAGGAAGCATTTTGCTCTTCAAAGGCTAGGTGAACGTCAAAGTAAATGCACTGTTCTAGCTGCAAATGTTCAATTACTATGCTTCTGGTGCTGCAAAGAATGTTCCTTATCTTGCAGTATTGAAATTTATGCTATGAGACATTAATACAAAATAAATCATGACAATACATTCAATTTGTAGCTAAGAAAGGCAGATGCATTTTCTAGATATTGAAGTATCAGGAAGTTGTTTGGATCAAAACCAGAATTTCTGCCAACAAATTCCAAGTATTTATTTACGATTTTTCAATTCTTTTTTTGCCCATAGTAATCTTGATACACATGAAACTAAAAACATGCTTGTATTAGAAGAGTATTCAACAGCTGAATCCTGATGCTATCTGAGAGAAAAGCATGATGTGCACATTTTCCATTGTAATTGGTTGTACAGGGTGGGTAGGATACTACCAAACAACTAAGCTGCCCAATAGCATGAGGCAATTTGCTAAGAATTGGTCAGTTAAGAAAAAAAAGTATCACCAACAGTAACCAAAGCAGAGTGAGAGACAAGGACTAACAAGAGCAAACACCCTAGAAAAGATAGAGATAAATCTCTTGGCTGTATGTTGCAGAACACATTCTTTCAAACAACTGAGAGGCATTTGAAGAAAGAGTAGAGCTGAGAGGAATAAAACACATTTTGAGCATTCAGGCTTAGTGAGATATTGCAGTGACTTGGTGAGTGTCATAAGCAATTAGGCAAGAGCACCACTCGTGTATTTTGCTTGCTATACTGAACTTTGTTGAAAAGGGACAGAAAGTTGCAGACCCAGTGGAGGAGTCTCCTTGGTTGGCACTGTGCAACTGTGAATACAGGGGGACAGTATACCAAGAAACCAGACCAAGTAGAAGTTGCAAATATGCCAAGCTGTCATCTGCCATTTTTATCCAACATCATGTCTTGGCATCAGCTTTATCCGTTACCAGAGTCAAAACCCATCAATTCTGTATAGAAGAGTTGCATGACAGAATGCCTTAGCACTTCTAAGCTGGATGACTAGCAGGTCATTTAAAATGAACAGTTACTTCACAAGGAACATCCAGAAAGCTTTAACAAGAGTGGAAAATCTCACAAAGCTTTTGATTGGCTATAATGGTTCTGAAACAACAGATTCAACAACTGCTTCTTACTCCAGTAGAATCAATAAGAAAAAAATATATGTATAGCTACAAGCAAAAATCAAAAAGGGAACAATGGCCTGATGTTACTTGTGTGGTCAGCTACAGAAAGGCAGCTTTACTCATGACAGACCAATCACACATACTCTGGGAAGGAAAAGGATTCCAGACTGGCTGTGGTGATGTAAGTGCCCCAACAGAACCGAAAACAGAAATATTTTGGAAGACCATTCATCAAATCAGTGTCATTTTCCAACGCAATCTGCCACCTATATTATTTGAAAAATATTAATGCCTTGCAAGACTGCTTTATTTTATAAAAGTCTTCGGAGTGCTTGTAAACTTGCCCTAAAAAGACATTTACTGGAGAAATAAAGCCATACACACATTTTTATGAGCTATAAAGCCATTCAGCTTCTATTCAGTTGAGAAATACATCTTGCATGACTTCATCTTTTCTGTCATGAAAACCCAACTTATTAATGAGCACCACATTACTTAGTTCAAGCAGAAAGCACATTCTTCAAGATACTGGTTGCAAAGCACTGAATTGTAAACCTAGTCTAATAAAAAATGTTTTAACAGAAGGAATTTTCTTCTATGAGTTTTAAATTTGTTTCACCAATCTGTCATTACACACAGTGGCAGACAAACACAGTTCCTTTATGTTGTGAAAAAATTCTACATATTGCTTGCTGCTCTTTTGTCCCTACTTAATACCAAGTCTTTTGAACGATCAGCTTTTTTTCCCCCCTTTTTCTTTTGTTACTTACTACATTATCTCCACTTCAGCAGCTGCTCAGAAGCAAGGAAAGCCTATATTCCTCTGTTTATGAGAAAAGGAGGATAGTAGCTGACCTTGAGCAGGAAACAAATGCTTCTGTAGTGAAAAAAAACTTGATTTTAATGAGCATTTCTTTGTCAGAAGAGCTGTTCCATGTCTGTAGCAGAGCGTGCCTTGGAAAGAAGACTTCTAAGACTGAACAAGTCTTGAAGTACAAATTCCTTACACATGGAAGCTCTTAGTGAGGAAAGTTGCTCTTGCTTAAGAATTTGTTTTAGACCAGGTAAGCTATTCTGGCTCTGGCAGTTTTGATTCTAAACAACTCTGCTTGATCCCCATGTTACTGTCTTGAACTAGTGATCTCTTTCTGTCTTGCCAGAATTACATTAATTACTTTTGCTATACTTTTTCCTTTACTTTACCATTATGTCAAACATTCTTCTCTTCCTTGATTCAGTCAGTCTTTGCAGCAAAACAACGACGGGTAAAACTTTATTGCAATCGTTACAAACAACTTCAGAGCATGTGAACAGACAAAATGGCACACAGTCAAGTTTGTTAGCAGAAGAGCCAAGAGCACTGTTCTAGTTGTCTGATGAAGACTTTATCATCACTCCAGTGAAAGCATTCACTGGGTTTCTAACAATCTGGACCACAAGCTTAGTTCTGATGTAACAGCAAGTTCAAAGAACAATTGGCAAGTGGTTAATGTGGAAATGCAGCAATTAGTTGGACTAATAACAAGGCATGTCACATTTTCTCTTCTAGTTCAAATATCTGGAGAAGAGAAGGCTCTGGGGAGACCTCACTGTGACCTTCCAATACTTGAAGGGAGCATATAAACAGGAGGCGGAATGATTGTTTACGAAGGTGGGTAGCGATAGGACAAGGGGGAATGGTTTTAAACTAAGACAGGGGAGATTTAGGTTAGATATTAGGAGGAATTTTTTCACTCAGAGGGTGGTGACGCACTGGAACAGGTTGCCCGAGGAGGTTGTGGATGCCCCATCCCTGGAGGCATTCAAGGCATTCAAGCTGGATGTGGCTCTGAGCAGCCTGGTCTAGTGGTTGGCGACCCTGCACTCAGCAGGTGGGTTGAAACTAGATGACCTCTGAGGTCCTTCTCAACCCAGGCCATTCTATGATTCTATGATCTACTGCATATACAGTTAAAAGACATTTTTTAAAAAAATCACTCCATTTTGTCTTAGTCTATTTACATTTTATTCTATCAAAACAGAAGGTCCTTCAAACCAAACAATCAAGTAGAGTGAATGAGAAAATTCTGCAGACTAAAGGACAAATTATTGTTCACCTGCAGAAGACAGTCCCAAAACCAAAGAAAATGAACAGTCAGAGCTGCTAACTTCATATGTTAAATACTTCTGGAAAGGGACTGGATTATTTACCTCCAGATAGAGATGTAAGAACAATACTAGCAGATAGACACCTTATTAGTGATTGTTGATATTTCCCCATGGGTGCTGGCAGGAAAGAAACAAGAAGATGGATGCAACAAAGAGAAAACAACTTTCAGTTGAGAGATAATTAAGTTATCCCATTCTATCTATCCCAGGAAAACTAAAGATTACAGCAACCCTAAGAACCATGCATTTATGCAGCATAACCAGTGTCATTTATCAGTATAATCAAAACATATAATACTTCCCACTAAAAACCAGGCACCATTTTTATTAAATGCTGTGATCTAAAGCACTGTGAAAGCCTGAAGTTTGAGTTGCTGAAGGAACACAAGGCAGATATGAAAAATATTTTAGTCTGCACCTGCCACAAAACCAGAAAAATGGTAGTAGTACTGTTATAGCATCAGGAATCTATTATATCTTCTTCCAATTTCTTCTGAAGGGAGAGTACTAATAGAGAAAAGGATATCATCACCGAATCCCACTTACTCTAGGCAAGCAAAGTAGTTCTGTTTCCTTCCACAGCACTGTAACTGCAGACTACCAAGCCTTTTATTTCTTCAAAGATCAATAAAGGTTCTTTTCCTGGCCCAGCACAGGTAGCTCCTCAGCAAGGCTGCAGGAGACAGAAACACATCCTCTAACGGCATTCAAAAAAATAAAAGGCATAATTTAAAAAATAAAGAAAACAACAAAACCAAACCACACACCAAGAATAACCAAATCAAACTAAAGACAATTCAGACAGGACAACAGCTCTGACCTTTGACATCCATTTGTAATCTACACTGTGATTGCAGAGAGAGATCTCTTACAGACCAAGCTCTGATGGTATCTGTCTTTAAAACAAGGCAGCATTCTATGAACATGGCTATCACCTAGGAAGCATCCTGTATTTCAAATAAAATTGGGCCACAGCACAGCATGTAACGGTGCTTATATCCTGAGGTTAAAAATAAAAATAAAATAATAATAATTTTAAAAAAGAAATAATAAAATTAACTACTAATTAACCACTATGGCTTCAGCCTCTTTCCAGTATTCAGCTGTTAAGAATTCAGGCCTAAACTCCCCTCAGGTTTCATTTCACACCACTCAGAAAATCAAACCAATTTCCTTGAATTTTTACTAATATGACTCCAATCAGGCTACTGTTTAGATGATGCAAGACCATTTTAAAGGCTCCATTTAAGTGACCTAAACTTGAAGGATAACAGAGATCTACTTGAAAAGAAAGAGAAATATTTGATCACCATGAGATTTTCTCATGGGTAGATGCACATTTCAAATGCAGTTAGAGCATCAGCTAAAACACAGGTAACAATGTTGAAAATAGTGCAAGTAGCTTCTGGGCATGAGCCCACTGACCTCCAGTGCCCACGTGCTCTTCGTTTTTCTGAATGCTTACACTCAAGATTTCAATACTGAGCGCATCTGGGTCAGAGAAAACAAAAGCACATTCCAGCAGACAGCTATGTCACAAGTAGTTTGGAACAGAATTCCTGCCTACTCTGTACAGTAAATTGATGACTTATCTACAGTAAGGTCTTCCTTGCTAAGAGGAAAGATAATGGTAGAGAAATTACCTGAGCTTGTTCAGGAGTAGGAAGGAAAGAAGTCTGACTTTTATTTATGTCTGAAACAGGAGAATATTTTGTGTGGTTGCAAGTTTAAATAAAGTACCCGTATGTAATTCACCCATACATTTCTCTTCTAACACAGATGTGGTTTATGGGGTTTTCTATGCTTTCAATTAAAGGAACGTAACAGACAGAAAATACTTAATTATAAATGATGTTTTTATCACATGACCTAGCTTTCAAAGCTAGGAATCTGACTGCCACAACAAAATTATTACAATAATGCAGACTTCTGGAAACATTCTCTCTTGCAGTGGGAATTGCTCATCTGCTAAGATGTTAATTTGTGTTATCTACTAAAAAAATAAAAAAATTAGCTCCACTCCCTCATATTGCAGCAGTGGCATTTTAAGGATGGAATTTCAGAATACCTGTATCATTGATCTGTATAACCCTAGGGGCAGAAAATACTATTTCTTCCTTCCTTTGTGCAACCCATGGCCAGTAACCTTACTAAAAAGCCAGCTCTAACTCTGCCATAGATCTAATACTGTGAAAAAAGTTTATTATAATTCCAATTCTTATAATTCCCCAGAATTATAAGAATAATTATATAATTAGAATTATAATTATAAGAATTATAAGAATTATAATACCACAGAAAAGTGGCAACAAAGCAGAAAAGTCCAAGTATTTCTAATCTCCTTATCCCGACCACTTATAAAATTCAGCAGGCAGCCTGGTGGTTTTTATCAATCAGCTCCATTCAGATGCTGAAGCTCAAAGGCAAGGAAAGGATCAATTCTGATTTTTTTTTTTTTTGTAACATTGCCTCCCAAAGGAAATATGGAAAAACAAAATGAGAATAAAAGACAGGTGATAAAAAATGATAAGTGATAAAATGAACTTCAAAGGAAGTTTCCTGGAAGCTGAGAAATTGTGTTTGATTCTGCCAAATATCGTGTGGTACAGCTGAATGCTGACATGGCAAGTATAAGGCCAACACAAGAGAGAAGCAATCAAGGCTAGCTCATAACCTGATTTTACATTCTTGTGATAAAGCTGAAATTAACAGTTATAGATTATATCAGGTTACAAAGGAACCTATAATAAGTACTCTGTTGGGATGTAACAATGGGTGTATGTAATTTAATCTTAGTTTATCAAGTTCAAAACCAATTTTTAAAAGGTTTCTCCTAAATCTCTCACTCCTTGTCCTCACAACAATGTCTTCCCTGGCATGAAAAGATCTAGGAGGTAAAAAGAGAGAGACTGGAGAAAGCAATTCAGAATCAGCACGTAAGTGCATCAGTCAAGGTCTGCTCTCAGAGAATTCCCTGCTGTCAATCTTCTCCCAATCAAGAACCATGAACAATTTCAATTCCTACAAGCAAGCATGCAAGGACAGAAGCAACAATCCATGGAGAGCAGTACAACAGCTACTAATACATACTTTATATATATAAAATTTGAATGAGAGCAGAAGTTGCACATAAATTACAATAAGATTCACAAGCAGGTAATGAGAATCCTCTCCTAAAGGACATGATATGCTGTCAGAACTCTAATGCTCAGTAATCCAATATTCTGTTGATGAAAACATCTGTGCAAATCTCCCTGGAGAAGCCTCTGTACAAACAAGCAAATTTTCACTTGAGCATCAGAACAAGGAAAAAAAAAGTCCTGGAAACAACCTAGGCTCTCACTCTGTCACACCGAAACTGAAATCAAGGTCACTAACTGCAAATGAGCCTGTGTGTGCTGTGGTTTTTCGTGCTGTTTAAATTTAGGAGACTTTAGAATTTAAAACTTTGGTTAATTGAAACTATCTTCGTCATTTCTATTTCAAAAATACCCCTCTCAGATATTGTTGACTACTTCATGCTGAGGTAGAATTACTTTTTTATCTGACAGCCCAAGCGCAAATTAGGTGAAGTCAGACAATTAATATAAAGACTGAATTAGATTGTGATTCAGTTTCCTTTTGTAGTGTGCATTTGTAAAGGAATAGAGAAAGCTTCAAAGATGACACCTGAGAAGAAAAGATATGATAGAGTTTATTTTTAAATATTATGAATATCTGCAAAAGATGTTCTCGCAAGGTATTTTTTTTCAATTACATTTTGATTGTATTATGCATTTCAAGGGGATATGAAAAGGTTACTCAGATTATCTTAATTTATTATAATGTACAAGAGCATCTGAACTGATGCCGCAGCAGACTCACATGGCAAGACTTTATCACTACTGTGAAAACCTGCAGAACGAGACTGAATAATCCTGGGATAACTAGTCCAGTGTATCCTGAATTCTTACACAATGACCAACAAGTCATTTGCATTGTCCTTTCCTTTGTGTAACTTGAGGGACTAGATATTTTATGACCTCTATGGATTAACTAACCCAGCACCTCAATGCTTCTGTCTTTAGGTTAAAAAAGAAAGATAAATTCAAGAAATAGTAAGCTACCAATTAATGCTATTATAATTTCCCCCCAAAATTACTGTTTTTGCTATTTATAGTATAGCTTACAATCCAGAACTATGCTCTTCACCTTTAGCAATGTTAAGTGTACTTCACTGATGTTAATGAGCAAACTTTAATGTACTGCAGAGAACACAATGACTGAGAGGCTGACAGAAAATAAAACATTAAACATTTTAAAAGCAAACAAGCCTGCACTCAAATCCCTCACTAAAAATCATCTCAGAAGAAATACTGCACATGTCTGGATGCGTTCAAGTTCAGTGGAGAAGCTTTCTGGAGACTGGTGATATAATTTGTCAGGAAAAAAAAAAAAAGTACTACACTCAGTCCTGGGTGAAATTTAACACCTTTTGATCAGAGATGAACAGATGAGAGCAGAAGATTCAAAGATACATTTTGGCCTGAAAGTCTATTAATCTACAGAAACACTGCTCTGAATGTGGTTTCTGTGTCCAGGAGCTGGGAAAGAAGGAGTCAAGCTGAGAATAGGAAAGGGGAAAGGAAAGGTCTTCTTTTAATGTTTGTCTATTTCCACTACTGACTAATTAAATATTTAAGTGGCTATAAATGGTTTATTTTTACCAAGTCTGTTTTAGCCATAGCAGTAGCTTTTAATGGATTGATCTCAATCTTGACCCACAAGCTTTCTCACCTGTGTTCTCCCTGTTTTCTGCCCTCACCCAGTTGAGGCGTGGGAGTGAGTGAGCAGTGGGGTGGATACTAAGCTGGTAGCCAAGACTGGCCTACTATACACTCAAAAAAAGAACACGTGTGGAATTACTGAGCTTGAGGAAGGACAAGGAAAGTAAGTTCAAACCACACCTATGAAACTTCTCAACCTGAGTATTTGATTTCAGATATGATGTGTAGACAACAGACACACACATAATTTGCAGACCATCTGCTTGGTTGGTCATTACTGTTATGCAGTTTACCACAGCCATCAACTTCCCTGCTATTCTGTTATCACTGCCATCTGTAGCTCACAGGAGCCTAAAGTAATAATAACAGTAATAGTTTTAAAATGACTTTAAATGATGCATATCATCTGAAGTTTGCTTTTGTACTTTTGTTCAGCACTGATTAGACCACTGATATCAGCCTGTGCTAGAGAAAGAACATTTGACATTGGTAACGTATAGTGCATTGGCATCATTTCTGCTAGGTAATTCAATGGCTTTTGAGACCGAAGTCTGTGATCTCAAACTTTCTCAACAGAATGAGCAAATATAAAGTGAGCTTTTCCTGTTTTTCAACTCTGAAGTTTATTGTGGTTTAAAACAAATAAAACATTAGAGATGCAATATATCAAACAAGATTGTGAGTAAACTTAGCAGGACAAGTAGAATGCTTTCAAGAGTCAGGATTTCAAAAACCATGAGTAGGTCACAGCACAGAAGCTAACTTAAATCTCAGGAAAAATGGCTTTAATCACCAATATTCAAACTTTAGCACAAAGCTGAATTAGGGAATAGGAAATCACATGAAATTTTGCACAGAAGTTACACTACTGATGAAAGAAAGATTAGTTGTTTCCAATGAACAAACCTGAAAAGTTTGCTGTGGAGATTCAATGACTTATTGGAAGAAAACTCAACTCCTGACAGAAGCTACAAAGCCATAGCAATAGAAGTAGCTATACTTTTGTAAATTATACAGAAGAATAAATTATTCACATCTTACTGCAACTGATATTTTTGTAAATGACTAATAGCTTTTTCCAAGATGAATTCTTAAGTAAGAAAAAGAAATAAGATTTTATTATAAAGTAGCTTACATCTGAAAAACATTTCTGACTTAATTATACTTTGATTGTAACATATTTTCTCTATAATTACAGAGGTACTTTGTACATTTTTCATAATTTGGGGATTATGGGCCTAATAGGGAAAAACTATTACCTTCTTGATGGTCTCTGATAGAGACAAATATCTTGACAAATATTAAGTAAATATCATTTCTAGGAGAGTTGTGTTTCGTTCCTTAGCAATAATTCATCAAAAGATTTGAATCTTTATGACTCTGTAACGATTGCCTTCCTAAACCTAAAGCTAACTTGTTTTACTTCTGATGAGATACATCACAGGATACATTCATTTCTATTTGTGGCATAAAATGTTGTAATTGAAATGTAAAAATGTGCATCTTTTATTTGCTCCTCTGACTATATTCAAGGTGTATTTGTTAATGTATTAAGAGAAAAGAAATGAATAGAACTAATGATGTGTTTTAAATCAAAAAACAGAGAAGAAAATGGAAAAATTTTTATTCTTCCATTAAAAACTTGAATACTTCCAACCAAAGTAGTTTAGTAATAATTGAAAGCTAAATCACTGGAAAAAAAAAAGTAATTAGAAAGTGGTTTGGAAAATTCTGAAGTCTAATCAAGTAACCATGATATAAAATACACACTAGGAACAAGTACATCTTTTTTCTTTCCTTTTGACTATTCTGAACAGGAAGATGGTGTTTTCTGACCTGTTTTTGAATGTAAGCTCCTTCTTGGTTCCTCAGGCCCCTCAATTGGTTGGTCTGCAAGGAAAATTCTTGCCTGGTCCACAGCACTGAGAATGGTTTGCTCTTTATCCTTCAGTTCACGTCGCAGTGTCTGTTGCAAAGAGAAAGAAGAATGTCATTTTAACTTGATCTTATAAACAACAGATACTATACCATTTTCCCTGTTTTCACAACTGAGTGGACTTGTGTAGCAATTCAGACTGCAAGATAAAATGTAAATTTTATGAAAGAGAAATGACAAGAAATGAATTAAGGTTAGAAAGGTTATTATTACAGAATTAACTTGAATAAGTGAATACAAGAAAGATGATAATGGTAGGTTTTTAAAACACTTATACAACAGGAACTGAAATTATTACACTGAACTTTAAGCAAAACTAATTAAAGGTTTTATTGATATTAATAAGAATGCTAATATATAGTAGATTGCTACAAAATATTTTTTTCTTTTTTTGTTGAATACAAAAAATTTATATCTACTGAAAGGTCAGATGATAGTTTCACAACTTCTAAAAAGAACTGCAAAACTACTTCCTCAGAAAACACTCCTATTTCTGTATCCCATTAACAACATTCTTAAAACTTGAACAATATGTAACCACAAGCTTTATTATGAGAATGTATTCTGAAAACATACTTCTCAAATTAGCTAAAAATACTTTAATCTTTATATGCAGAAACAATTTAAACTTATACACAGGGAAAAAAAATAATAATTTTTCTTTACAATGCTTCCATGACAATGGAAATTAATTTCATGAAGTTTTGTTCTCTAGTGATTACGACCTTTTTAAAGGGTTAAGTGTAACCATGCTTTTACAAATCAGTAGTCAGTTATATTTCCTATAAAGCATTTTCCTCCACTCATTTTTTTTAAGTATAAATCAATCTCAACTATAAAGAAATTGCTTTGTATTATTTATTTGTACTACTTTCTACCAGTCAAAAAAGGAATATTATTTAAATATTACTTTGATGTTCTGCTTAATATCTTCCAATATTTTTTAAATATCTTATTAGGAAGGCAATGCTTATTTTGCTGACACAATCTGTTCAGTCCTCTCTTCAGCTAAGAAAAGCAGTTAGCCAGTGTTCATAACAAGACAAATGCTTCAGACAACAGAAAATAAATTATAAATAAACTAAATTATTTTTCTGCAGATTCTTTGCACAAGTTTTTCTCACATAACTGATTTTTTTGGTTGTTGTTCAAAAAGTAAAGGATTCCTTTGAGGTGAAGATTCTCAGAATCATTGTTCAAAACTTCAGGGGGACAACAGAACATCAAATCTAACGTTTTCATTAAAAAGCAAACGTCTAGAGGAATAAAAAGCTCTGCATGGATCCAACAATACCAGCAACAAAGGCTATCATCCATCTGCTCCTGGAAGTCAGGCTTCTAAACTTAAACAAGCCTTAATAAGAAGCCTATCCTAAAACTGAGGGTTAGAGGCTTTGTCTTAAGATTTCATCCATTCCAAACCATACTAAGTCTTGAAGAAGTTATCTCAAAAGTATTAGATTATGAAAGACAAATAATCCTTCTCAGAATTCCTCTCAGGTTATGTTCTGATTTCTTATTTGCACATAGACAAAACCATTTAGCTGAAGTGAAACAAAGAAACGCTGCTGCTCTCCTGCTGTTGCTCTTTCATTTTTTTCCAGCACTGCCTCAGATACATATAATTTCACTAATGACACTGTGAAACAAAAACATTCACAGGGCAAAGTAAAACATTTTTTCATAATAAAGTATTTTCTCTCTGATTCTACATCAACTAAATACTGAGCAACAAAATAATTTTAAATATGAAAACGCAACAAAACTAATATTACATGATAATACAGTAATAACAATAAGATTACCCTTCCCATTCTTTTAAGCCACCATATGTCAATGACCTTTCAGTACAGAACAAAAATAGTGATTTTTTTTTAACTTCTATTTAGAAATTCTACCACTAAACATATGGAAACAAATTATTGCCTTCCAGATCTTCCTATCACGTTTTGCCAAGCATTTGTCTTGCAGGGAGGGGCTGTGAGAGCTGGGCTTGTTAAGCCTGCGGAAGAGGCGGCTTTGGAAAGGACTTGTTTTCTACGTCTGGTTTCCTTGCTGGTTTGATCTGATTGAGTGGAGTAGCTTGTTGACCATAGCTTTGAGGAGAAAGTTGGACTACAGACTTCCTGAAGTGCCTGAAAGAACTTGTGGGTCCTGTGGTTCAAACCTGAACAGCTTCACTAACTGTGAACCAGGGCTGCCTGCTCTCTGAAGCTCTGTTTCTGTAAACATAATTTTGCCCCAGTTCTCTAAACTGCTTTTATAACTTGAAAATCCTTATACTTTGCACAAATTCCTTAGGCTTTTCTAAGCTCTACCACCAATTGTTCAGCTTCTACCTTGACCACCATGTTCATTCTTCCAGCAGAGAAAACATTTACACTGAAAATATTGCAAGTGCTACCTTATCCTTCTCATCAAAAAGTTTTTTATGCCAGAAATACAAAAATACCAGCCACTTGACTTTGGCTCTGCAGGTGGCAAGATGTTATTCTCTGCCAACACCCCATCTGCCTCAATTCCTTTTTCCTCCTCATCTCCCCAAATTCTTCCACTCTTTTTCACTTTACTTCTGCTCCAAATTTAAAAAAAAAAAAAAACAAAATTTAAGCAATGAATATATGCCATCTTCCATTACATTTGTAGAAATTATATGATTTCCAAAATAATGAAAATATTTCAGTCTCCATTACAAACTCCTACCATTGGTTACTAGTAGCCATTGTTTTCATAACAAAAATGTCTTCAGAACTACATTAACCCTGCCCATATAGCAATAATAGCAATCAGCAAAATAAGCCCAATTTCTTTGTGAGATTTAGTACATACTATGTTTAATAAAGAAAAAAACCTGTTATTTACACACCAAGCCCTACTGTCTTAAAAATTTTCTTGACAAGTTGATGTATCACAAAAGCAACATTCCTGAAGAAGTCCTTCAACACACACTGGAATAAAACTCTTTGAAATCATCCATATTTTACAATTGAAAACATTCTACATGCAGAAATCTATTTCAGGAAAGAGGGAAGACAGGAAGCTAATACCACTATTGTACAATTAAGGCTCCTTGGAGATTTGCATTCAAAAACTACCCCTTTAAAATGCTTTTGGTTATTAGAACCTGTGTGGATGCATAATTAAAATGCTATCTTAATTTTTAATATCAAAGATTTTGCCAGAAAAAGAGGCACAATTTCTTCAGTATGAACAAGGAAATATTTCTACTTCAAATTACTCTTAGCTTTTTTTCCATGTCATTTTCCAAATACTTCCAAAACATAAAAAGAAAACAAACAAAAACAACAACAACAACAACAACAAGGCTATGTGAGATTTTGGGCTAATCAGAAATTTCAGCAAAGTTAGAAATAATCTGGAGATGGATCTCTTTTGCTGTCTTGCCTACTTAACACAGTGTGTTCATCAATTTCTCCTGATCACCTTCAATAAAGCTTCAATCAAGTTTGACCTCAGAGACCTTGGATTTAATTCTCTGCTCCCTCTCCTTCCATCACCACTGCCAGTTGTTGAAGTTGTTCAAATTGAGATTGACACAAGGATTTTAAGATTATCATAACAATGAACAGCCTACAGACTTTGGCCCATGTAGCTCACCACTACAAAATCATCCATGTCATTCCTTATCATTAATAAATCTTGGCAATGAAATATTTTAATGTGAAAGAAACTTTGCATTTGAAATTTTAATATTGATTTGTTAGTAAAGAGCATCATGAGCCCACCACAGATTTCTTACATTGAAGTTTATATGCTTTTTATGCTACAGATGTAAAAAGTAGCTTCAGAACAGCTACTCAGACTTGCATTGCTTTTTTCCTCATTTCTTCAGCAACACCCAATTTATTTCCCAGTCTCTCTTTCAGCAAGTAAACAAGAACAACAATGAGAGTTCATGACGCAAGAATAACCAGATATATCAACATTACCCTCTTGTCCTTCCAGACAAACATCTCTGCAACAGAACAAAAAAGAAATCCACTTATAAATCTAATCTTTAGCTCAAATATAACCTGACTTGACTGGACTGAAGAAAAGTTTCACTTGAGAAATCAGATCGACAAGAATACTGCAGAGTAAAAATATGTCACAAAAAAGCCAGCAACATAAAGGCTGCAATACTGAATTTTATTATTGTATTAAAGGTTTTTATAAAATAAGAAGTGCGACTGTGTATTTTTATGTCTTATTTAGTTTTGCAAAGATACCTCCCCAATGGCTACTCAGAATGGATGCAACTCTCCCAGCAGAGAAGTATATGACTGTGTCCTATCATTCCCCCTTATTTGGCTTGAAGCACTAAAATAGAGCACTTGTATTGCTTTGAGTATTGCACACGTTTCAGTAGAAGGAGAAACTCGCTGGAGCTAGCTGTACTTTACATGGACAAAAATAGGTCAAAAATTAATACCAAATTTTTGGTAGACATTAAATAACAAACGAAAGTATGGCAAAAGGAGATCCTTCAGGCTGACAGACAGAATAACCCTAAAAATCACTACACATGATTCTGCCATCTACCACTGATTCCTTTTTACCACTGAGGGATCAAAGTAGCGTTACACACCTGATTTGTAACAATTATTAGTCATTGACTTACTCTCCATTTTGATTTGTTCCTCTTTCAGTAACTGTGTAATATATGCTTTTCGCATTGTAACTTTGGAAATATATGTCATTTTCTCTGTTATATCAAGATAATCTAATCTGTTTGCCCTCTCAATTATATAGATGCTTATTATTTCAAATATAAAAATAAATTCTTCCTACAAGCTAACATTTTCCAACTTAACTGCCTCAATTTACAGATAAGAACTTGCCTAAAACCACGGCCTGCTAAGAAGTCCGTAAGGAATCCTTCGTAGCAGAAGCCATTTCCACATTTAAGAAATTACAGTGCTAGCAAAAGTTTTGCTATTCACGATTTTTTTACACAATTTAGTGTACCCTGTAAGCACATATTGCCTTCAGTCGTGCTTAAAGTTATATTTCAAGCATATTAATTGAGCTTCGATAATTACACATGGTTGATTTACAGCCTTTTTTCCTGTTTTGTATGGCACCCACTAATACAGAACAATTCAAGGAGCAGACCAGCTTAACAGTTCCAACAGATGAAGGCAAAGCTAATTTCAAAGAAAACACATGGGATATTTCTTAAAAAACAGAACATATTTAAATCAGGTCTCATTATGCACTCCTTCAAGGAAGTAAAGATGCATGTTATTGTGGCTTGTGTCTGTTCATTGCACTATAGCTTCATGTGCCAATCAGCAGCTCCTGTACCATTTAATTACTTAGTCATCCTTACTCTGCACCAGGTGCTTGCAAAGCTTCTGTTACTTTTATACACTAAAATGAAACAGAAAAATCATCCATGGCATATGGCAGGATATACAAAATAAGTACGATAATTGAGAGAACTTGGAGACAAGGTTGTTTATAAAGATCACACAGAGATCAAGGTTGTGACAGAGTCTTTGCCAGCTGTCTGCATTGTTAAAGAATCAACAAGAAAGACAAAATAAATGTAGCATGCTTAAAAGCCGCTCCTTCGTGACAGACAGTATTTAATATAACACACATGCACAAATTTTCAGCAGTATGTATTTTGATCTCTGGACACATCCCCATGCGAACGTAAATTTTATAATGCATCTGCTCCAGCTGACAGAAAACGCACTCAAATAAAGAACACTTTTTGAAATGGTGCATCTTACCATGCATCTACCTGTCATTACTTCATACTCAATCTATGTGGCAAGAGAAACTGGGTAAGATAAAAATGGTGCATAGTATATGACAATTAATACCTGGAGAACACATAAGAGACTTGTGCAGTACATGTGTTCGGATAATCAGTGACAACAGCGACCAACATCAGAATAAGGAAAGGAAAGCAAGGATCACAGTGGAAAAAGAGCCTGTCCAGATCCCTCTGTAGGGCCTTTTTACTTCCTGTCAGATCGACACTTCCTCCCAACTTGGTGTCATCTGCAAACTTACTGAGGGTGCACTCAATGCCCTCATCCAGGTCATTAATAAAGGTACTGACGAGGACAGGCCCCAGAACCAACCCCTGGGGAACACCACTTGTGACTGGTCACCAGCTGGATTTAACTCCATTCACCTCCACACTCTGGGCCTGGCCCTCCAGCCAGTTCTCTACTCAGCAAAGAGTGTAACTGTCCAAGCCACGGGCTGCCTTTCATGAACTCATGCTGGCTGGGCCTGATTCCACTGGAAGTCCCACACATGCCGTGTGATCTCACTCAAGATGATCTGTAATAAACATATCTTGATTATTTCAGACTCACTTTTTCAAATGGAAGAATCTGAAATTAAATTTTGAGGTTTGGAAGTACGTCCCACAGCACTTGCAAAAAGCTTCTTAGAAATGGCCAAAGACAACTGGCGAAGACTGCATTTTCCTGAATTGTTTCTGTTTCCTATTCACCATGCGCTGTCACTATTGCTGTTGTGACGATATGGAGTAGCAAAACAGATCTGCAACTATGGGGGTGCCTGCATATGCAGCAAAACAAAATCAACAGGAATGTAAAAGCACAGATTTGGGCAAAAGAGAAAATTAGACTATGCACACGGGCAATCTTCTACCAGAAGGCCAAAAAATGTTAGCTTGTTTTAGACTTTCCCCTGGATTTCTCAAAAATGATACTTCAGGCCAGAAATAGGGGCACTTCTTCACTGAGACTATTAATCTCTCTTTCCCTTCCCACACCAGTTAATGGATGAGAGGATGTGTTCACGGCTATTCAAGGAAAAAATCATCCTGCTCCGTGTACAGTTATAGACAGGCATTACTTAAAATAAGCATCTATAACTACTTCTTAAAGTGTTCTACAGTAGAAGAGCTTAGTTCCAAAAAGACAGAGGATAGAAACTGTGCTTTATCATCTATTGTTCCAACTTTCAGAAATGCTACTTTTTAAAAACTAATAAATTGACAATATCAAACAGTATCTACGTATTTACATGCTAATGCCTTAGTTAAGAAAGGGTAACTGATTTCCTTCTGATGTTGTTAAAAGTAGTTCAACAACTGTAAGGCTATTTTCTTCATTTTCCTTTAACAGCATTTTAAAAGAATAAAATGACATTTTGAAGCCCTTTTGGAAAGTTTTCACATAAAATAACCTTGCAGAGACTTTGAACAGACTCCTTTGGGTACAGAAGAGAATCTGACACTACATCATAATGGCAGAGCTAAGCTTTATTTTAATATAGATTGCATTAAAAAGGACATTTAAAAGCATTTGTTGACTTAAAGTGTACAAGGCTACACTTTTTCTTAAGAAACAAAATGAAATAAAAACTGATTTTCACACAGTTAATTATTTCTCAATCATTAACAAGAACCTCTCTAGCCTTTTGAGAAAGGAGAGCTGCTTCAAGTCCTGCATTCCCTAGAGATGCTAGAGGAGCTAAATCCAACAAGGGATGAAGGAAGACACTGCTTAATTGAGCAAAGGTTACAAAGCATAAGGCATAATGATGTTCATTGTCTTCCAGCACCAACAATGTTATGTAACAGGAGGTTTTATTTCCTAGCCCACTGAGGGAAAAGTTTATTATTCATGTTTCTAGGTCACTGATAACCAAGCCTTGGCTACCCTGAAAAGTTTGGTACTGGAAAGTGTGGGATGCTTGTAACCATGTAATTTACAACTGTGTTGGAAAATGCACTCTAAAACCCTGAGCTGTTGCCAAAGACATTGTCTTCAAGACAGATTTTAGAAAATGTTATGATTACTGTTCTATGGTTATTGTTTTTTACACAAAATTAACCTGAAAAGGCAAAGATCTCCACATACACAAGAATTCGCAGCTAAACAATCTTTTCAAATTCTCAGAATGATATCCTCTCCAGATTTTTCCTGAAAGATTACTGGAAACTTATTTTGACTGGTTTGCTAAACACTTTTGGCATATTTTGCTGGTTTGTTTTTTCCCTTTTTTGCTATTTCATGAAAGCCATTTTTGAATATTCAATTCAAACTTTACACTTCTCTGTACCAAGAGAGGCTTCCTCTTTCCATGATTGAGCTTACTCTTATCAACGATGATACTGATACTGTGCATTTATAAATTCTGTAATCTGGTTTTCTTTCATAATAATATGCTCTAGTTTTGTAATGGGAAAAGCAAGCAAAAGTATCATAAAAATTAAAGATACTTGCTATGATACAATGTTTCATTTGCTCATCAAGTCTGCTTCTAAACTAACTCAGCTTATTCTGGTCTGAAGCCACTTAAAGACAGCAGCTAAAAAGGGCAGAACCATCATTAAATTTAACGGCTCAAATAAAACTACACAAAAATAGATGAAAACAGGCTTGTTTTAAGTTGCTGTGCACAGGAAAAAAAAATAATCTTTTTAATGGTGCTTTTACAAAAATATCCACTTAACATACCTAATCAGGATTTAATATAGGAATTCATAGAGGCTGCACCCCACAGAGAGCAAAATGCCTGAGTCAGAGCACAGAGTCTGACAGAACAGCTTCCTTCAAAAGAAGCTCTTGAAGCTTTCTACTCTTTGTGTGGTCAGAAATAGTATTTACTTTTACACAACAGCAGTAATTGTACTGCAAGCAGTGAAACCAATTCTCAGATGTCAGGTTGCTTCTAAGTACATATTCAGTTTTACATCACAGGACTACAATGTGCTTTTCATGAAGCAAAATTAATCCCAGCAACCTTTTCTATAGAAACATGGCAGCCACCCTGTTTCAACAACCTTGAAAGACTACAGGTTTGGGGTTTGGTGGTTTTTTTTTGTTTTGTTTTGTTTTTGATTTAAAATCTAAAGGAAAGTCTGGACTAGGTTTGAAAGGCAGAAGAGCATAAAACTTCTGCTTTGAATTTTTCCTGGAGAGTACATAGTTCATATTAAAATTATTAACTATCACTTGCAATGTTAACATATGTTTGTTTTTAAAAGGTGACTAAACACTCCATTTTAGATCAGATTTAGATCAATTCAATTGCAGCCCACAAATATTTTCTCTGCTTTTTTATTTTTTGTAAGACACAAACATACACACAAGCAGCTGTTACATAATTCATAAAATCATAGAATCATAGAATTAGCTAGGTTGGAAAAGACCTACAAGATCATCCAGTTCTACCATCCACCTACCACCAGTAACCCCACTAAACCATGTTCCTCAACACTCTATCTAAATGTTTCTTGAACACCTCCAGGGATGGTGACTCAACCACCTCCCTGGGCAGCCCATTCCAGCGCCTGACCACTCTTTCAGAAAAGTAGTACTTCCTAATGTCCAGCCTAAATCTCCTCTGGCGCAACTTGAGGCCATAAAATAAATTTCTACCCATCGGGATTCACTGTGCCTTAATCCTGCTTAATTATAAAATACCAATATACTCAATGAGAATATGAGAGTCCTACAGTAATCACTATCCAAGTACATTTGGCACCTGATGGGCAGCAGTACCCTTCTGATGAAAGAGAAGGTTATTTGGTATTGATGTTCTCCTCATTTCAGAGAAGGCACACCTAAGCACCAACCCACAAGATAAGGAAAACTGAACCACAGCTGGAAAATTCCCATCTGATTCTTGACTTCATGAGTGATCTTATAAAAGCTAGTGATATATATTTCTATAAGAGCCCAACAAACTTAAAAACAAGCAGTATAAAAAACAATGCATTTCCAAGCACACTTCTTAGGCATTCAGGTATTGCTTTGTCATTGACTAATATCAACATGCTAGAAGGATGACAGGTTGTAATGTAGCAATCACTTCACAATTACATTGTAATTTATTTTTACATTCAGGCATTTTTCAGAACCATAACTAAAGTTAAATAAATTTATGCCAGCTACACAGACACAATCACTCGAGCAGGACAGGGCCGTCTTCTTCAATAAGTGCCTCTCCTTTACAAGCCACTGGATGGCAAAAGTAATCTGAAGTCTGACATGAGATACAAAGGTTTTAGAAAGCCCAACAGAGCCTCATAATAGTGAGCAGACTTTAAACATGCGTAGATGTTTAAAGGGCTGCACAATCTTTTAAAACAACAACAACAACAAATAGAAAACCACACACACAAAAAAAATGCCTCACCAAGTGGAAACAATATCTTTATTGATGACCTGGATGAGGGCATTGAGAGCACCCTCAGTAAGTTTGCAGACGACACCAAGCTGGCAGGAAGTGTCGATCTGCCTGGGGGTAGAGAGGCCCTACAGAGAGATCTGGACAGGCTGGATCTCTGGGCTGAAGCCAACGGGATGAGGTTCAACAAGACCAAGTGCCGGGTCCTGCACTTTGGCCGCAACAACCCCAGGCAGTGCTACAGGCTTGGGGCAGAGTGGCTGGAAAGTTGTATGGAGGAAACGGACCTAGGGGTATTAGTCGACGCTCGGCTGAGCATGAGCCAGCAGTGTGCCCAGGTGGCCAAGAAGGCCAATGGCATCCTGGCTTGTATCAGAAATAGTGTTGCCAGCAGGAGTAGGGAAGTCATTCTCCCTCTGTACTCAGCCCTAGTGAGGCCCCACCTCGAGTACTGTGTCCAGTTTTGGGCCCCTCACTGTAAAAAAGACATTGAGGCCCTGGAGCGTGTTCAGAGGAGGGCGACGAAGCTGGTGAGGGGTCTGGAGCACAGGCCTTATGAGGAGCGGCTGAGGGAGCTGGGATTGTTCAGTCTGGAGAAGAGGAGGCTCAGGGGAGACCTCATCGCTCTCTATAACTACCTGAAGGGAGGTTGTAGTGAGCTGGGGGTCAGCCTCTTCTCTCTTGTAACTAGTGACAGGATGAGGGGGAATGGCTTCAAGTTGCGCCAGGGGAGATTTAGGCTGGCCATTAGGAAATACTACTTTTCTGAAAGAGTGGTCAGACGCTGGAACAGGCTGCCCAGGGAGGTGGTTGAGTCGCCGTCCCTGGAGGTGTTCAAGAAACGTTTAGATATAGCGTTGAGAGACCTGGTTTAGTGGGGTTATGTTGGTGGTAGGTGGATGGTTGGACTGGGTGATCTTGTAGGTCTTTTCCAACCTAGCTAATTCTATGATTCTATGATTCTATAATATTTGCAGGAAACTGGGAAACCAGCAGCCTCATTCCTCCAGCCTCCTTTTTTTTGGAAAATTTGTTGGCATCCATTACTACCACAGCGATTCCAAGGGATTGTGAAAAAAGGCCAATCATTTGTCATGGATATAAGAGGAGCAAACTTGTCCTACTGTCTGAACAGCAGTTAATTATTATCACTAATTATTTTTAACTAAATTTTTGCTTCGAAGAAAAAGTTTTCACCAACCATTGTACTTTAGACATAGGTTTCAAAAGAAATAATGACAGAATTTCTGCCATTTGTTGAGAAATAAGGTGGGGAGGGTAAGGTGGGAGAGAGACAGGAAGAGAAATAACCCTTCTCTATTTGTTCTTTTTTTCTTTCTCTTTTTTTTTTTTTTTAATCCCCCACAATCTCTGCAAGTGGCTGCTGCACAACAGGTTATAAGAAACTTTTGAATAAACCAGAATGTTTATCCTAACATGTACAAAGCTGTTGCCCAGACAAAGACTGACACTAAGAAATCCATCAAAAAATGCAACAGTATTTTACACTGTCTGCGAAGAAAAAAAGACAAACCCCTACAGCAAAACGTCATCGTACAATGCCAAACAATGCACAGCAGTTAGTCTATTTCAAAGGTACTGTAAGAAAGTGTACTCTCTAAAGTCAACCTTTAAGATGGAGCAATATATAATAAAAATAAGTTCCATTTCAAATGAAACTGTTTTATGTACCTATTTTAAAAGCAGAAGTTACATTTCATCCTCCATCTACATTGAAGTTTCACCTTACTTGAAGAAGCAAAGGAGATTGGTGTCATTAATGTTAATTCTAAATACTTTCAAAATGGGAAACTGCGCAATGCTTTACATAACAGCATAGCTTTGGACAAGTTTTACTACTTAATTATGTAGACCTCAAATAAGATTACAGTGGAAACATTGACAGACGGTCAAATTTATGTCTCCTCTTTATAGGTAGCAACCGGTATAACTTCTGCTGATAATTTATATCAGAAAATACTCAAAGAGAAAGGCAGAGGAGGAACAAAGTATGAATGAAAGCATTTTTATATGCATACTAACAAAGCAATTCCTCCAGGCTGACACAAAACACATAAAATATCTCTGCATATTAAATGGATTATTACTCAATTTCATAAAAGTACACAAATATTCTATCAGCACTAGAAACCCTGTACACCCACAACATCTTGCACCATTTCCCTGCACTGTACAATAGAAATCATCTACCTCCTCACTCACAAGAGAGAAATTCTTCCCTTTTCTTTGTTTGCCAGCAACAGACGTGCCTGCGTTTGTGTAGTCTGTATTTTCACTCTGACATACTGGCAGTGCTAACAGACCATCAGATTCTGGTTTCCAACTGGGATGATAATACTACTTACAAGTTGGATGCTGAACTGTTGTTCTTGAGACTTAAACTCAAGTCACCTTTTGTTCCTATTGAGGGATTAAAGTTTCCTCTGCATTTCTTCAAATGAACATCAATGAGATCTATTGTGTTTGGTCTTGTAAGCTACTTCACTATTAGGCGGTACCTCCTATATCACTGCAGAGGTCTTGAAAAAGATTTATTAAATGCAGTGCACACTCCAGACACTCAAAAGCAATATTACTGCATGCAGCCCTATGAATAATCAATGTATGAAGATAGGAAGTGCTTTTGTTGAAAACACGCCAATGTCTCAAGTACGTGAAAGGTTTCCTGTAACATCAGCCTCCTGAATGCAAGTGCACATCAGGGTCCTCAATGATGAATTGCTATCATCAAAAGAAATTGGTTGCATTTCATGACATCATTTATGAATTATAAATAATCAGAAAAATGAGATCACAGCAAAAAGTCTCATGAGTATCTCCCGTCTGACAGATGCATAAGGGAAAGAATATTTCCCTCTGCAGAAGGAAGCATTGGCACGAGAACTCTGTCAAAACTTGGACAGCAGCAAGCAAATGCCAGAGACCATCTACAGTTTGGCACTACCTCTAGTGTTTCTTTTCTGGTTTCAGTTGTATATGCACGTACGTACACATACATGACAGAAATCCTTTCAGAAGTAGAAATCCTGTCAAAGCTAATCACTACGCCTTCTTAAAAACAGTCACTTTGCTTTCTCTTCAGAAACAAATGGTTTAGACTGTGGGTGTCCAACCTTTTCGTTTGCCTGGGCCGCACTGAGTGAAGAGTCTTGGGCAGCATACACAAAGATCGTTTCAAAAGTAATGCATCCTATTTATTTCCATGGAAACTACAACTGATAAAAAGAGAATAATACTATTTGATAGAGCAAATTCTCAGCTACAAAGCATTATTTTTCAACATAGTCACCACTACTAGCTATGCACTTTTGCTAGTGATGAACAAGTTTTAGAAATTTGAAACATTCTCAATTTCCTTTATCAAAACAAAAAGCACAGCCACGTATTTTTTTTGCTGTTCTCAGGACTGTGTTCAGTCAATGAATCAAAATGCAGTGAAAGTGAAACTGGCATCGCACTGTGGCCACCCTGCACCCTGGTTGCTGCTCAGACAGCGTTAATAGCGCACCGACATTTGGCTGCTGCTGAGCAGTGGGTACACTCCTGGGGCTGGGGCAGAGCCACAGCAGGGGGAAAGGCCAGGCCACACTGCAAGCTGTGCCAGGCTGCATGTGGCCCCTGGGTTGGACATGCCTGGCTTAGACAGACAACTGAATAATTATTAAAAGGCAACACAGACTGTCTTCTGCTGCTGGATTCTCCCCTTGCGGCAGAGGATCAGAGTCAGGGACAGGCAGCAGCAGAGAAGCTATGCTGGCTTAGAACAAAGTCCTATTTGGCAGTTCCAGTTGCAGAAGTCATGTCAACCAAATGATCCTCTAAGAAGGATTAAGTGATTCAAAACTGTCACCCAGGGCTCAACTCAGAAAGTTTTTCCCCTAACAAACTACAATTCTTCACCGCACTTGCAGCACAATCTATTAGGTTGGATATCAAGAAAAGGTTCTTCACCAGAGGGTGACTGGGCACTGGAACCAGCTCACCAGGGCAGTGGTCATGGTATCAAGCTCACCAGAGTTCAAGATGCATCTGGACAATGCTCTAAGATATATGGTATGATTTTTGGGTGGTCCTTTGTGGAGCCAGCATTCTTACAGGTCCCTTCCAAATTGGGATATTCTATGATTAAATGTTTTGTATTAAAGGCACCCACCTCCCTAATTCTCCAAACATTTCTCTCTCAGTTATTTTACAACACCAAGATCTACTTCCCCCCTGAAATTTCTTTTTATTCTCCACTTTTGTGCTACAGCTTCCTGCTTTCAAAAAGATCTGATCAGTGAGTCTTTGTAGAGTTTATACCGCATAGCTGGTTACTGTGGCTGCACAGATAATACTGGAGCTCTAATTTTGGCTCTTTCTCAAATATTTGATGTCTATGAATCACTTGTTAGTATTTCAACCATCTGCTAATACTTCCAACATCTGCTCAGCATGAAAAAGTGGTGGTGTAAAACCACCACTGCAAAAAGTAAGCAGTGTTTGAGATGGGAAGTATTTTTCTTCAGAAAAATTACTAATTTAAATAGTTTGGGCAGATTTGCTAGAGATACAAAGAAGGATTACTCTAAGGGCAACAAGACAGTTTCCTTCCGGATGCACACCTCTTCAGCTGGTTCTACTTGACATCAGAAGATACATGAACAGACATGGACAGACAAAAAAGGGAGAACGCAACAAATATCCACACAAGCCAAGTACATGAAAAAAAAAAGTAAGGGCCAGCTGTAATACGTCAAATTCTGCTGCACAACAGCAATGCAGTGGGTATCTCAACACTATTTTTGATAGTAATTTGCTTGTTTAAGTAGCAGGATTTCTCTCATTGTGACTCACATATACAGTAGTAACAAACAAATTCAAGAGAAAGTTTTCATCCCTCCTCTAATAGGGAAGGTCCAAACTGGTAACAACACTCAATAGTCTGCGCTGCTCACGTAGATCCACTTCTGCCTCTGAAAACAAATCTTGCAAAACACAACAGCCTTGCTAAGTCTCTGAATTTTCAAACAGGTAATTAACAGTGTCTCATAAAAGCAACAGAAAGCCCACCTGGACCTGCAAATTAAAATAAGCAAATAAGCAAAAAGGGAAGCTAAAGGTACATGAAAAAGTCTGCTTTCAGTCAACCCTACCAGTAAGAAGCCAGAATTAAAATACTGCTGGAGTGGTGAGGCACTGGAACAGGTTGCCCAGAGAAGTTCTCGGTGTCCCATACCTAGAATTGTTCAAGGCCAGGTTCAAGGGCCCCTGGGCAGCCCGATCTTGTGGTTGGCAACTCTGCCCATGGCAGGGGGTTGTAACTCTATGTCCCTTCCAACACAAACCATTCTGTGATTCTATGATTCATACGTACATTAAAAGAAAAAAAAAACAACTGGGTAAACCTGACTGAAAAAATCTAAGTTTTTTGCAAATTGTGTTAAATCACCCAATTACAGGTCATGCCCTTCTAACTAACCAACCGAGTTTGTTATTTCATTATTTTAACTTAATCTTATTAATATGGAGCCCTGCTGCAAATATCATCATTAACCACTTTTTGGAATATTACAAAGTGGATTTTGCATTTATGAGAAAGAAATCATTTAACATACCTGACACTAATCTGGGGTCAATTACTGAAAGACACAAGTACTTAGAGGCTTTCTTCCATGAAGGAAGGTAATATCCAGTTAACTCTGCTACAGCAGTACTTTCCTCCAGAGAGCAGACACAGATCACAATATTTCTATTACTTATGCTCATTCGCTTCATTTACTTTCTCTACTTTTTTTTCTCTAGTATGAAAAGGTTAGACTTTTTTGGTTGGTTGGTTGCTGTTCTGTTTTTTTGTTTTGATTTAAAAACTATTTGGGCAACAGCACTGACAAATTTCCCCTGCAGTAAAACCAAAATCTTTAAAAAAAAGATCATCATTTTCTTAAGAACCTGAGAACATGAAATCAAACTATTTCTCATTAAGAAGAATGGAATATATAAAAGCTAATTGTTATTTTTAGTCTTCAATACTCAGAAGCAAGCTGTATGATACGGCAAAGTTACCTAGTAAAGGCATGAAGAGAAACAGCAAGAACAAGAAAAAAAAATGCAGAAAGTAACAATAGCACAGTTGACACATTTTAATGACTTAAAGCCAAAAGTAGATTTTTAATTTTGTTTTTGGTTACTGGATCCTATTAACAGTATTCTGACATATCTACAGTAGTATTTCCCAAAGAAGTAAATAACAACTTGAATGTAAAATATGCAAATGCAGTGCAGAAAGACACCTACACATTGATCATTTACCCCAGAGAGTCTTACTGTAATATGTACAACAAATATAGATTTTAAAAGCCGTAAAGGAATCTCATTTATTTATACTGTATGTAGTATTGGAGTGTTCTGACTTTAGTGCTTGCAACTCAGGAAAGAAATAATTGCTTTCTTAGGAATCTTTCCACATTTACTTACAAGTATAATAAAATCTGGTAAGTGTGTTCCATTGCTCTGCATAGATTCTTAGACCCCATCATCATATACCTACATCATCATTTTCCTGGACAGAATAAAGCAATATGATTCACATCTGCCCTGCATTTGCCCTTTCATTTTCTCTCCAGTTAAAGAAGTCTGTTCAGAAAAAACCTTTGCTTTCACATGCCGTGGGTTTTTCCTTATTTTTAAATATTGTGCTGTGTTTACTAACAGCCATTCCTCCATGTAAATTTACTCCACAATTTTAAATTCAGTGTTGAGAAGAATAACTTTTCCCGTCTCTGTCACTGCTGCTGAACCATCATCATGAGAAGCATAAATTGAAAGACTTGGATATAAAAAGGGCTACAGTAAAAAGAGTTTGAGTAACTGGAGCTAAATTATTCTCACCATGCTAAGAATCTCTTAGCAGTCAGAAATGTCAGAAGACATTAGCTGCATGTTGATACAGAAGAGCACAAAATCGTAAGAAAACCACCCCAAACAAGGCTGACCTATTGGAAATAAATGATTTCAACCAAGCATGACTGCCTTGTAGCTTCAGACTCCTCGGCATGTCTCTCTGCCCATATGCATCACCTCCTCTGTGCTCATCTCTGTCCACCACATCCAAGCTCTGAGCATCTCAGAGTATCACAAATACAGCATGACAGGGAAAACTGCAGATCACTTGCACATCACTGGCGTTGGAGAAGCTGCAGTTGGTTCCTGTAATACCTCCATGCAAAGTGAAGCAACGCCGCAGAATTAATTCACCTTTGTGGAATGACAAAACAAACCTAACTGCTGAAAATCAGAAATGTAGTTTTTAACAACCATTTATTGCCTTCTTTTGTGCGAAAAAGGGCAGTACATTACTGGGCACCTCTCCCTCACAAAAGAAAAGCTGTAGGACTTTTCTTTCTTCAGTGGTAAGGGTTGGACTTGGATATTTACTATTGCAAATAATAGTTTATCTTTCAGTACAGTTTCTCAGCACAGCTCTTCTTTGACAAAGAAGATTGGACAAATTAGGTATGCAGATCCTTATAAGCCCCTTTCCAGATAGCTTACATTTGTAAAAGTCCAGCGCTGATCATCTTGTTACTGCCAAAGTAGTAGTTTCATTTTAAATATGTGTAACATTAAGGCTGCAATCTGATAATCAGAAAATCAAGGTGCAACTACAGCTTTGCTGCAGTGGCAATGACAGCCTGATTGTAAGCTTTTCCTTCCTACTTTGAATGATTAAATTAAGTCAAATAAAATTAATAAAAATGTTTGTTCTACATTTTTTTTTTTTTACTTCCTTATTATTACAAGCCAAACACATCCATAGGAGAGCTTTTCAATTCTGTGGACTCATCTATTTAGTGCCTATGTAATCTACATTACAGACTTGTTTATTCTAAAATGTCCCTGTTAGTAGCACAGAGCCTTACAGATGGGTCTTGCCGCTGGAAAGTCTGCCACACTTTCAGTGCTTCCAGTGCCCCCTGCTCACTTGTGCACTTCTCTTGGCAAAAAGCCTGTGGCATGGGCCTGGTGCACACGTTCACAGATGGTAGTTGCTTGTGGATCAGGGAACAGTCACAGAAGCAAAGCAGAACAGGCAGATGCTGATCACACTCTAAAAGAAACTACTGTGTAAGGTTGAGTAGGACCCTGTATGGTTTCTAAAGGTCCCATAATGTCTCATGTGCCAAATCCAACATTTACATGTTTCAACTCAAACCACAGCAGCAGTGCAAGGACCAGAAACAGTTTCTGGATGTAGGTATGTCCCTCACAGAGGAGAGCAATGGCAGAGTATCTGTTGGCCAAGGGAGAAGAAAATTGCTCAGAAATCAGCCTAGGGAAAAAATTCACTTGATGTTTCTTAAGTGCAGGTTAGCAGTACTAAATGGCAAACAGCTGTCAAACTTTGATGAGACACAAGAAACTCAGCTATGAGAAACCATGCCAAAACCAAGGCACTGATTATGTATTTCCCCACCTAGAATTCCAGGAGACTGAAAAAGCAAGATGTTCAACTAATCCAAGCTGAGACCAAACACCGACTTAAGTGCACTTAGCAACAATATCGTGAGCGTGTTCATTCCTCCAAGGCTAGAGATGCACGTAAGGGACTTTATCACGTAACATGCAGCTATTCTTAGCTTTGTCTTAGCTTTGTGTGTCTCTCTCTTCTCTCACTTTTTTAAAAAATTAATTACAAGCTTCGTTATGATTTGTAAATAACATTCTTATACTTCCAAACAGGTGCACAGTTTTGACAGACTCCAGTTTGTGCTACTCCCTCAAGAATCCCTAAAAAGTCCTGCATGCACTGGTAATGTCCCCTCTAGTCACCTATGTAATGCTCTGAGTAGTGTGTCCTTCAGCTTTCTTTTGCTTCCAGCAGCTCAGAAGAGCATCACCAGGCTTTACAATGACAAAGGAAAAACAAACCAAAACAAAACATTATTTTCTGTTTCTGGAGTAAATTAGCTCTAGATACTTTTGACAAGTAGCCTGATTAGTAACTCTTATCAGCTGTACTTTTTATCTTAACCTTAAAATCATTGGTAGGTTGGAGTTAAATTTCCTCTCAGACTTAATATTTAAATATTGAAATAGAACTCTCAGATTCCTGTGATGAATACACATCTCCTTTCCCTGTGTATTTAATTAGAAAAATATGTAGAAATGAATTTTTAGAAGTGCTGTTCATAATGAATCAGCAGATCAATATAAGAAAGCTAAGCACTGCCACTAAGTTTTAATGACTCAAGCCTAAAAGCTTTCTAAATCCTCACAATTAAAAGAACTATATATTGTTCCAAGTTCTAATTCATTTTTATTCACTGAAGAGCTGCCAGAATTACTAAGCACCTATCACTATAAAAGAAAATTAATCGCATAGAAGGTATTAGTTATAAAATACAATATTTAAGTTACAACCTTACAACTTCTCAGTAATGATTTTTACTCCCAGTTTAGAGGGTACTGAGACACTGCTGCAGCCAGGAAAAAAAAAAAGTTAATCCATGTCTACTTTTCAGTCAGAGCATGGGAACTTGTTTCTAATCAGGCACTGAGCCTCCTGAAAGCACACAGAGCTGGCATGACAGCACACACTAACCACAGCCCCAGTATCAGCATGATACTCTGCACAGCAGCCCTTGGCTTTGAAACTCCAGATGGAAAATCATGAGCAGAGGATACACAGGGCATAACTACCAGACACCATCAATCATCACTTAAAAATCATACCACCAGCCCTGCATTTATTTGATGACAACATTTCTTCACAGTCTTCATTTATGGCATCAAGTTTTTACATTTTTAGCAATTTTTTTTCCAAAGTGTTTCTTTTCTGCCCAGAATATGATCCATGCAAGGTTATGAATCTGCACACAGACTCATAGTCTGTCTCCTCTGGGGCAGGTTGGCCACTCATAAAGGAGATGGCATCATAAAATGTGCAAATTATTATTATAAAAAAATGTAAGACAATGACCCATAGTAGTATTTAACTGGAACATGATGCATTTGTTCTAGTAGGTTCCTTAAAACTCTCTCATTTACTATTCTCCCTTCAATTACTACTAATTCTAAATTCTTGCTGACCTGTTTCATGGACTTAATGATACAACACCACTCAAGTAAGTGGTTGTCAGTGAGTTACTTAAGTCTGTGTTGTTACAAAAAATTTTAATTTACATTCAAGTGAATCACACATTATAATAGTATGCATTTTTTAATAACTGTGTAAAATCATAAGCTTAATCCTTTCACTAATCAAGAGATTATACTTCAGATCTTAGAAATCCTTCAAGCATTTTCGCTGGGAGCCAGCTGCTTCAGAAGGAGAGGAAGACTTCTGAGATCTTTATTCATTGTATTAGGACTTTTTGAGCAGAAAACTTAGTAGTATAGAAGGAATGTATAAAACTCATTCAAGCCTCAAATAAATGGGAAATTAATTGTGCCAGAGCATTTACTTAATCATTTATGTTTTAGATTACTACTCTAACACTTATAAAATAACTTGTTTGAAAAAGCAGAATTGCCAATGACAACATTTGAAACTAACTGGCAAACATAATGGTTTGATTGGGTTAGACCATCCAGGGTTGGCATAAATCATTTTTTTTCTATTTATACATTCATCTAACAAGAAAGGTCTAAAAGACAAAAATTGTAATGTAATATATATACATATAATTAGCACCAGCAACTATTGAAAATAGTTCTTTGATAAGACCTTTAAAATATTCTCCCTTACTCTAGGCTATGCCTATTCATGTAATTAACAGCCCACAGTGGCTAGAAGTTCAATAGACCCATGGAGCTTCCTACACGCACCTCACACCTGTCCTTCAAAGAAAGAGGGCATCAGTGCAATAAAGGAGTACCCAACAAACAGCCATCGTGTGTCAGCGACAGGACAGTGTATCTGACAACTGATCTCTGTTCGCTGCAGAACCAGAAGAGGCTGCTCACACCACACAAGTTATCACACATGTATGAGCTATTTAGCAGAGAAGGCCATGAGGCTTCCCAGCCTGTTAATACACATCAGTCATACTTTGTCATTACTTGGTGGCCACAAAAACTTTCCCCACACAATTACCAGCCAGATTACAAAGATATTTGCTAAGAAGAAGCAGACTCTTCATTTGGATGGAGTTGAGGAATCATTTCCTATGCATTCAAAACAACCAAACAAATCGTAAAAAAAAGAAAAGAAAAAAACAGTATTCCTATTTTGTACGTAAATTTCTAAACCTATAATTTAATCTCAAGATGCTGAATGAAAAAAAAAGAAAGGGTGGGCAGCTATCATGGCAGTCCAATCTTTCCAATTTACTGTTGATGTTCCTAGGGTGGATTACTGGCTCTAACAACAAGGGACTGAGGATCCAATAGTTCAGGAGTTAACTAGAATAAATACTCTTCTCCTCTAAATTGTCTGCCTGCATCATCAAGAAGAAGGATCCAGGTAATGATATCCTTGACTGAAAATAAAAGGGTCTCTTTTACCAGTCTTTGCCTGCAACTGCCATCAAAGTTTCAAAGGGTTTCTAATGTGACACCAGAGAGTTTATCTTATTGCATATTTAATAAACCAATGTGCTTGTTCCATTCTCCCCAAAACAATTAAGGAGATGAAACTCATCCTTCGAGAATACACAATGAAAGAGGATAAAAATCCCTAGCACTTGCACAAACTGCATATGGAAAAGAGTCAGTTATGTAAAGAGGTTCTTAAAAGATTTTGAATAATCCCTGCAAACTCTATTCCACACCCTGAATGACAAGTGAACAGCTTTGCTAAATACAGTGTGTCTCTTCTTACTTGGCCCAATTTATCCTAACCGATCACAGAAAAATGAGACCTGAGAAGATACTGTGGTTATACAGAAAGGATCTCAAACTGGTTTCAGTATAGGAAGGAAATAACAGGACAAAGAGTTTTCAGTTCTACCTAATGCAGGTTATAAAGCCACCTGAAAAAATATCAGCGATCACTGTATCATAGTGGCTGACTTTCTAGTGGTTTTCTACAGCTGGAAAAACGAATTTACTGCTTCTGTGCTGATTTTGTTTTTTTGGGGGGGGTTATGTTTGTTTGTTATTTTTTTCCGCATCTCTCTGCCTTTGGAAAAACAGACCAGCAAAAATACATTTGCATTCAGAGAGAAACAGCATTTTTTGTTTCCTTAGACCATTCTGTTTCACTGATCTGAAGGGGGAGCTCATTTGTTGATGTCCTCAAGTTTCAGGTAATAACTAGCATTTTTAAAGTCAACTGAAACCCTACCTGTTTTTAAAAAATGCATACACTGACTTGGAGTCTCTGATAACTTTTATGGAATTTATAGCTTAGAAAAGAAGATCTTGGGAGTCTGACTGTCTTTTGAAATCATTTGTTTGATACGTAGCAGCAACCAAAAAGACAGTGAAGTGCTGTGCATGATCTGGAAGAGCAGGGCAAAAAGCCATTGTTCTACTAAATATAAAACACTGATGCAATCTCATTCTAAGTAACACATGCAGTACCAGATGACACACCTCCAGGACACAGAGGAGTCAGAAAAATGCACAGAGATGAACAGCAGAGGGAGTTATGGCAATACAGCAGCTTTATTATGGTTAGAGATTTAAAAGGTTCAGGAGTGGAAGAGGCTCATAAGACGTATGACTAAGGTTTCCAAATCATGAAGACAGTGGACAGAGTGAGTGAAGAACTGTTACAAATCAAATCCAATAGCGCTAGAGCAAAGGCCACTGAAATTTTAATGAGAAGAAAATCAGTTGAAATATGATTTTGTTCTTGGCATTGTTGGGGAGAGCAGAGGATTTTTGTTCTTTGTTTAAACACAATTGGTGGTGAGCATTTGGTGTCTATTTGCTACAGAAAGTTATGGAGACAAAATATCAGCAAATTCAACAAGAAATTAGACAAGTTAGTGGGAAACAGGAACAAAAACATATAAGGACCAGAGCATAGATAGAATATCAAGGATATACAGTCATATTCATACAGTGATGGTGAATGCCTGGGAGCTGAAGAGGAACGGACAACAAGTGGCCAAAATGAAACATTCTCAGTAAATACCATCTTCTCTTGACATCATTGAAGAAAATGCACTGTAATGGATGAACTGTTGGTCTAGAAAAAAGATTTTGTATGTGCTTAAGTGTACATGTACCCATTGAAACAAGTCAAATAATTGAAAAACGGAAATAAAACAACAACGACAAAATGACTAAATACACACAAAAGAATTGGTACAAGGGAAGAGTTAGAGGTCAAGGAATGAAGCATTACTCCTGTAATTACTCCCGAATTACTCCTGTAATCAAGCTTCAAAAGGTCATACTAAGTCCTCAAATTGTGATTCCTTTAATTAACATGATGGCAATATTGTTTTCTGATGCAGCTTATTAAGAATCAAGACATCCATGAACCATCTCAGACTTCTCTGTACAAGTAAGGCATGAGCAGAGTTCCCACTCAAACAGTTTAGACACATGCTGGCAGGACAGTATCCAAGCTTTAAAGGCTCAACACAACTGCAGAATGGATGACCACTATGTTTGGTACTCCAGCCCTTCACTGGCAAAGCACATGGCTCACCTGTAAAGGTCAGGCCACTACCAGTCACAGTTTGCAGCCCAGGACATAGGAGAAGAACCCGATGATCTGTTACATCCCACTACATCAAGTTGTTCTGAGGTTTCAGGTAAGCCAAAGGCTACCACTAATAATGATGGAAGCAGAGAGGTCTTTTGGAACGAGAAAAGAAAATTCTAGAGAAAAAGGCACTTCGTTTCAATGAATGGAGTGGAAATGCTGATCACTTTGCTGTTTCTGCAATTTAAGCCCTATTTCTAACAAATGTTTCCCTCCAAAGCAAAGTTAGAATATCTTCTTTGACATATAGGTTATAAGATATACTTCAAGAAGTACAGGCTTTATTTAATGGCTTGAAAAAGACTTAGTAATGTCTTTAAAGTTTAAATAGGATTCTTTGATTAAAAGAAACAAGATCATCATTAAAAGAGCAACATGAAATGTACATATTGATATAGATATCTATCTATATAAAGAAGCATTAAAAAGACTACATCACAGAAATATTTTTTTATGGTATTGAAAAAAACTGCTTAATGGCTTTTCCACAGCAAGATGGCTTGCTTTACTCTGCTTTAGTGACTGAATATTTCATTCTTTCATTATCCGGGTTATTTATTATTTAAGTACTGATCCATTGCAACTTTCTTGACTTATCAGAAGACAACTGCACTTTTGGGAACAAGCTGAAATACAGCCAGAAGCAATATTTTTTTGTTCAAGTTAAAAAATAAATTGCACTGACATCCTAATTTAACACTTCATTCTTTGCAACATGCTTTTGTTTACACATTATTCTTTTGGAAAAATAGTCCAGGAGAGCAGAGTGATACACACCTGAATCATTCACTTAACACAAAAATCAATTCCAGTAAATCCTTAGTGAGCAATGGCTTTAAGTCAGGACCATTTGAGAACTCTCATTTAACTTCAGGCATTGACTACACTCTTCCTTTCCTGTAACAAAGTATTCCCACCCACAATTTCCACCTCTTCCTTCTAAACACACCTCAGAGAGAACAGCCTCAATTAAAGACATCTCCTTACATTGAAGAGCTACTTCACAGTAGCGTGGCATGGAATGCTAAAGCTCCCACTTCATTCACATCCTTGTCTGCTGAACCAGGTCGCAGCAAAAGGCTCTACTGATCCTCCTCTTCCAAGCACAGGCTACTTAATTCCTCTTCTCATACACCCACAGCTCACATCTCGGTTAAAAAGTAATATGGCAACAGCATGGCTGACCACTTCTACTCACACAGATTTTGTGCATGCTTCATGCCTTACATGATGAGCTGTGTAACAAATTAATACAGCTCCTTCCTAGACTACAATTAAGAGTATAGACCATGACAATATTGATGTCATAATGATCGTTTTTTGTTAGAAATTTTTAACAATAAAAATAATGGAAGCAAATTTTAATATGGAAAATAGTCAAGAAAAATTAATCTAGAACAATTAAGCAGAAAATAATTTAAGGCTAATCCCATTCCCCTAAATCAGGCAGGCATGCCTGAGTCTTACAAGGGGCTTGTTGACTCAAAAAACTAGACAGAAAGAATGGAGCCTTACAGAATGGAACTTGCTGATTCAAACAACTAACCTTAATGACTGTCTGAGAATGAAAGCCCAGAGCCTTAACAACTCAGGTTGGACGCTGTAAGATCTATGGAATATCACTCTGCAAAGGTAGAGTGATAGACTACTTATCTTCCTTTCCTCTCATGGCTGCTCACAGCAGATAAACATCAGAAAAGAGAGGAGGGGTGCATGATCACCAAAGACTCTCATTAAAGACATCCAAATCTTCTAGACACAAGGTGCAACCCCGAAGGGCAGTCTTGGACCAAATAGACTATACAAGGGTGAACATGCACATTTACCTTTGTTGATTCACCACTCATGGATCAAGACTCCAAACTCAAGACAATGCTGGATCCAGGATCGGTGAAATATCTCTACCTCTAAATCTCTCTGTTCCTCTCTCTCCTCTTTCCTCAAGGCTTTCTTCTACTCACTTTTCTTCAAGTAGCCATTACCTAAACTTGCTTTAAAGTAGTTGCTTACTAATTGCTGAAAAATTGCCTCATTTTGCCTCAAAGTAGTTGATTAGTTGTTAGAAATCTCAATAAACGGTCTTGTATTGTTTCTCTGGGTCACTGTCTGACTCTGTCACTCTGGTGATCCCTGGAGAGCAGGGAGTGCCCTATTCAGTGGAATTCCAAAGATCCACCTTACTTGCAATCCACAGAGTGGTATGAGACGCGTGTCTTAAAGAAGTTGTTAAGGTTAGAAAAATTATTTTCCCTCACAGATTTTTGCTGCTGAGAGAACAATGGAGTTATAAGCTCTCTGAAGGGATAGAACCAGTAGAAAGTACTTTCCAGTTGGCTATGCTAACATTTTTGATGAAGTGGAAATGCTAAATAAAACAAATACTTTCAACTTTGAGTATTTGACTGCTTTAACAAACCAAGTTTGAAACATGAAATTTGAAACATTGACAGCAATCCCAAAAATTTGATGAGTATCTGAAATATTAATGATCCACCCACAGACATAAAACCATCATTCAAACATCCACAGGTCCTTGGCCAATTCATTTGGAACTCAAATGAAGCTAAGTTAAGCATCTCTGTGATTCAAGACACATGCATTATTTAGTATTAGCTAGACATTTATTCATTTACACAGATGCCAACAGGATTTATGCGAGCGAGTACCCATTTCTGCTTAGTTTTAATTGCCCTCTTCTCTCTCTGAAATCTAAGCCACAGTATTTTATGTAATTTAGGTGGTCTTTGTGTTTTATCAAAACAAAAAGGAAAAAAAAGAAAAAAAAAGAAACCACTTTCAAAATTTGCGTTCAGGAATACTTTCAGGGGAGTAGCAGGACATGAATCTCTCAGTCCATCTTCAGCGAACAAGGTGCTGGCATCCACGTCACCTCCTCTTGTACGCATACACGAGTACAGGTATTTCCAAATACTGAAACAGTGATTTTCCACAATACTTCTGCAGATTTGCATTCTCAGCAGCATAAAATATCAACATAAGATTACTTCGGAGGTTCTTTGTTTGTTTGTTTGGAGTTGGTTGAGGCTTTTTGGTTTGTTTTTTTTTGGCAAGGTCTATTTTGGCAGTTGATTAGAACAGTTTTGCATCACACACTTTAAAATCCTATCTGAATATTCACACGGAAGACTGGGAAAGAATAGAACGAAAGGAAAAAACTGAGCTGGTAAGGATAAGCAAAAGTGAGAAGCTGGAATTACAGAGATAACATTGGTAATCAACTCTGAAAAGGCAGCTGCCTTTGCTTTCTGCTCCCTGTAGGTCACTGCCTGTGTCAGCACCTTTGCAGCTGAGTTTTCTATACTTTGGGAGCATGAATATAGCCTCTGCTATAAGTACACCTCATATAGAGGCACTTGAGTTCAAAAATCATCTAAAACTTCGCACGCTGTCCCAACGCTTTTATACTAAGCACTTATGGATTTTTTTCCACTGTTCCTGGGACTGTCACAACAGGCCGTGCTCAAAGACAAAGACATTTTGAGAATAGTTAAAAAAGGAAATTTGAGGTTACTTATTGAAATTAGTCCTGCCTTCCCCCTCTAGGATACAAAGCACAGCTCAGCTCAGCATGTGTTCACTGTCTGACTGCACTTGGAATTTAGTATGTGATAAGACTGTGACTTGTTATGGGTCATGCAAGTCCATGTGAACAGCATAAAAATCAGTACAAAATTTAAAAATATTAGCCACACCCTGAAAGATTTCTGTTCATCTGGAAAATTAGAACTAAGTCTGATTAAACATTGATGTGGGTGATGTTTATTTTTAAAGCACAGAAGAATGATTGTTATTAAAAAACAAGTTTAAAAATCAAATTGCAAATCATTTAATTCCTCCTGTCCAAACAGACTTTAGTAGCACAGAAACAATGTGAGCTAACCCCAACTGTCACATAATACTGTACTTATTTATCTAATGCTGCTGAAGCCAAGCAGTGACTGGGGGAGATGCTAACAGAGGGAAAGAGCAGTAAGATTAGTACCATTAAGGTGAAGCAAGAAAGACAGTTTTGTGTAACTGAGGGGAAAAAAATGTAGGTTAATAAGAATGATTATCAAGTAACAAGGGGCAAAAAGCAATGCTAAGATGAGAAGGATTGAGGACCCTAAAAATGAAGGACAGGAAATGATAATATCACAGGCTCCCATTTTAAACAGCTCAATGAATATTTTGCCACTTACATTTTGAAGTACCAGCAAGGACAAGATCAGGTGAGCAAGCTGGAAATAAGAGCAAAGGGATCACAGAGAAGTGGAGATAAAATGTTGTATTGAACTGCTCAATTTGCCAAGGACAATTTCAAAGCAACACTCAGATGTGGAAATAAAGGAAATAGAAGAGCAGAAGCACCCAAGCCTCGTGCAGAGAGGCACCAGCTGACAAGTGCTGGTGAAGCTTAAGATGAGGTTATAAAAACATGGTTGATAAAAAGTAAATCTTACAGGTAACTTGAAATACCTAGGAGGTTTAATACTTGCAGAAGTGTGGGCAAAGAAATGTGGCATTTAATGTATCACCTCGACAGTCAGTGATGACAGGTGGAATAAAAGGAGAATCCTTGAGAGTGAGAGAAATCAAATCATATCTCTGCAATATTTATCTGATAAAGTTTCAGCTTAACACAGGGCACAAATGCTGAAAGCAGCATCTTAATACAATGCAATGAAAGTGACATCAACTCAAAGCAGAGTGACTGACAGAGTGGAATCACAAAGAATTTGGTAGATTTTGAACAGGCAAAAAATTTTTGTAACACCAAAACATTTTTTATTCCACATCTTGACCAGATATTAAACTATGCTGAGAAAGACGAAGAAGGTCCTGCAGAGCTCTTTTGTTTTTTTATCCTTCAGTTTCCACTTTCTACGTGAAAAAAACACAACTTTTCACCTTGCTGTAGTTACTCAAACTATCACTTTAGTGAGGAACAGACAGTTCCTGCTCAGAAATAGTATGAAGCTCTGCCATGCAGAATCAAACCAGTGGACAGCTGCAGTCCAGCTCCCCGTCTCTGATAACTACAAATAAGCAAGTTCAACAGAAAGTGAAATACCACACATTAATAGTTCTTATTTGGTGTGGCACAGTATTATCACATGAAACATAGGAATATCTTTGATCCTACAAAAATAACTACCATAAAAAAAAGTGCAGTTATCGCTTGAGATAGATCTGCAGTTGAATACTGACCTGTTGCCTGCATAGGTGTACAAAAAAAAAGGGATGGGCTTTATTTTTGTGCAGGAGATCTTATTAAATATTGGGCTAGGGCAACTATATCCAATACTCTTTGTGATAGCACAAGAACATTGCCTTTTTTGAATCATGACAGAATAATCTCTAAGAGCTCCTGAATACACATATTAGAATATTAAGCTAACCTCAATGTATAATAAAATAATCCTAGTTCTTTAAAGCTATGTGTAACGATTAAAAAGTTTTCTTTCCTTCTTACTACTACAGTTCACGATGGACCCAAAGAACTCATCCAGCATCCTTGCACCTACATCTTTCTACTTTTAAGTGATACATAAAATCTAGCATTTTTTACAAATCAAATTGACATCTTCAAATGAGACACACTAGAGCAGTATTTGCTATTAGCATTCATATACTATAATCTAGAAAGAGACACAAACAAGCCTTTAGAGTATGATTGGTAGAGATCTATCACCTCCCATTGACCTCCTTTAAAACATATTTGGATCTCTTCCAGCCTTTTATTGCTCTTCTGCACTAGTAATCCATCATTTGATCATTATAAAACATTCACAGCAGATGTGCCTACAAACAGAGCATAATGGCTTAAGTGGATATGAATAGGAAAAGATGATCTCTCAAAAAACAAAGATCCTGAGTTTATGCTAATAACTATTTTAAAAGACTAAATTAAGGGAAAACTTATGCAGATTTCCTTAAGTATTCCTTAGACTTGACTATTTTGTAGCCAAGTCTCAAAAGTACTGCTCATGTCAGACTACTTTTTTCTGTAGTTATTCACAGTATTTTTCTGTATTCCTCTGTTTTTTTCCAAATTCAGTTTTTGTCCTTATTAAATACCACAGCAGAAAAGATACCACCATTGTACTGGTGGAGGAGAACATAGTTGTTATGCAATTATCTATATAAAGCTCACATTTGTTCTTTCTACACTGTACAAAAAAAAGAAATATGACAGTAGGATGGAATCAGCTTTACTACAATTAATTTGTCCAATGGCAAATATGTTCTAACTTGATTACTAATTAGAGTTGGTGACACACACTTTATATAAATGAAGATATGTGGATGTAACATATTTTGTTGTCAGAATATACTTAACCATTAGGAAATACACCAAAAGTGTGTTTGGACTGAACATATGCATCAGAAATTCTTTTGATAAAATTGTGAAGAGTGTATCTCAGTTATGCTTTACTGGGCAAGTGGGGAAGTAAAAGGAGTAGAGATCTAGAGCAGTTGTTTTGGTTTTCTTGTCCTAGAAATTGAACACTGGGATCAAGCATGCATCATTTCTCCTGTATTCAAAGTTGACTCATTCTATTATTCACAATAGCATATGTATCTATAAGTTATGCAACTTACTTTGCAGTGATCATACTGCTGCTGTAACGTTGGAACATCCCCTCCAATGGGCATTTGCTCCTTTAGTTCTTCATCTTTCGTATTCAGCCATTTGATTAACTCTTCCAGGGACATCAGCAATCGGTTCCATTTCTCTGCACTTGCCTCCAAGTGAGCCCTGTGAAACAACATAAAAGCATATTTCATATCCTGAATGGTACAAAACCCAAGAAATGGTAATAAATAGACAGATATTATCTATCCGTAATATATATTTTTTTCTATTGTTAAGAATGATTCAAATGCTCAACTGCTAAGAACCTTTGATATGTTAAACAAAAAACCCAACTCTTCCTGGAATCATTTTGCACAGCAAAACATTATAAGCAGGTGAAAAGTGAGGGAACACAGACAAATACATACTCAATATGACCTTTCTAAAACCTTGAATACTGCCCTGCAACTCCACCATATCAGCACACTCATTTTGCCAGCTAGAGCACCACCAAACTGAACTTTCATGACAAGACCTTCCACCTCCAGTATCAAGAGCAACAGACTCTCCCAGCAGTCATCAGCAGTAAATTAACTGTGCTGCTGAATGCATTAGTGGCAAAGGTTATTTAATATATCACCTTCAGTAGATGAATTACGAGAGAATTAATACAGAGTGAATATGTCACCCAGTTAAATCAACAAAATCCCCAAAATGCACAATATCCTATCATATTAAAAAATACATTGACCTGATGACTTCTCGCTGCAGTGCCTACACAGCTGCACGAAATCTTTGATAAGGGCCAGCAACCTCCCTTTTACTCCAATCACCTTATGCTATGGACTCGTCTGAGACCTCGAAGTGCTTAGCTTAAACCAGTAAACAACAATTTCTTTCACCACGCAAGTGATAGTACAGAGAGAGCTCAGTTCTTCCCAGTGTGGTTGACAGTAGCTCTGCACCTTTGTGCCCTGCTGCTGACAGATGAATGAACTGAACTTTAATATTCTGTTTCCTGGGTCTTCTCTTTTCTATTTTGCACAGCTTTGTCTTATTTTTTCTGATTCACACCTTGAAACATTCACCTGGCTTCCACTGTATTATCCTCTCAAATGGCATTGGAGCATATGTTTGGTACTGACATGACAACAGTTGGATCGAAGGGGTGATGAGCTGCAAGGTTTACTTTGAGGCAGACTTTGTTTTGGGTATGCTGGGATCTCACAGAGATACTAGGATAAATGAACTAAGAAAAGCAGTCCATAAGAGTGTATGAGAGGCGAAAAAAACAGTCTTGTAAAGGATAAAATAACTTTAGTAAGAGGAACATATTCTCCTTCACTCCATTTAGGAAAGCACTACAAGGGAAAAAATAAAAACTACTTTTCTACTTGTGTTGCTCTACTGCCAACATTTTCTTTCATAGCTGTTCCTGTCTTCCCTTGTTGCAGTCACTGAGACCCTTCCCTCAGTACTGAATCTAACCTGCAGCTCCCAGCTGCACATGCTCTCAAACAGCATGGTGTTGTCCATATACAGCATTTACTTTCTCCTTTCCAAAACTAGCTTCACTTCCCACCAAAAATGCCCTCGGAAATATCAAGCTGTGAAGTGTTGAACACACGTTGTGCTCCTGTCTTACAGACTCAACAGATCCAGCCCTCCTTTCTGGGTGTGAACAAAGTAATACTCCCTTGTAATCAGGCAGAGGAAACATGCTGCCAAGGTAGCCTGGATTTGAATTTACAGCTTTGCTGTTAGACTGCTACCAAAATAAAGCATCTTCATGGATTTCTAGCAACAATGGCAATTAAAAAGTTTAGATCTATAGTCTCCTGTGCATTTGATAGTGAAATCTCTATTCATCGTGACTTATCACTGTATCTATTACCTTTAAGCAGCTCTCGTCTCTAAGAATCGGCACTCTCTAGGCTCCTGCTCAGTTTAGTAGAATTACTGCACACAAAATGGATTGGAATTTTGTTAGGAGAAAGAAACCCCTGTCACTAGTTAAACGACACTTTAGGGGTGGACCACTTAATTTAACACACACCACAATACTAATAGTGAAAAAAATAATTTGGTATTAATGCGAACAATGTGGAATACAATACTAAATTAAATGCATCATAATTTACTACTGCTGAGTGTCTATGTACATGCCACTACAATGACAGTACAAAACATCACTAGCACACAGTTTCCAAGCCCAGCACAAGCTGAACTTGTGGGGGTAGAGTAGAAAGGGTCAGAGGGAAGGGAAGAAACAGACTGCACTAATAGGGCATAAAAATTCATCTCTCTGCACACAAAGTGAGCTAACATCTCTCCAGAAATGTTAGAAGTTAAAAAAAAAAATACACAGGGGAAAACATCGCATCAGCCTAGACTTTTCCTGTTACTCTTCTAATCTCATCAGAAGCAATACTCAACATAAAAGCAATATGCAACAGCAGCAGTTGAAAAGCAGCCACAAGTATTCAATTCTCCAGAGGAGCGAGGAGCCATATGTTCAGTATAACCCATTCAAAGCAAATGCTACACAGGAGCAAATGAGTCTAAATATGCTCCAATTTGTATTTCAACGTAAAGTTTAATGCTGTATCTAGATTTGTCATACAGACTGGCCAGATCTACAGCCAAGAAACTATGCTGGAGTTCTGAATTGTTTCTTGGGCTTCCCCATGTTCAGAGAGGACTTTTGCCCTTGTTTTGGAGTTAGTACTTCTACCAATACATAGTCTGCCAGGTCAAATGGTGGCTTAGAATCTGCTCTGATAAAAATACAGGTAACAAACAATTGTTTTATTTTGAGTACTGGTTGGAGCAAAAATACGTCCCAGCATCAGACACCATCAGAAACACTCCTATGGGAATCTTGGTTGAGACTGGAAAAGAAAAGAGAGCAATCTTAAAGAGCAAGTTTTCTCTGCATAGGCTGGGTAAGATCCCGAAGAAAAGTGGCAACTGGGGCACAACTTCGCTTTTGTTGGCCCTGGGAGGCTCCTTCCCCAGCTAGAGACCTCCTCAGCTTTTGTTTCTGCTATGTAGGTAACACTTCTGCTGAGCAACAAAGGAACACACGGAATAAAAATATCTGATGGGTGGTCTAAATATAGAGAATCCTTTCCTTTTTATCTCTGCCCTCCCCTCAGTGCCGATCCCCTCCTATCTAAGAAAAAAACAGTCTCTCATAAGAATTTGGCTTTAAAAGGCAAACAAGCAACTTCATTTTCCTCCTGGGAGCAACATGACAGAGAGAAAAAGAAAGAAGCGTGAATAAGCATATGAGTAATTTCATGGAGAAGTACAGTCCTCTCAGGGTGGTGTCTCAGTCACTACAAGTGCAGTTTGAAACTAGTTTCCATGCATTTAAAATTATGTCACAAGAGTTCCTCTTTTTTTAATGTGGAACTCCCCTTAGTTCCAGTAGCAGGGAAGTCAAGTCAATGCAGCAATGAGCATGATCAGCTCTGAGGACTGAAGCAATGAAGAAAGTTTCATGCTATCCCTAAGGGAGAGACATACTTTCAGCAATTAAAAATCACTATAGTCAGAATAGCTGAAAATATTCTAAAAAACTTACAGATAGACCTTAATTTAGAAGCAATATCTCAAGTTAAAATCCATTAAAAAATCACATTTTTCAATCATCAGCCCTAGCCCCTAAGACAGTTATATTCTGCTCTCACAAGATGCCTCCATAGTTTTGCTCTCTAACTTGTCCTTGAAATAAGATACCCCAAGAAAATACAATTTGAAGGCTAACAGCCAGATCAACACACTGACTTCATGTTAGTTCCAGGTTTTGTTACTTCCCTGAAAAGGCTTTCATCATTCTTAAGAGAGATAAGTGAACTGCAGTTGAACAGAGCAAAATACACCAACTCAGAAATGCTACACTCCTTTCAGAGGAGACAGATTCAAAAGGTTAATTCAGTTCTGTTTGCTCCACTATTCTCTTCCCTGCTTGCTTTCTACTTGTAGTTCACTGATACATGGCCCTGCCTCACTGCAAGTATTACCAGAGTAATAATGTACACAGTGCAAATGTTAATATTGCCCAGAGGGATGCACGTTCCGTATCTACACAAAAGAGAAAAGACAGAATATCCACTTTTCTGAACAATAATCTACCTTTTTTGAGTATTCACCGTGCAATTGTTTTCTCTACCTTGGAACTAAACAACAGTCCATTATGCACGGCTTGAAGGCCATTACTGGCTACCGATTTCTCTCCAAATTATGATCAACACCAGGAAAGGCCAAGCAACTAGATTGTTCTTGCTAGAACTTGCAGCTGCTGACTAAATTGTTAACTTACGAGCATGTTTTATTCTCATCCCCTCTCTCACGTTGGCCTATATGTGATTACAGTTCATAACAGCCCAAGTTTTATAGCTCTTGCAGCCTCTGGAAGCCTTCACGCCAAATGTTTCACTTCCTCTGGTTCAAGCTCTGCCTAATGGCTTTTACTCAGCAAATCCCATCAGTTACAATTAACTGTTTAGCTAGCTGGTGATGGGGTAAGCGGAGATGAAAAGTAAACATCACCTTCCTTCTCTCTGTCTCGCTCTTTCAAACTCCGGTGCCTGAATTCGAAGATAAATGCATTTTTCTGGATTTTGGAAAATTCATATGAATGCTTAACATTGCCCTGTTCCATTAAAAGAACAGTCTTCTGTAACCAACAAGGAAGCAGTGGTGATTAAAAGCTCCAATAATACTTCTATTTGTAATTAAAATTAATAGGCAGCTTTATTCACATTAAAGAATACAGTAATATCTTCTTCCCAAATGATATCATAAAGATTTTTACAATGAATACTCTTGGACAGTCAGCGAATTTGGCATTGGTAGGGTCAAAAATTGTAAATGGCTTGAGTAATACGTATTTTTAAATATTTCTTAAGTGAATAGCAGCTATCAAAAAATTCTACTATCATTACAGATGAAGACAGTTAAGATGCAGATCCTACCAAAGTATTCCTTTCAGTAGTAAAAACAAAACCCTGATTTCTCTTCAGATAATTGTAGCTTCACAGAATGACTTCACTGGCATTGCTATCAATTTAAAATAAGGAAAGATTCAGCATATGTTCTGGAAAATGTTGTACAGATTAGCAAGTTACCACTGCACAGCTCTGGAGAGAGAAAAACAAGCAGTTAAGCCTGCACAGTCAGTTAGTACACCAAATCTTCGTATTAGTGTTCAGGGGTGCTTTACAAAAGATAGAGATTTCACTTCAATGACGTGATCAAATTTCTCAAGTCTTTTAGAAAACAGCAACTCTGCACCATTTATGTCAAGATGTTTTAATTACTTACCTGATGTTAGCTGACTTGACCTTCAGGTCATTCCAGCGCTGGTTCATGTCATCAAGTCGGTGCTGGAGCAGGGCAGCTTCCTCAGAGTTTCCCAAGGCTTTCACCATTTTCTGTCTGTTTCCATCAATGCTTTTAAAGATGTCATTGTGGGCATCAATTTCTGCCTGAATGTCCTGAAATATCAACATTAAAAGTCCAGACATCTTAGTTCTCTAAATGAAAGGAGAGCTTATTCCCATTAGTATTCTTACCCACTAGGACAGAGCACGTAGTCTGACTTTCTTTGAGATGCAGAGAGGAAAACCTGCAACTCTATTAACAGCATTATAAAAGGTTGAGCTTTTTAATATGTGATAAAAGGAGTCTGAAAGTTATCCTCAACTCTGAAAAGGCATTTGTAATGACAAACAATAAATTCTGTGCACATTTATGTACTAACGTAGATAACTGTTTCTTGTTTCCCACATACATCCACAAGTGCAAATGCACTGGAAACCTTTTCCTGCTCAGAAGTTACACAGCTGCACCCCTACCTGTGCTGTCTCTTTCTTCTTTGAAATAAAATATTACACAGATCAGTGGAACTAGAACTCTATACAGCGTTTCGAGCCACACACAATTAAAGTTTTAAACTAAAAATTATGGACCTAAACTGCAACTAAATGACTACAGCTACTGCAAGCCTGTTTTTACAATTGCATATCATATCCTGCAGCATTTAGAGACATAGACAGGATGTATTATAACCTGATTTTTGTACTAAATACTGAAAAGGGAAGTGCTTGCAATTTCAGTTCAGCTTCTTATTTCTCCTGCCATCTGAAATTAAACATATTTTATTCACCATCTGCCTCAAGAAGCACATTACAGATGTCTCCATCTAACCAAGCACAGTATCGTTCTTAAAACACATTATAATAGTATCAGACAAAATTTCCCATCTCACCATCAATGCTTTCCAGCATCTGTATGTCTATGTGTACACTAAGAAACATAAATGTGTGGAAAGCCAGGTGTGCTAGTTGTCACAAGTAAATTAATCAGCAGATTGTAACAGAAACTTGATGCAGATGTAAACTTATTTGGCAAAGGAAGTAATTCAATAACTGAAATCCTTTAAAGGATTTTTTTTTATTCCAGACAAATCCTCAGTATTTTCCATCTCTTTCCAGGGGCAGAAGAGGAGAGGATCCTTGTACCTCTCTATCCTGCCTTTTACAATGGCTGGAAGCAGTGGAAAACTATCTATGAATCTAAGATAACATGCAAGCCTTAATCAGTTAGAGAAAATGAGAAAAGTAAGGATGCAGCTGGAGGTGGAGAAGGGAGAGACAGAGTGAACGATGTGAGAAGGAGACAGAGGAGCAGGTGAGGATGTGGAAGTGAAGCTCTGGCTCTCCAACACAACTACTCTATGCCTCTTTGGACAAATTCTTTGCTCTGATTTGCCTCGCAGTAGGATAGGTAAAAAGACACTTTTGCTGTCTTTGAGTCATCATGATTAAAAACACCATCAACAACACAAGACAGTATAGTTGCCAGTTAAACAAATCAGATCCTTATCTGAAGACATGTGCAGCTCCTGAACTTACAATTCCAACATGCAAGGAGACCCACTGAAAACCAGCTAAGTCCAAACAGCAGGAGATAGATGTGTATACGGTAGTCAATTTTAATTGCACACTAATCTGTACTGCAGAAGTCTAGCCACGTCAAATCCATTTCTGTGCCTCTCTAAAGTTACATCACAAACTGACCTCTACAATTGCATTCTACCAGTAAAATATTCATCCTAATACTGCCGAGAAATGACATAATACATTCTAGTCTTGATTACATTTGAGAGGACACTTAACTACGCATGCTTAGCAGTTCAAATTGATGCTTCATTCAAAATAGGCTTTATTCTTGTATTTGCCAATCGCGGTGTTACACTGATTAAGGCATGGTAAATCTGCTTGTTCACATCCTTGAGTCCCATCTGCTACGGTCATGTTGTAATAGCTCAGTTCAGGGAATCAACTTGGCTTCTCCTCTATCCTGATATCAATTTTCCATGAAGAAAAAGCACTGCCAGTTGATGGATAAACAAACAGGGCTGATGTTAAGGTTAATGAATTCCAACGTATCACAGCCCTCAAAAAGAAAAAGGAAAAAAAAAGAAAAAGAAAAAAAAGTATGCACATGGACGTGCAGTAAGGAGGTAAAAGACAGGTAATGGCAACAGTTAGACGCTAAACTTTACCAATCTCCAACACTGATATATAAAAGAGCTTGAAGATTTTTTATTCAAGTATTTTCCTCTGTTGGAAGACTAACAAACAAGGATGGGCTCCCACCTTGTCCGAGGATTACTATCAATTATAGCAACCTCTCCTATTCACTGTTATCATACTCTCTTACTCACGTCTTTATCTTGGTCATTGAATCATCACATTCCTCATCTTTGACTATGTGGCAGAGGATGAAAAAAAGTTGATTATCGCTGCTTAGGCTCTAACTAGGATTAGCTCTGTAAGGGTCAGTCAGTTTCAGATTTTCAGTACATTATAAACACTTCCCTGTAAACATACACAGAAGCTCCCCTACCCAGACCAGAGTCACAGGGGCAATGCACTGCAGGATGCAGGAGAAGAGGAAATCAAATTTTGTTGTTTTTGCCAAAAAGAGGGGCACACAACTGTGAAACAGTCTTCCTTAGCCCAGTGAAGCAGAGAAGATCTGGGCAAGAATTCTCTCCTTAAGCATACAAAAACAAGGAAAAAAAAAAAGGATAAAAAGAGACAACCAAAGGAAATAAACTGCAAATAGAGAAGACTTTTTTTAACCCAGAAGAAGTTTATAGTTCTTAATCTGCAGTTACAGAGCTTTATCAACTGAGTTTTTTGAAATCAAGATGTCACAGCAATTCATTAAGGTCATATTTTGGTTACTCTGCAAATATTTATGTGCATGTATCTGCTAAACTGCATTGATAATTTACTGGTATGAGGTCAGCAGACCTATTTATGTGCACAAGTGTTGAAGGATTACTGTCCTAAATTAAAACAAAGCTCTTTGAGGATACAGTTCATCCTATATATAAATCAAGGTGCAAGTTTCAAAAGACCGAAAAGAAGAAATAACAAGGCTGACTATCTATTTTATCCAGCCAGGGTATTAGAAGATTGCCACTTTCTTTAAATTCCTCTTAAGAAATAAGATCAAACTCCTGCCTGTGTTTTGCAAATAGGACTAGTGAATTCAAAATCCCCTCATCTCTATTCTGAACCTTAGACTTTTTTTTATTTTCTCCCTCTTGCCCTTTCATGGCAAAAGATTTATCTCAAGGACTCAAGTCTTCATTTTATGCTTGGTTCTAATTTTAAATTCTGTCTCCATAATAAGGAGCCTACACTTCTTGCTTCAGTTTCAATCAAAATACCACGTTAACACATTATGACACAACTGAAGAGGACGCTTCTCTAAAGAATATACAAGTAAAGTGCGAGACACTCAATAACATTATAGGTGGCAATTCTGAAAAGGACCCAAAGATGCAGCTGACTCCAGTTGGAGTAGCTACTGCAACAGCCCCAAGGCAGACTATATCAATTTGCCCAGAGTAGAAGAAAGCATATGACAGACTAACAGATCCAAAGATTGCAAGCCCAACTTCAAGGCCAACCAGCTATGAAGCTTTTTATCTTTTCCCCCTTCTCAAAAATAGCAGGGATACTTCCAAAAGTACAGCAGAAGAAGTAACTGTCCTTTGGAAACTATTAATCCTTTATAAACATAAGCTAAGAAAAAAAAAATTGTAACAGCATTCCCATGATGATAGGCATTCCAGCACCTTTTTTTTTCTGAATGACAAGTCCACAGGGCTTTCTAATTCACTCTGCAACCTCCTGAGGCTGTTAAGCACATTCCCTTCCACTCACTTTTTTCAGATTTTGTTTATATTATCTTCACTAGTACATCACCATTAACGGAGGCAAAAAATTTCCTCTTTAAAGGGTCAGAATCATTCAACTGAAGGCAAAAGTGTGTTGGCACACAGATTGCTATATTTAATACCTACGTACAAGCCACAGAACATACAGCAAACTGCTGTGGCTTCTGAGCCACAGAACACACAGCAAACTGCTGTGGCATTTAAACCATGTAAAGATCTTAAAAGGAGCTGGTAGGACTGAAGTTGACTACTCACAAATGAAAAATGGGTTGAGATCTGCATTTTCCCCCCAAAAGGAGACCCCCCATGCTATTCAGTCAGGACAGTTTTGTACTTCTTCCATCCAATACAAATCATGCTCATGACTAGAATAGGACAGCAGACTTGGTTCTGGTACAGGAAACAGCAAGTCCCCCAAGAATGACTCCCTGTTTCCTTCACTGGCAATGGACAAGTCAGCAAAGACATCGTTACAGAAATGCTGCATTTGCCTCCTTTCTTTCTGACCTTTAAAAGTGATGACTGCTCAAAGTATCTGCAGAAAACTCTTCCAGCTGGAACAGCTGGAAAGCAAAACGTCAGTGCCAACCAAAGGACGTAACTGTATGCCACAGACTTCAGCCAGAACATCTTTCTTTGAGGTGTCACAGCAAGTGGCAGGGGAATGGATTTTTTTTATTTTTTTTTTTAATAGCAGACTGTATATTGAAGCAAATATGTTTTACCCGCTGCTGCCAACTGCAATTGGGTACACTGCTGTGTCAGATGTTCCCTTTAGCCTCTGCTCCACTCAGAGCTTTTTATTTGCAGTAGCTCTTAAGGAAGGAGTAAGAATTAGGGCATGATATTGGCATATGAAAGTGCCCACTGTGAAAGAGAAACAAGACTTTTATTGCTCTGTTCCTTGCGATGTTGGGGGTGCAAGAGAGGGATGCTCTTGCAGAAAAGAGTTAAGGAGGGAAAAAAAAAAGGAAAAAAGTCTCCCAAGAATGCAGGTATTCATCTCATCCAGAGTCTCTCCGCTGGTTTTAGATGAGTTCTGAAGTTGTAACTTTAGAAAGGCTCATCCCATCTGCTGTATCAGAGGTCTGCAGTGGCAGTCTGCCTTCAAGCAATCAGTTTGTAACGAATTCACATTCAGAAGAGCAGTACACATGCAGAACCCTTGGGCAGAATTGCCATTACCATAAATCCACCAGTGGCAGATGCATATATACAGACAATTAAACCTCTCCAAGACGTCATACGCAGACCACACTGCCTATCACTACAGCCATTGTTACTAGAGCATAAGTTCAAAGCAATTCAGAAAAGTAATCGGGTTTAGACACAACAGAAACTTGATTGCTACTCAAACTCTTAGACATTTCAGGAGAAAAAAAAAAAAAGCAGCCTTTGAAGGAAAAAATCATTCTGGGATATTTTTTCATCTAATTTTCACATGTACCTACTACCAAAAGCCTCACACAGCTCCTTCAAGTTTCCAAAAAGCTGACTCGGCCTGTACTTAAAACTAAGAGATAATACCTTAACAGTTACCATGTGGTGTGAGAAAGAATTCATTTCACCACAAGAATACTGATGCACTTACGGGCTGAGAAAGCCAGCATGGATTTGACAACCTGTGTGGCTCCATCACATGGTACTGACTGAACATCTGAGGAGCATCATAAATCCATTAATACTAATTCCAGCAGTCACATAATTGAGACTGAGTGAAGCCCAATAGGCGCTGCCCACTCAAGTGTAATGTGACTCTACTTTTGCATAGGAAGGGAGTGTCGTGCAAACTTCTGCAAATGCCATCTGGCTTCTGCATTACGACCACAAACAGCACTTGTAATTCTCTCCTTACAACATGGATTAGCAAACCCAGAAAGTAAAATGCAGCCAGAATCGCTGTTATAATGGTGTTTCTCCTGGCAGCAAAGCCCTTAGTAAGAAAGAACAGGATGGGTGTGTGGGGAATCATGTGAGGGACAAATGAAGTGGAGTAAGAAGAGGAATTTGCACCCTCCTCCCCCCCCCAAAAAAAAAAATTGCTCAGTAAACACAGATTAGAATTTGAGATTGAAATTCACCAATTAAAATGTTACTTTTCTTCTCCAGCACCAAAGCATCCTCCTACATCACCTTACAAACTTAACCATAAGACACCAAAATGACACAGTAAGGTTAAAGCAAGAATCTACGGCAGCTATGAGATCTGTAGGTTATACTTGCATTGAGAATTCCTATAAACAATCCCTTTGAAAACTAATTGGACAAGAATACTCAAATCACAAGGGAGAACATGGAATTTGCAAATGCCAAAGTTTGTATAGGCCAAAAAAGATTAGAAACACTGGTTTCTAAACTCCTGTCTTAACCATGTCATGAAGCATCTCAAAGACTCCAGTATGCGTCCTAATCTTTAAAGGCTAACAGCAGCAACTACCAGAGAACATTGAAACCCAGCTGACAGACTGGGAAAAAGAAATGAAAGTGTTCCACATTGTCACAAATGTTGTCATCTGTTATTTATAGCTACTTTTGGAAAAAAAGTAATGTTGGTGGGATGCTGAACAGTATCTGTCTCATTACCTCCAAAGTTTGCTTCTGTATGAATGGAAGAAAAAATTAACACAGCAAAAAAACAACACACAATACCACCAAACCAGTTCATAACAGTCTTCTGAGGACACAGGCTTATCACGGTTCTGAAATTAATGAAAATCAATAAAACAAACACAAAAGAGAAAAAGAACTGTAGCTTGATTTTGTTTTATGAGGCATTTAGGTTCAATTAGTAACATCCATTAAACCACTGTTCACATGGTCAGTGCTGATTTGTATTAAAATACCACACTAAAATTTTGATCTTTAAGATAGAAAGCCACAGAATCATTCTTTATAACCTGCACTTGGGCTTCGTGATCACAGCTTCTTCAATCTTAATTTGTAAATAAACTACCACATACTTCGCTAAAGACTCCAGTCTTACATGGCACAGGAAGATTGTGTGTGTATATATACTATTTTTATATATTTGTTTGTGTATATATATGCGTGCATATGTCTATGTATACATATGTATATATATAGATACATAAAGCCAAGCTAAAGATTGCTGCAAATGTATAATCCAGGTTTAATTAGAAGAGTTGTCAACTAAATGAAAGCAATCTGCTTCTGAGCAGCCTCATGTCTCTCAGTAATCAATGTAATCACTACAAAGCCAAGTCTCCTGCCTCTCAGTATCACTGCTACCAAATTTCCTGGTAATAACTAGATGAATAAAAGCAGAATAGATGAAAAAATGGGAAAAGTGACACACTTATGAGATGTTATTCTACTGATAAAAGCCATCATGAGATCTTCCTATTTCACTATGATAACATTTAACTATATTTAATAGTAATTCATGGAGCACTTTATGTCGATAGTGAAGTAAGGTCACAAGCATCCTGGAAAGCTCCCCTCTACTCTTGGCTCAGCAAAGGCCAAAATTCTCTATCATTTCCTTTAAAAAAAGAGAAGATGGCCACAGTCAGAGCAAACACTCTAAAACTAACTCTGTAGGACCTGCAGTGGGAAGGAAAGCAGCATTAGATTTTCTCAGATGCATCCTATGAGGACCTTAACAGCAACACATAAAAATTTCCAAGTTCAACATGCACCTGTGCTTTCTATTATACATTTTTCAAAGGTATAGCCAAGTATAAGAAACCTTGCATAGCATACCTTTTCAAATTTTGTCAGCAGCTCACGTAAGCTGAAGTTCAGGCCAATCATGATCAAATGTCCCTCGAAGTCTACATTTTCCTGGCAGGTCTTCCAAGCCGCCTTCTGAAAGTTTGTTTCAGCCTATACTGTCTCAAACCTCTCTGGAAGCTGCTGTATGTCTCTCTCTCCCAGGCTACGCTTCCCTTGGGGAAGTTCACACAGCACCATGGTAGCAGCCCCCCAGTCCCCGTTCCTTCCCAGGGGCTGGGCAAGTGAGCATGAGCCAGGCAATGCTCCTAGTGAGGTCAGCCTGGCCCCATGGGGCTGGGGAGATCTGCTCGTCACTGCACCAGGCCAGGACTGTCTCCAGCTCACCTCAGAAATGGCGTGTGAGCTCCAAGCTCCTTCTTGAAGGCCACAAGCTTGACGTTTGGTCTCAGTCACCCTGAACAAGAGAAGCTGTGCTCTGCTGGTGAGTGCAGGGAAGAGGATCAATTACTTCCATGCTGCTCCACTCAAGAAAAAAAGATCCCCAGAGAAACTTCTGCTTATAGAAAGCACCAACAGCAGGCTCTTCAGAGAAGAAGAACTGAGACGATGCACACTTCAGCCCAGGACCTGGTAGGAGACCACTTCTCCCCAGTCTGCCTTCTTTGCAGCCAGCCCCCAGCAAGACACTGTGATGGTAATGGGCACACCACCTCCAAAATTCCACCACTGACCTGCTCTGCTTTGCCAGGGGGGTGCTGCACTGCAGAACAGCTAGGGCCCATTAAAAAAAAAGCTTAAAAGTCACATCCTTCATGTCATCAAAACAAAACAAAACATCTCCAGCAAGGGATCGCACTGAAACCCCCTAAGTCTTCACTGGGGATCTCCTCCTTTGGTCCTGGTGGCTCTGGCAGCTGTGCAGTGATCTATTTCCAGCGTTTGTTTATTATTTTAATCAGCATCCTCCCTTCCACCAGCCCTGGGGCTGTTCACAGCCAAGCACACTCCCTCTTCCCGGAGGCCTCCCTGTCGCAAAGCCACCTCTGCAATGCTTTGGACCACAAATCCTCACACACCTCTCCTCGCTTGCCCCTCTCCCTTCCTGTCAAAGGGAAGACTGCCTATTTTGTTGCTAAACAGACTGTAAAAGCTGTAAAAGCAACCAGCACTCCAGAAAGCCTCCACAGCTCCCTCATTACCCAGGACTCACCATATGCAGATTGTTTTTGTATGAGGCCTTTGCTGGCCTTTCAGTGGGAAACCTGACACCTGGAGGCTGGCTACTAGGAAATCACTCTGTTTTAAAGCATTCCCACTCGAAACAGAGTGTGTGCATGACAAGGCCTATTTAAGCTACTACTAACGTTTTCCATACAACCACATATTTCTCAACTGCCAGGGGAAAAAAAAAAAAAACCCTCAGCAATAGTTGCCAGCAAGTCAGAAAATGTGAAGTTAGATGCCAACCAATCAACCCTTTGCAAAATCTGGTACAAGTGTTACTCCTATGACCATATGGGAATCATGTGCTACTTTTACTTTCTTTTTAATTCGCTGAACTGTCATTTGAAGTACCAGTAAAGTCACTAATGACAAAACTGTCTTTAAAATTACTCTCATCTAGAGGATTATACTGATCTAGTTAGTATGGTCAGGGTTTTAAGAATTAAACTTGGAAAAGTTTACTGGCAGTGGCAAGATTTTCACTTTATTTGTACTTTGCAGCACGCCTGTATGATTTGCATGGGCACATTTCGCAAACTGCAGAAGTGCTTGCAAAATAAACAAAGTTTCCCAAACGAAGAATGCAGAACTAGAATCCTGCTGCCTCGCTGATGGATAATGTCAAGCTGTCTAAAAGTATTCCACTGCTTATGGAAGCAAAAAGCCCAATTATGAATGCAGCAGTAGTTAATTCTGAAACACTTGCAGATTTTATTTGACCCACATATTGCTTAATCTCATACAAGTTCTCAATTGCACACCTACTGCCAGCATTTGTTAAATGTTTATTCCCTGATACTTCCCCCAGAACTTCCAAGCCAGTGACTAAGACAGCTATTGCACTATGGAGCTGCAGTTTCTGATCTACTTTTTCTCCTGTGTTCAGTACTTCACATAAAAACTATGTATTAAGCCTCAGAAGAATTAGAAATCCTATCTGAAGGAAAGCATCTTCTATTCAGTTTAGCATCTGTTGAAGACTTTTTCCAATCCATAAAAATTCATTACACAACAAACCCCAAACAGTTCATGCATTAATGATGGCAGCAGCTAGGCAGCTGCAGCCCTGTGTTAGCAGGAACCAACAAATACGGTGCCTGAACTTTAAGTTCCTAGCCATTGGCCAGGTGTCTGGGGAAGCACACAATGGTGCAGTTTTACCTCCTCTAGTGGGTAAAGTCACTCAGTCTGCTCACTCCAATCACACTAATTAGCAGTGATAAAAATGCATCAGTAGGGAATATTTTTTAATTAAAATAAGCATAGTACCCTGCCCAGATCCCCAAACATTGATTGTCTCGGGTATTATCTTTCTCTTAAAACATTTTCCACAAATAGGAATTTCAAACCCTGCTGAGCCCTGCACTATTAATGCATTTGATACATTGGGGCAGATGATCATGTACTTTTATTACATTTTGATATTAAACTAGTTTGGTGCATTTTATCAATAATCTGAAATAATAACATAAAACTGGATAATAATATGAAAAGCTAATTGTACTTTCTATTCATCGGTAACGTTACTAATGGCAGCCTGCGAAATGCAAGGACCATCAACTGAAAAGTACTTTTATCCATAGTACAAAAAGCAGAGCAGACACAGAGAGACAATCATGTGATTGCTTGCAACTGTTTTTTATGAATTCTGCTCTGAACTGCATGTCCAGCAGACCCACGCTTAAGAGCTTCCTCATTTACCAAGTATTAATGAAGAAGTGATAAAATGAATACTACGAATGGTACATCTAAAAACTTAGTACTGTAAAGAATCTTTTTCTAACAAATCCTATTTTTTATCATATGTAAATCTGGTAGTAACTGAATGCTAGGGAACTGCAAGCACATGAATGTTGAGAGTCAATGAAACCAACGCTGGCCAAGAAAAAGAAAAAAAGTTACTCCACTGCTTCTGGAAGGAAAAAAATATTTGATCAACTTTGACATGACCTGAAGCTCTTAGACCTCTAAAGCTAAATTTCAGAAAGGATAAAAGTAAGACAGATAACCTCTCTGCAAAGCAAAATTACTTACATTCATAAAGAATTACATTCTTTAAGACTTACATAAAGAATTTGCTTTGTACTTGAGATGATGATGCAAATAACAAGAAATCTGTCATACTAAGCACAATTTCACAAAGTAAGGACAAGCAAAAAGTTTTTTCAAGAAGAAAACTGCAAAATTCAACAGGTGCAAAAACATTAAGAGTGAATGACACAGGTTGTATATACACTGAGCATACATATATTTTACATAACTCACAAAAACAAAAAGATTAAAGAATAGTGTCCTCTTTTGTGAGACTTAGATGTGAACGATGCAGGGGTCAATAGGTGGTTACAGCAAATCAATACACTCTGGTTTCTCTCGAGAGATGTGCCTCCAGGCAGGAACACAAAAAATGCACTTGTTCAAAAGCACTGTGGTGTTTTCATCAGCCTTACAAAATGCATGGTGTTAACTTGACCAGAAATAGGAGAGTTGTCTTCTCCCTTCTGCAGAGGATCAGCATTTATGTTACAAAGTTGACAGACAGTCAAGCACGTTCCTCCCTACACAGAAGCTCGCTATCAGCATAGCCCAATGCATGAGTTTCTAAGGAGGGCTATTCCAGCACTGCCCTGCTGCTAACCTCTGCCAGAAGGCAGATCACTCTAGTGACACAGCACCCCGAGGACCAAGAATTTGTCAAGACAGATGGACAAACTGAGCTGCTACAATAAAGAAGTAGTAGCAGAATAAAAGTCACATAAACACAACTGCTCAAATTTCCTCTTAATTTAGATACCTATTACAGTGGTGATTGCAATGCTGATTACAAATTACTTGAAAGGGTTTGCAATATCCCTGGAGCACAGAGCCAAAGCACTGCACTTTCTTTCTTTCCTTAAAGAGTAAATGGAATCAGTTTGCCATAGAAAGGCATTTTTACGGAGACAAGCCCTATGCAATATTCACCGTATTCAGCAACAGTCCCATAGAACTAGGGAAGCACAGAAAGGCAGTGGCCTTCCTCAAAATATGAGGTATGAGACAGGACATTAAAACTCGAGAATAAAATATATTACAATCCCAGATAATGCATTCTTGGGGACAGGAAATGATACACTGCCATGGAAGAGTAGTAAAGGACTTGCTGATTATTTTCTCCTCTTATTTTTGACTTGTTTGGACATTACATGGCTTTCAGCTTTATGAACTGCCAATGATTTTTTTTAACGTTTTGGAACTAAATATAAATCAGCTGAGTGTTTTAATTTCTTTGCACTTCCTAGAGGCACCCATCCCTAAAGGCAGAATATTGCAAGTGTACTCAGAAAACAAACACACTGAAATATCCCTTATTTGGGCTATATCTGAAGGAGATCAGATGTTAAAGGGAAACATGCAGGGAAGTACCACCAAAGTATCCCAGGCATGGAGCCACTGCAAAATTCACAGTAGAAGAGATTGAGACTCGAATTCCACTGAGAGGACTGATCTCAATATGAAGGTTTTAATTCTGATCCTGACTGACAAAATGAAGGAAGAAACAGGAAGTACAGAGGAACACTGGCTTTCATGTCAGGCAGGGATTTCATCATCAGGTTGTTCCTGTCTAAATTTTACTGGTGACTGAATAAAACAGTCCTGTTGATTGACAGTCTGTAAAAAAAAGTTCAATGAGGAAGTCTTCTTCTAAGACTGTTAGTTGCCTGTCCTCCTGGTTTTCTTTCTTCAGGCGTAATACGTGTGCTTGCTTGCAATAATCACGCCAGATAGAATTAAAAATAGATTATAGTTAAAAAAAATTATTTAAACCACATATTTCAGTATTTTCCCAAGTTTCTTCTACTCAATGGCATTAAACTCAAGTACCTAACCAGAATACAGTGCTATTACAGCTACATGGCATAAATTATCATTTTGCAACACTGCAAGGATAAGCAGCCAAGCAAAAACTTCCCATAAGTCTGAATACATATAATTTTATTGTCTACCTTACTCTACCCTCTCAGTCAACTGACTGACTTTATATTGCAGGAAGAATTGTCACCTGGATCTAGGGTTGGTTTTGTTTTTTACAGCCTCGGAGAACTGGACCATCTCTACCCCCTGCAAACTCCAATCTCAGCCATATTTGCTTTATCTGTAAACTTTTGTGCCATGAACATTTAATTCTATATTTGGATACTGGCTAGTCATTTGCTGCCTCAAAAACAAATACATTTTGAATTTCTAGCATAACCATTATGATAATCTTCTGCATTTAAAGAATATAAAATAAGCAATTTGTTACCTATAATATATTTCTAGATAAATGTGCTTTTATCAACTTTAACATGCTGTAGTGGAACAGCCGTAAAAAATATATGTATATCCATACTATAGGTGATGCTGAAAGACTTCATCTTTGATGCTTCTAAATATGGAATGAAGTGGTAAGAAATCACCTTCCCCCTGCGCAGGGCAACTAAGGAAGAAGGCTTACTGTGGCTTTTAAAAGTCACAAATTCTTTTCCCCACTCAGCTGTCCACCCTTCGGTACCCAAGCATTATGATTTTTAAATGTATAATTGCCTCCAGGCATCCATGCTCCACAGCATACTTTCTCCCTACACCTACAAGAGTTCTGCTATAAAGTGGGCATAATTGAGACTGGTATGCTTACACCTGCTGGATTTCTTCTTTTTGAACATTATCCTATTAAGCACATTTGGCACATCTTTTCCCTGGAGTAAGCTCCCAGTGACTGCTCTGGCAGTCAACTCTCATCATCTTGACTTTGTCCTGAAAAGAACTTGGATGTAATAATGACTTTGCATAGCTATCAAGGAGTACAGAGGAATACAGTTAAAAAACTGAGATGAGACAATTGAAGTAGCAGGCATTTTCAACCAACTAACTTGACTGTATTCCATTTAGTTTCCTAGCATGTATCCAGGCATGAGTTTACTTTTTATTCTATGCTCTACCCCTTATGGTAGCTAGATGAACATTCTCCTTCATATTTATTTCAGAAGAATCCTCCTTCAAGGTTAAGCTCTATGAAGAGAAAGTAACTCATCTGGTTACTACCAAAGTCAATAATAGCTTCACTGACGAAGGAAATAGTTAAGCTTAATTTCATTAATCAAGCAGACATCGAGCAATTAGGACATAGAACTCCAGCATCATCATGGGCCAGAAAATCAAATAAGCACTACCAACCCATAATTACTCACAAAAAAGCTTTGCATCTCCTGGGCAACTTAATTTCATTCTTTCTGGAAAAAGCTCTTTTGCAACAATAGAAAACGTTGTTGCTCTCACTCCAAACTGCTCCTGGAGTTGGATTTAGCACTACACATATAAAGCACTCTGCAGCACTAAGCTCTACAGACAATATGGAAAATCACTTCCAATACACGCTCAAGATAGAAGAGATTATGAGAAATACACCTCTTGAAATTTCTAGGAAATTCACATTTCAACTTTGGTCACAAAAGCTCATGAACATGAAGGTGATCTTACAGCTTCAATGTGCACATAAATACTTTTTTCAAACTGCAAGACAAGTTCCGGTTCAGTTATTACCTCCTGATTTTTTATTTTTTACCCATCATCTTCTCACCATCAGCATCTCAAAGACAGGTTAGAAAGGTAAGAGAACAGAAGATAGCACTAATAATACTCTCTGTTAGTAAAGAATTAGAAGATGGATGAGACTAATAGGTTTATTAACTTCAAAGTAAATAGTCATAAATATATATAATAGAGCCAATTTAAGACAGTCACTGATGACTAAGTGAATACACAGTGAAAATAGCTGATGAGCAGCAGAAAGCAAGATAATTCTTACAACTGTTAGACAAGGCAAACTACTAGTACTACCTTTTTTTTTTTTTAATTAAATGTAACTAACAGCCAAATAAAGTAAACATGACTACATTTTTCTCCTGTGTTCAACAGCCATCAAGCAGAACTTCAATTACTTTATGCACTAGGAGGAGAAAAATTAGATGCTTTGGGAGTCACTGGGCTTTCCGTTTCTGAATTGTTTTAATAATTGGATTTTTCCTATTTAGATTGTCTGTTTTATGTTGTATCTAATTTCTTTACCTCCAACTCCACTTGACAATGAACACTTAGTATATTTTTTTATTTTAATTAAGGTGCATAAATACTTAATAAATCATTAAGTAGTACAACTAATGTAAAAAGCCTTTAAAAAAATGTAAGTTTTAATCAAAGACCACAAATGTCCATTACTATTAAGAGATTAAATTATTCTATTTTGTAACTGACACCAAAGTGGGTAGAATCTTTTACACGTTCATTGCCTGTAACTCAAACACATGGAAGGAACATGAGAGAGACTTCCAATGCATGAATATCAGTTCTTCTATCCATACCTTTTTTATAAATGCATGTAATCGTATGTGAGTTAATCCTGCTTTAATCAATGAGTCAACGACCAAAAAAATGTAATGCAAAATTCTGGGTTAAGGAAAAAAGGTTGGAGTCCAAGTTGCTCAGATCCTGTTAAAAACACCTTTGCTTCTAAATGAAAATAAGTTTACAAAGCAGTTATAAAGCACTACAGTTATAAACTGAAAGCACAAACAAGCCTCCCGCAGCCAAAAACCTTAAAATTTAAGTACAGTAAATGTGACTTCATTTATCAGATGGCATCAAGGGAGCCAGACACTGTATGTTTTATTATTGCTGGCTTTTAAATCTTATCTCCACATTGATGCTTCTACAAGTGTTATCTAAGGGCTTCCAAAGGAATATCATATGCTCTTAAGCACCTGGACAGTTGAAAGCAGCCTTTCATGTCATGCTGCTGATTATTCTGGCATGTCCTACAGAAAAAAAAAGTAAGAAAAAAAAAATAAAAAAAAGTTTTCTATTGCAGCGGCTGAATGGCAAACCTGTATTCTTTATTTTAGACACATTAGGGGTTTTTTTGTTTTGTTTTTTTTTTACTTTTTGTTCCCTCATTTTTTATTTTTAAAATTGTTCAGTAATTCAATTTCTGAAGATTATTTCCAGCATTTACCAGAGTAAGAAATTAACATAAAACCACACTAAGAAGCATCCATTTAAATGCAACTTCCAAAACCGTAGCACTGAACCACTCCTCTCTAGTTTCTTTTAAGGTTCTATATACAATTGCTAGTAGCAAAGTCATGTTTACTTCAAGTGTTAAACTGGCAAAAATGCTTCTATTTTTCAGGTTTCTTCACCCCCCACCTCCCCAGTTGTTTTTAGTTTTCTGAATACTGTGTAGCCCTTCAATCTTTTTTTCCCCCGGTAGCACATGGAGGAGAGATAAGAAGGTGTTGGGCCAAACTCTGTTTTTAGTGGCCGGACTCCAAAGAGGAGATACCTCCCTCTGAGCTCAGCAGGGTTACAGATACAACCAAAACCACCCCAGAGCAATAATGATTAATACCTGGTTTAAAACTAAGTTTTCTGTTGGATAACTTATTCCAATAACCACTATCAGTTTAACTGATTCATTTTCTGGCTAGAGACTACTCCTTGCAAAACCCAGAAAAGCAGCTGGGTGCCAAAGAGAAAGTCTGTAATGTTTTGTAGACTTCATCTTTGGCACTTCTGAAGTCAGTACACCTCACTCCCTCCCCAGAAAATGTCTCTCCTCCTCTAGCTGGGTTGCTAGGATTAGCTGTGTTCCAGGGAATCCCAAACCTGTTTACAGGATGGGGGTGAACTACAGTGAACATTGTCAGTGGGTTCTCACACTCAACATGTTGTTGGCAGTAATTAATGTTTCATACAATATGTTGACAAAAGGCTTAAGAAGTGGAGCAAATCATGTTATCCAGGAGAAGAGAGAAGGAACAAAGGGAACAGGAAATATGTGATCATTTTCTTGTATATGCTCAAAACCAAAGTGATGAACAAAGGCCAAAAGAGGCCGTGCTTCCCATCTCTGCCAGCCCCAGCGCCAGCCTTGTCCAGCATGCTGATGTGCACGAGGACTGCTGCTGCTGCTGTGCTCTTTGACAGCACCATGACTTCTTTGGCTGAGGCAATGAGAGCCAAGCAGGTGAGCTGAAAGGGAGGACAGCCATGTAGGAAGAGAGCCTTCCGGGGACTTGTAACACACTCACACAGAGGGATTTGGAACCTGCCACTGGGTTTCTCAGTGCTGCTGCTGCGAGCACGCTTTTCTTTTGAAATACCTAATCTGACTACAGCTATTAAAGCACTGAACCAAATTTCCTTGCAGAAGAAGGTTTATTATCTTTCTGCATGCTGTGCCATTTTGACAACTAAGAGGCTCACGTAGAGATCTTATCAGTGTCCTGTTGACAAAAAGTAAAGAGCATTTACAATTGAAATTATGATAATATAATCTTTATTCTTGAAATAAAATGTAAGCTGCATTATCCATAACTGCAGCTTAAAGCTTTGGCTTGAACAAGAAGCTTATTTAAATACAGTATGCTCGAGGCTTCTCTAGTCCCATTTTATTACTTGTTACTTTAAAAGAAACAAATAGGTTTTCCAAATCATTCAGGCAGAGCTTTCTTTGTTTAAGGATGGTCAGAAACTCAATTTCCATTGAATTATCTTATGCTTTTATTCTCATTTAACTGCCATTTGAAGACAAGGTCTCCACCTGCTATTCAGAAATGCTCGAGATTATGCTAGAGGGAGGAAGCTGAGGATTTTCACATAGACGAGGAGAATGAAGGTTACAGTCAGTTTCACCAGGACAATACACACTGGGTTCTCCTTTCCGTATTTACAGCTCAACTCACATTGGCTTTTATCAAGCAACTTCTTGAAGGTTTTTTGATTCTTTAGAACTTCTGCATGTTTTTAAGTCCCCATGCAGGAAGAAGGCAGAAAGGAAGCACACACAAGACAAAGTGTCAACGGTTTACGGGTGTTCGGCCCGGTTCCGTGACAAAGGGGACAGGGGACCCACGGGCCCACACCCTGGGAAAAGGGAAAAAGGGTAAGGAGATGGCCCTGAGAGCAAAGAACAGCGGCAACAATCTGAGGAGAAACAAACTCATTTACTAAATAAGATATTGGAATGCAAAACAACACACTATAATACAATATAATTACAATTTAAGCTGATAAATCCAATACAGAGAGAGAGAATGTCCCAAAATCAAGGTAGGCCTTACTCTACTACCGACGATAAGACGGCTGGAGAGCGAGGTGCTGCCAAGACAGGAGACGGTGGAAAAAAGGGACAAGGTCTCGTGATCTGCAAGTTTTTATACTGCGAGCTTTTATCTTTTCCCTCCGGCTGGAAAATGGTAAGAGGAGCAAAGTGCCGTGGGGAATGTAGTGTCCTTCTCTTCTGAGAACCAGGTACATTCACTACATGATGTTATGATGCGGAGTACCAATAACCGAAAATCATAAAACCATGACACAAAGATAGAGCAGAAAGTTTCCATTAAGTTGTGGGGGTGGACAAACACAATCATGCTTATCTCTGTGTGGAATAAACACATGCTAAAACAGACCCCCTACAGAATGACAATACAGAGGACTAGGTGGACTAGTAAGCACCCATGGGGAGCAAATACAATAACACACAAATACAAACAGCTGTAAAGGGCAAAAGCACTTGCCCATTGCATTTCCCCTATCCCTGGCATGCTGCTGAGCATCGCTGTGGATGAAGGCAGAGGACTAAGTGTTCAGAGCCATACATTTCCCCTATCAGAAAAGGACTCTTCTAGTACAAGAGTTTCCACATCAAAAGTTAATGTCTGATCAGCCACCTGGGGATAACATGAAAGGCTCAACATGGATAAAGGTAACTACTCACTGCAAGTTGTGCAAAATGAAGGAACACCGGGAAGGAGAAAATGTAAGACATCAGAACTTATTCAGCTGAAGAAGAGCTCAGTGTCTTTAGCACATTAAATAAAATATATCTATTAAACTTTCAGGCAAGAAAGAATGAGGTTAACATACAAGTTGTATTTATCTCTAAAATCTTTCTTAACCATATAACTTGATTGCTCTACATTCACCTACAAAAATACACTCCGTTAATTGAAGAAACTTGTCCAACATATTGAGCTGTATTACTGTTCTCTCATTAATTTAAAACAGCAGCAAAAAGAACCAAACAAAACTGATCTTATGCTTACTAACATAAGATGGAAATTACAGCCTTTCTTGCTGAGCCATTCTCTCTTTGATAAGCAAATAAGAGATAACCAGACATACTAGCCTGGAATAGGACCGTCAGGTTACTGGCATCTATGGATGCTAACCATTGTCACAGATCAATTACAAACTACTCTCTTACCCTCCCTACTAACTACCAAGTAACAAACAATATTCACATGGTTGTGCACACCATTTTTCTTTCTTCCATGCTTACCACTCATACATAAAAGAGGGTATGCAAAGAGGGAACAGATTTGCGAAGGAGCAGATTGGTTAAAAACAACCTCGGATCATGTCAAGGGTGCTGAGTACTTGCAGCTCCCCTTGAGACAGTGGACCTTCAAGGCGATAAGTATCTCTGCAAAGCCTAGTGTTTGTATAACTAAAGCTAAAACAAACACAAGTGAAAGCCTGTCTGCAAGGAAATAAAGCCCATCGAAGAATGACATTCTGTAGTTTCAAGAAGTCAGAGTAAATGACAAATGCTTCTTTTTATTGTGTCAGATACTTCCAAAAACAAAGAAACCTTCACTGTTATTACTGCAACTTAACACCTGCTAAAGGAATCTCTCCCCTGTAAGGGGCATTTTCCTCCCAGTAAAAGCTATACCTTTGGAACACCCAGCCCCCTTGGGTTCCCAGCACTGTGGTGGTTGCTGCCATCTCAGCAGGAAGAACATGAATTCGAACCTGAATGAAGAAGCACTGAGCTCCCATCAGGATCCTACAGAAATTATGAAAACATAGGGTGGTTCAAGTCCCGCTACACATTAAATGATAACAGGCAACACCACCAGTAATTTTTAAATAGAACTAAGTACAGTAGCATATGGGCACACCATCAGGCATGCTCACAGACAGCCCCCACTGTATGCTGCCAGAGCTGGTGAACAGCAGCATGTCCACACAATGTTCACCAAACAGCTTTCTCAGGATCAGCAAGGTAACTTTAAAATAGACCTTCTGACAGTTTGTGTAATGCTTAACACTTAACGCAAACTTCTACAGAGTGGCAGGAAAAAAAAAAAAAAGACCAATGACAAAAACATGAAAAGCCATAATTTCTCAGAAGGGGGATTCAAGGAGGACCAACAACTGTATGAACTTCAAGACTCGTACATTTCTGTGAAGACCAAGCTATCTTACAGAGGACCAAAGCAAAAAACAGCAGACATAATTCACGAGTCTTCAATTTTTAAAGTTCGTTTTCTCTGAACAAGCATCTTCTGTCTGTCTAGGCACAGAAGGGAGGAGAGCAGCATTGGCAGTTTTGCTCTGAGGTCTTTGGGGAAAGTGGCTGTGCCCTACTTTGACAAGAGCAGTTGCTAAGGCAAATTAGGTCTTTGACAGGGATAAAATGAAGTTCCACTGTTAGCACAAAAGAACTCCCATTGATTTTGGCCTCTTTCAGCTGATGTAAATAATCAGGTAAACATAAATTTGACAAGGAATAATTGCTGCCTTGTCCCTTACACAGTATACGTAAAAAGGCATTTAAAAATCACCTTGAGCAGAGAGAAAAGGAGAAAGGAAATCAGAGCCTGGGACAGTTCTCCTTTATTCAGCTCTGTTCTGCAATGTCACCTGGAACCACACGACTATCTTTCAGTTAAAGGGCAAAAAACTCTTGGCACCTGAAGCAGCAAGTTTGCAATTCCATGCTCTGATGGGCTCAATGAGCTCTTAATTCTGCCAAAAAATGGAATTTATGAAGTTTCATTTCATTTACAGACAAGCTCATTTGAAACAAAGGTGATCTGCAAGCACAGGATTCAGTGATGCACAGCTCCCGATAAATTTGTCTCAAGTTAAGCTTCCCTGAGCCCTGAGGGGAGTTCAGCCCATGTTCTTTCTTAGGGACTCAGTTTTCTTTAATGTCTTGTCCTGTATGCACAGGACTTTTTCCACCACTCATCTCAGGTTCAACTTGGACATCACAAGACTGCCACCGCTCCAGTGATATTAAAACAAACCAACAGGACTCACCTTTATCAAGAGACAAGTACTGTGTGCTGAGGCAGCAGTCACATTATTCTCACATGACATGCCACAGGCACCAGCCAAGTCCAGATTAGACTGGATTTGTTGTTACTTAATATAAAATATTGGTGAAACTGGTAATGGATATGAAAGGAGAACCAGAATCCTTTCTAGAAAAAAGCACATCACCGATATCTTATGAAACACACTTAGGGATCTTTAAGATTTCATAAGCTTTTTATACCTATGTTAGTTGATCTTAACATACCCTTAACTATCAAAAAATGGAGCAAATCTGTAATGATCTCAGACCAGCTGAAGTAGTAGCAATTAAAAAACATCCTCCAACTGTCAAGGAAAGAAAACAGTTTATACTAGCTCTTAGGCTAGAAAGCAATAATGCCTAAAAAACATACAATTATGGAACAGTTTAGTCTACAATTACTTGTGAACTTTAAGGGATAGTGGGGATGATACGAGGGTAACAGTCCAACAGACAAGCTCATCTGACAATTTACATTTCTGTCACTTCAAACAGAATTAAAACACCACATACCCCACATCAGCTTGGCAGAGTTAAACAAGGCACTAGGTGAAATCATACAGAAAATAAATTAGAAAGGAGACAGAATTCTGACTGATATCTGCTTTTTCAGTGTTTGACAATATTTTGTTGCGAGTTCTTGTGATATCTCAGGTCAGCTACCAAACCTGAGAACTTCTGTATCAAACAATGAAAATCTGTCTACTAGAATTAATTACCATCTGCAAAACATTTTGATATCTCTGTACTGAAGAATCACTACTATTGCTATTTTTATTAAATAAGATGATGAGGGAAAAAGATGTTCGTGAAGATTTTGGTAACAAATTTATGTTTATTTACTACATTTTCAGTACGTCTGAAAAGGTTGCTATTATGGTAGAAGACTTACAAAAGAAAGCAAAACTGTCCCTAAAGATTTTCTAATATCTAGAGTAAATGGGCTCTAAGGGAGAAGACCAGCAAAACCTACATGTAGTTCATCAAGATTCACAAATTTCAACAATGAATTTGTTTTTTAAAGAAACCTAAACAGTTATTACCATGACCCTTAGAAGACAAGAGTGTTCAAAACTTGTTGCAGTTTCCTTTTGTATTTAATTTACATGTTGATACCTTTGCAAGTGCCACGTGGCATTGTTCAGCAAAGTAACTGTCAGTGCTCTTGGGATGAGTCAATATCCACTGAGCACACAACTCTTTTTACTGCTGTTTTCTTTTTTTTTTTTTCAGGGTGGAAAAGATTGTTATGCTGATACACAGCTGTCCTGTCACAATCAAAATAACACGTCCAAACAACACACCCATGCTGCATAAACCTCAGTCAATGAGCGTCATGTTTCCCACGTCACCATTTGCTGACATTCTGGATGGAGTGATACATTTGGTGGTAGCTAGATAAGCCTCTGGCATTGTCAAAAATACTACTCATCTTTTTTCTTAAATGACTCTCAAAATCCTCACTTGCAAAAATCCATGGGAACAACAGCAGCAACACACAAAAAAAATGTCCTTCAAAAGTTGATATTGCTTTTCAAATGAAAGACTAAGCGCAACAAAGTATGAGCATGCTTAGAGACACAGACACAAAAGATCAGACTAGGCTCTTCCTGACATTTAGCACATTTACCTTAAAGCCAATGCTCATTAGCGCAGCTTTAACAGAAATGGAGAATCTCAGTTTTTAAAAATATAAACAAACAAAAAAACCAGCTGTTGAAACAACTGCAACATCACTGGGCTACAGGAACTGAGATTATCTAAGCTAATGACCGAAAAGTAGATGCACTGAACCCCCAGAAAATTGCAACCCAGTAGTTTGCTTTAAGGTACCAAAAGTAATCAGCATAAGAACTGGAAAAGCAGATCAGATCCGCAAATAGATATGAAAGTAATACAACTCAGCTGGTACACCTTCAACCTATAAATTTAATTGTTTTATCGGTAACATCTATACTACTCTTCATAACAAAAGTGATCAAATAACCTCTGTGGCACCATCTGTGGTTTTACTTGATCAGTTCAGTACTTCGAATTGAAAAGCTAATTCTTGTTGAAAAGTACATCAACCTAGCAAACATCTGCAGCAAATCAAAGGAATCAGAATTCAACCACAATTTACTGTATTATTCATTTCCATCAAGTAGTCTTGAATATGCTAAATCCCAAGTAACTGTTGCTAGTTGTGAATTAAAAATTACACTCAATCTACTCTGAAAACCTATAGATTCAGAAGATGATTAATGGTATCTGTTACAAAATCTTTTATCTGTTTTAAATGCTACATCTAAAGAATTCAGTTGTTTAAACAAAATTTTTCAATTATTCCTGCAACTTTGCATTACTAGTTTCATTGTTTCTGCCTGATTAAAAATACTGTTTAAGCTGAAATTAATTCTGCTGATAATTAACAGCCTAACCAGATTAGTACTAGTTTAATCATCTTTTTTAATATTTTACCTGTTATGTATTTGTCACTTAAAAATTGCAAGTTGAAACAGTGCTGTTTTCCAGACAGAAAATGGGTAAAAATTCTAAAATGCATTTTCTTGCTGCTCGAGTTAACAGTTGAATTTTTAACTTTTAAAATTATTTTGTTCCCATCAAGGATTAGTGCTGTTGCTTACTTTCAAAAAAAATAAAAAAAATAAATAAAAAATCCTCTTTAGCATTTGAAATGGAATACGTGAATATATGATGCAGAGAATCCTTGCAATCAGCTGTACTATAACTGTACTCTAGTATACTACACTCAAAATAAATAAATAGCCTTTAAAATGCACTAGAAATTAAAGGGAAGCAGCAAATGCTGACACTGAGTAGCATCAGTAGCTTGATATAAATGGTCACTGAGACGTACATACATCATTCTAAGAACTTTTTAAGTAACTCTGAACATCTCTATATCCATTTCTTTCTTTCTGAAAGTGCTAAGAATCATCTCTCCATTTGTGCACATTTTAGTGTAGTCACCATAGATCTATACTGGCCCTATTGAACATGAATTACACTTTCAGCAAAGACGCATTTTCCATACACAACTTTTCACTGCCCTAAGCTGCTTGATCTAGCAAATGATTCACATATAGAGGACAGTCGATCTAAAAGTTTTGCAGAGCTGTACAATCCAAACCAAGAATCTTATTTGAGTTAATCAAACTCTTTTGGTACATTACTTTGCAATTATCTTAATCCCATTTCATCATTTAGTACTTGTTCAGAATTACTACCATATTGAGTTATGGTCTATTATCAATTTAGAAGCAGGAACCTGCAGATCTACTGTCGAAATCACAGCTCAAATGAATAAGAATAGATTGTTTTTTTTTCTCGTGTTTAAACTGGGAGGGGAGTCTTCTCCACAGCCATCTCACCACTTGCATTTGCATACACTAAGGTTTCCTAAGAAATGAACAAAAAAAAGAAAAAATACAAGCCATTTTCTAAATTACTTGCAGAAGGCTTTACTACACTCACAGCTCTCTCTCTCCATGGCATCAGTTAATGAGACTACTTTCAGTAAGAGACTGAATTTAGTAATTTGCATAGGTGTATCCACACCTATTAGGCTAATGTTAGTAACATGCTGAACGCTGGTTGTAGACTGCAGCTTTACATGGCCTTATTAACAGAAACTCCCCAACTGATATTCCTTTTAGTAAGTTATCTAGAAAAATCAACTTGAAAGTGAATAGAATTTAAAAATATACAGTAGGGATGCTAGAAACACATGAAACTGAGCATTGCACACCTAAAAAACGTATCATATGACATCAAAAATGCTTCCCTATTCATTTCTGTAGGCTAAACTTAAAGCTTCTATTCATCTGTTTCTCCCCTAAGAGTATCAGTGCACTTTCTTAGGTGAACCTATGCATTTGGGTCAAATTAGTCCATTTTGAATCAAGTTTTAAGCAACAAAGTTTAAATTTTCCTCTGAGATATGCAAAGCTTTCTTTTGAACACTTAAAGTACCAAAAGACAACCAATCCAATTCTGTTCAGTTAATTGGACTTAGAGAAGTAGGGGCAATGGCTGGCTGCTGCTGTAAGAACACATGGGTGTTAATCCCATGAGAGAAGTGGAAAAAGCTTTTCCTACTGTGACCACTCATGAGCAGCCTCCAGTAACCATCCATGCCCCATCAAGAAAACAGCAGCCACCAGGCACACTGCAAGAGGGAGGCACTCACTGGGAATCTCTGCAGATGTTCTCTAGAATGAAGAAGGATGGGAAGCATATGACAAACATTTAACTAGAAAAAAATCTTTCAACTTTAAAGTTATGTTTACTCTAAGTAACTGCATTAGTCTATAGATACTTTTCTGAAGCAGAACAAAAAAAAAAAAGTCATGCCAGACATCACATTGGATTTGCTTTTCACATATTTGCTTCCCAACCCGAAGTATGGAATGAACACATGGGTCTTCAAAACTCAAACAAAAACAAAGAAATGCGCATTTTGGGGAGGAGGAGTTTTGTAACTATGTTAAGTAAAAAGTTCAATTTGGGAACTACTCTTGTGTGCAAATAATATTAGTATTGCAAAAATACCTGTTAGAACAGACTTGAGGAGGAGTGTAACTTAATGTAGTACTTACTGTGCCTTTGCTAATTAGCCTTAATTTTCAAAGTGTAAAACACTGAAACTGTAACAGATTAATCTGAAGCATAATAAATTACAAATGAAAAAGAAGGAAATATTTGAAACAAGGAACAATATTACTTAATATTGACAAGTTTCAAACTATTCGTCCAAGACTAGGCAAATTTTTGGTAGTAGGATACAGTAAAGCTATGCAGCACATCAAATCTAAGCTAAATTTGAGAATTAAGTGAGACAAAGTTCAGGAGATATAGTCTTTTGACAACAGAATGGGTATTAAGAGAAGGACATGGAGATGGCACAGACAAATTAGTCCACTTAAGCTCTGAATTACTAATGAAATGAGAAGCATCTGCCTCTCTTACTGGCTTCTGCTTAAGCCTTTACTTTTCATAGTCTCAATTACCCTGACATATAATTGTTATGTGCAATGTCCATTGACAAGAGTTTCCTTGGCTGCCCTTCTCCTTGTTTAGCCACAGTGATTGATGTCCCTGGAAGAGAGACCCAGCAGAATTCGGAGAACGTTATTGATCTCATGCTGGAATACAAATGCCTTTTTAGAAACTAATGATTCAAGTCATGCTTGGATCAAAACTGGGAAGACTGCATCCAAACAGACTTAGAGTGTTTCCTTGCACTTTCCCTGGCTAAAACAATGGCTAAAAGCTTCACCACTTTGAGCTGCTGGAAGCAAGGCACAATGGACAGGGAATGAAATTGATCAATAGGAGGAAAAAATGCAACCGGGTCAAGTGTCCAGCATCGCAAGACTATTTCTGGAGAATATTATTCCACTTATCCAGAAAAAGAAGTGTGTTCTGATATTTAACGAGTTATAACAGGAAAAGGAAAGAACAAAATAGCAGCTCAGGATGTCCACCAATGAGTCCACAATTTCTGTTGGAAAGTAATAAACTAGAAAGGTAAAGAGAACAACGATAATTTAAATTAATCCAGAGGAAAGCAATTCTACCTAATAGTTCTCAACCACACAATAACAGTCTCTGTTCAGTCTGACTAATACAAACAGTGGCTTCCCAATTTGTTATTTCTTACAAATTCCATGTCTACATTTTCCATCAAAAAGAACAAAAGACAGCAGTCTGTCTCCACACTGTAAGTTATTACAGTGGTACACATATTCACAGTACTGTGAAAAACCCTGGAAGTTTTCTTATAAGTTTTAAAAACAAATTAGGTTAATTATTTGAGCTGCATTCTGCAACCAAACCATTGATAGGAAAACTGGGCCATACAGGGCACCAACATCTCAGATACCTTTTGCATGTAACAGAAGTACACAGAAAAGCCTCTTTCTCACATACTGATAAGCTATTTTCTGAAGTGCCAGCGTTGGACTGTAGGAATTAAGGGACAGAGAGGAACAAAATGAAAATGAAACAGAGTGCCCAGAGATGTGGAGTCTCTTTCTCTGGAGATATTCAAAATGCTACACTTCAAACTACTAGAAACTAAGTTATTGTGTTGGGGTAGGTTATAAAAGTGAATTACCAAAATGACTAGAAGTACAAAGAAAAAATATGCTTCTGCTCTAATGCGTTTATTAGAAATTTTCCCTTCCTAGCCCCAGCACAGAGCACTGCAGGCCCAGGAGCAGCCCTGCCCAACTCTGGACACTGCTTCCTGCCCCTCACCCTTAGAATGTGTGAAGAGTTGAGTGGTCCTATTTAGTGATACGACAGCGAAAAAGTTGTCCAAGATCAAAGAAGTAAGGTACAACTTACTGTTAAGAGTGAATGTTTTACACTCCTATAAATCACCAGTTGAGAGAGGCAGGACAGGAATGCCATTTGGAGTTACAATTACTTTGTCAATGAAGGGAGAAAAATGTCACTGCTAATGCAAGACGTACAGTGGAGGCAACAAGCGCCTCCAAAGGCAGCCCCGGACAGTCACACTATGGATCAAAGCAGTAACAGAAGTGTCAGGAGCTAATATAGAAACACAACACTTGGGGAACAAAACTGGCCTTGCAGATGTGAAGGAAAAGAACATTTTTAATACTAATACTAATGCCTCTAATACAAACCAGGAAAAACTGAATAAAAGCAATTGTTCCTTGTCACTATGGAAATTCCATGCATGAACTTATGAATAATATTAAAAGAAAAGACCTCTTTTAGAACATAAAATACATAGTCTCCCTAGCCAGTGATAAATATTTTCTGCTTTGGAAGATTATTCCACAGAACACACATTGTTTGAAATGTGATCACATCTTCTGAATCTCATAAGCTACTTACAATATACCATCCCTCAACCTCACATTCCATACCTGAGAACGCAGCTAAATGAACACAGTATTTGAACTGCTCAGTTCTTGTCCATTTATAAAACAATTAATATATTCAGTATATAAAGATTTATACTTTTGTTGCTTCTCTTCCTATTTAAAAAATATGTAAGATTTCTACCATACAGACTATCACATACATTCCAGTGAAGAGTTAGCGTCAGCACATCTTATAATTAGTAAGTGTTTTTAATCCACAGAATTCCCACAGTGCCAAGACAAGGCTTCCAGATGTGTAGTATGCCTTAGTGTAGCACGTGTCTGACGTTTCCTGAATGATGCAGTATTTTATATGAAGCAAATAACAACGGAATAAAGTGTTAATGCTCAGTTGGTTTCTTCCTTCTCAGCTTTTACTTCTGACTCCCCGTTCTCCCCACCACAGTTTGTTTCCTACAAGGAACTCCTCAGCACACCCACCCTATCCCAGAGAGCAGCAGTATCACAGTCTTCTGAACATCCCAGACAAAAAGGGAGAGGGAAAGCCCTTCCATCTCCTAGCCTCATTCATTCAATTCTACCAGCTCAGGCAGCATGCTTAGGTTTTGCTTTCATTAATGCCATCAGTAATAGAAAGGTATTTGACGTGGCATTTTACATGGTTTTGTTTTCTGTTCAGTTGTTTTTTTTTAATGTTAACATTCTCCACTCTAAAGAAGGGCAGAGAGGGAGAGAATGTGAACAATTATCAGAGATATGTAATCACACTGAACTGGAGCTACAATGTGTTGTTATACTTTATTTTCAACTCTCATTTTAAACTTTAAAAAGAACATACACATCTCATGCAAAAGAAGGAAGATCTCAGTGGGTAACGTGTTGCTCCTTTTCTCTGAACTAAGAACCATTCCTACCTAATAAGCGATTCCTAACATTTTACTTCAGAACATACTACCGTAATTGTTCCATAATTACAATGAGTTGTAGAAAACTTCAAAGTTAAATGTTTGGTCTTATTTTTGTTCAAGCTTTTTCTGCAAGCACTCACTTCTTACAACACTTTCTTGTCACACACAGAAGAGGTTGTTTGCACTCTTCACACCTGCTCACATTTACTTCTACAAAGACTTATTCCTTTCTCTGAAAGGGAGGCTTGTTTCTATATCTTACACTGCACCACAAAAGATCTGCAGATCGTACAGTTTTTAGAAATGTGAAGGGTTATTTTGGGTCACCCACAACAAACCATTTTGGAAAGGAGCAAATCAGGGTTCCAGCAACAATTCCTTTTGTCTCCTTCAGCAAGACCTATGAGTCAGGCCACTTCTGTTCTGCCTTGTGGGGCAGTACTGATCATCCTACCAGGACACTACTCTGTTGAACAGAAAAAATTATACAGAAGGGACTAGATGTCAAAATAGCTTTCATTAACACATCCAAGCTTTCTTTGCTTTTAGCATCTGTCTACAAGCATTTCCTCAACCAGTGCTCTAGAAAAATAATCGTCTGTTAAAGGAGACAGAAGGAGAGAGAGAACAGACATCTATAACAGTCTGTGCTACTCTAGTACACAGTCAGTAAGCCATAAAAGAGAGTAGCAAAACCATGGATGTAACAATCAGTATATCTGAAATGTCACACAGACTCCTCTGTACAATGTGCATTCAAAGAGATGGCGGGGCAGCAACAGCTCTAAAGCTAACCTAGTAGGAATGAAGACAATCTGTCCTTCACCTGTTTGGCACTCCCTGGGCCAGAAACAAAAACAAGTCATAGAATCACAGAATGGTTTGGGTTGGAATGGACCTTAATCATTCCCCTAGTTCCATTCCCCTCCTGCCATGGGCAGGGCTGCCACTCACCAGATCAGGCTGCCCAGGACCTCATCCAACCTGGCCTTGAATGCCTCCAGGGATGGGGCAACCTCAGCTTTTCTGGACAACCCGTTTCTGTGCCTCACCACTCTAATAGTAAATAATTTCTGCGTAATCTAAATCTTCCCTCTTTAGGTTTAAAACCATTCCTTATGTCTTATCACTATCTGCCAGTGAAAAAAGTTGGCCTATCTCCTGTTTATAAGCACCCTTCCCATTACAGTGAAAGAGACTTCTGCAGGTTACCTCCAGCTGCAGGCAGGGCTGACTTCAAAGCCAAGTTACATTGCTAAGACCACTGCTGAGGAAAGATTTCTCTCTATGCTCCTCTTTGAATTTGCAGTTATTATGACTCAGACTAAGATAAGTTTTCTGCATCATTTTGTAATCTGTATTTTAAGGAAAGATTTTTACCAGCACATATTAAATACACTACGCATTGAAAACACTTAGATCAAAAAATTAAGGGCGCAACCCTTTCAGTTACATTTTCCATCCTCTTCCTTTCCTTGCACTACATTCATATGAACTGTTGTAAAATTGTTTATTACAGAAAATGCTGCACTTTATGAGTATGCACATGGAAGCAATTAACAAACGAAATGCCATGGAAAATGCCATTTGAAAAATGCGTTATTTTACAAAGCAACATCCCGTAAAGTCAATTAAAAAGAACATTATCAAAATCTTGGCAAATCTGCCCTAAGACTCTTTCTTTTGATGATGAAGACATGAAAATAAATTGCTCATTTTGTAAAAACAGAGTTACACAAGAATTTGTGAAGTTTCAAGCTATATAAAGACGTCTTTCCAAAAAACACACAGCTAAAGCTTATTTGACTGTAAATTAGTTGCCTTGCCATTTCCACTCATTTTCCAAACAACTTGTATTGCAGCAATCTAGCATTTCCAATGAACTGAGAAACAGTTCATTATACAAAAGCATAATTACAGTTTAGTTTCAGTGAAAATAATTCACCAATTCCAAATTAAGTTGAATTTATCATTTCTACAGAAAAAATACAGTATGTATATACATATATTTTAAAAATTATCCCAGTGAACATGAAGGGGGACTATTTTATTCACACAATGTTCCCTTCAAAAGTAGCTGATATGAAAATGCTAGTAGAAATCAGAACTAGCAGCAGTTAACATATCTATATTAGATATCTAAGAAATCCATGTGGATTGAAAATATGAATTTAAGCTTAATTGGTTCTTTTAGAAACAGAATCAAGTGAAAACAGATGAATACTCAACTATAAAACGGTTAACGTTTATTTTCTCCAGAACACTTGGCTAAGGAAATACAAGTCTTTAAATAGTAATTCATTCTAATGAAATTATATCTAAATTTACTGTGCAAGCAAGTATGATTGTGATCTAGTTCTACATTGTGTCAAAAACAGGAAAACTTAAAATGAGAGTCTTCAGCATCCAAAATCTTTAGAGGGATAAATCAAGCAAGCAGTTTGTATGTATTATCACAGATACTGTCACTTGAATACTAGAAGTCTTCAATAACAGAATTGCTGCCAGTAACACATCAGCAGTCTATGCATGAGCCCATCCACAGCCTACATGCTAAATCCCTTCCTTCCTTGTTACTGCCTTAAGGATACACGTACATTTATATCACCACCCATCTACACACAAGCATCTTTCAGACAATTTTGGCACCAAAGCTGACCAGATACTGGTTCAGAACAGGTACCTGCTCTACAGCCAAGGCTGATGCCTCAGTGAAAGGCACCACAGCACATGAAAAAAAATAAAAATAAAAAAAATCAACATCCTCATTCATAATGAATTTCTGGTGTACTTCACTGCTGTGCAAGTGCTTCATTCACTCAAAAAACATGGTCATGTAGAAGGCAAGATGGTTGCTTCAAGTTTCTTCCTATGAATTCAAATCCATCCTTTCTTTTCTAAAGGGCAATTAAGGTGATGGGCAGTTCCCACCATTGTCCGAGGAAAGCCCCTGTTACTGTCTTATTTTATTTCTGTTCTTATATAAGGAATACACACTTAAGAGGGCAAAACGAAATAGCTTCACGACCTTTTCCAGTTACTAATTTTGTATTTCAGATAAAGAAGGTAAGAATTTTAATTAAAAATACATGGACAGTAAGAATTTCCAAAAAAGTAAGTCTCGTATGGCTGCTTTAACAAATTAATAGGTATATCTTCCATTAGAGGAGCAGACATTTTAATTACCCTCGTTTCCCTCAAACACATAAGAAAAAATTTAAACCAACTACAAAAGTCAGTTTAGTTAAAAATAAGGCTTACCAGACATTAACTCACTCTTGTCATGTCAGGAGTTTTATTTTCCTCAACTTAATTAGCCCACATCAATGTTGCCCCCAAAAATCTACTTTCAAAAGATGTAAAATATTCTACAACATGCAGAAATCCTGTCCTCACATATTACTTTCCTAAAAATATATATTTGCTGCTTTCCCCACGAGATTTAGAGTATTGTTTCACAATACTGACAGATACATACAATCAGCTTCCTAATGAAAACCAAAACAAATGCGAGTAACATCTAAACTAGCCCTTGGAGAGTTCTGATTAATACACCATCCATTAAGCATCTGTTTCATTACACAATGCAGACCTCTAGATTATAGCAGCATTAATAACTGTCTGCAGAATGAGACATTTACATGAGTTTCTATAATGAAACCACTATGCACAGCGCAACCCTCGATGATTCATTTGGCCTTTACCATCACATGAAAGTAAATTCAATTTGGCAAACGATTTAGATATGAATAAACATCCCAGTCTATCACTGATGACTTAAAATCCTTGGCAAAGCCTATTCAGTATTATTTCAATTTAGATGAAGTGAAAATAACGCAGGAATGGGTATTCCTCTAAAATGTCTTTCATTGGGAAATATCTTAAAATTTAAAAACAAAAAGAAAAAACGTAGAGTATCACAAGGCAGTCACAAGGTTTTATTCATGAACTTGAGTTCATCCAAACCTGCAGAAGAGCTTAACCGTAGCTGTCCCCTGCTCACACTCACAAACCACTTGCTACAGAAGACAATGGCACTGATCAAGTAGCACAGGCCTCAGGAGCTGGATCACTAAAGAGCCCAACAGAAGAGGACCTTTCTGGGCCCAGGGGCTTTTCTCACTGGGATGAGGAAACACGCCATGCTCTCAGCAACCCCTCTCAGCAACCCCAGGCAGAGAACATCAGTGGCCAACATGGGGTTCGCTCCCACTGCCCAGTTACCTAGCAAAGAACAGACAAGGCAGTGTGGCTTGAGAGGGACTTTAGCAACTGCTTCACTACCAGGGAGCCCAACTACTATAATATGGCTCATTCTCTAAGAAATTCCTCAGGGGAAATGCACTTAAACAGCTGTCATGGCTTCAAACTAATGTAAGCTCCATCTTCTTGTGAAGAGCACTGAGCAGTCAACTATCACAGAAAAGGAGTGAGTAGGTAGGCAGAACAGGCAGTAACCTGTGTTACCTACACCTGCACTTATTCACTTCCCAAGTAATCTTTGGAGTCAAAGGCTACTTCTCAAAATCTTAGGAAGCTTGACCATAGATACTCTAAAGAAAAACAGCAATTACAAGACAAACTTATTTAACTGGAAAGAGTATACTTCTCTTGTTCAAAGAACAACTGAATATTTACTAATCTCCATTAGCTGCGGCCTATGGTTTCATATTTAAAAAAAAAAAAAGAGAGAAGGAAAGGGTGATTAATTAGCCAGGCCAAGATTTTTCAAAATGTTACTAGTAATACGTGGAAATTCACTCTATTTATTCACATAAATCCTTGAAATGTTGATTTTAAAGAACTCATTGAATATTAAGGAAGTAGACCAGAAGGCAGTAGCCAAAGAATTTCCATGGAATAAGTCTTCCATAAATGGGATTACAAGAGTTGATAAATAGTGGACTCCATTAAGTACAAGACAGCAGAGAAAATAGGTAGAGATGCCAATGATCCTCTAAGGCTCTATTTACTTTTAAACCCAGCCAGCCCTTTGGAGCATCCTATATTTATCACACATCAATCTTTGGCATACCTTCACAATAGCCTTACATTACAGGAAGCTTTGTGTAAGAATCCACATCTTAAAAATACCTAAACCAATCCCAACAGAAGTAGACTGTAGTGAAATCACACAGAAGCACTACCAACACAAAGAGAAATATTGCTGCAACTCCATTTTTCTGAATGCTCAGTTTTCATTCGTCAAGATTCTAAAATACTTTAAAATATTTTTTCAAAGTAATAAGTAAGAGAAAAAAATAACATACACATTCCATTCAGAGGCACAGTACTGGCAAAGTATTCAAGACAAAGCGTGAAAACTAAGCCCATGTTATTCTCCCATTATTCTCCCTGATGTAGACCACCATTTCATCATCAGTCCCCTATATATTCAGCAAGGAGATTAGAGAAAAGCTCTACAGGGACCATGAGTCTATTTATAGTGATTGTCACAGTCTAGCAGGGATGATTAATATCCGTTGATATCACTTAATAATTTGGGAGCCTTCAGCACAAGATATGCAATTTCTAACTGCAGTAATTAAGCTTTCAGCTCTTTTTTTTTTGTTGTGTCTGTATGACACCCTTGCAGAGTTTGAAGGACAAATCTTTGTTTCACTGCCAACCACAAGAACTGTTGTCACTGTATCTGGAATCATAACATTAATATTCCTCCCGCTAAACACAGCAAATGAACTGTGCTGGAGTGATAGGTGCTTAATTCCTCCGGTGGTTCATTTTCTGGACTCTATGTCCCACCCATATTAATTATCTACTGCATTAAAGGAATTCGGGGAACTCAATATGAAGTTACATTATTACAGCAAGTATTCCATAAAAATGCTATTTTCAATATTGGTATTGTTTGTAACAGAGGTATTTGTAGTTTATCACATCAGCGTCTCTAGGGAAGAAAAGGGATGGTGACATGTATAATTAAGAGATGCATACATAAATTTCTAAGTAAAGTGTTAAAGCAAGCTATTTATAAATTTCCATATTTAATTTGAATTTACAGATTTTTTTTTTTTTATGTAGCTTACATATGTGTTGACAAAAACTAGCCACTGCACTAAACTTAAATGCTTTAAGTTAAACTGGAATATTTCATTTACTTCACACATTCATAATGCTGCAAAAGATGGCACGTAACTAGGTTTCTCCAAGGTTAATACGACAGAATTTTTTGTCACATCAGACCACCTAGATTTAAATATATATACATATTTATCTCAATGACACACCATTTTCTTAGAACAAATTGTCTAAAGTGACAGAATTCCAGTCTATTAAAACACTTAATATAAAACTAATTTGCGAATATTTTCAAATTAATAAATCATCTTGGTACCCAATTTTCTTTTCTGTTCCTTGACACTACGTTTCATAACATTTCTCCCACCATTACTTCTGGGAAAGTTGTTAGCAACAAAAAGATCAGATTTGGAATAAGGAACACAGTCAGTAAACATAAGCATGTCTCCTATTTGAGGGAGCCCACACTGGCTCACTCAAAGTCAGCAATGGGTCTTTAACGAGTGAAGAAAGAGCACACACACTATCAGTCTCAACCCTTCACCAGAAACATCCACTGCTAGGAGTTTTTTGGAAGAAGAACAACAACACACTTGTGAAGCCTCTTACCACTGATGTTTTTATACAATTTTTTTTGGTCCTCTTACATTACCTAAAAGCAGGAGTTGTTCATTCTTCCACATGCCTTGTAACACTTGTGTTACAGCTAGTCTAATTAGTTAACATGTAAGACCAAAATTATCAACAGATGAAAAAAGTCACATCTAGCATCCACAGTTTTTAATTCATTGATTCATCTTAAAAGTGCAGTCATGTTTGCTGCGTCACACTGGAGACATACCACTATGTGATCAGTTAAAACAACCTGATCTTCATCTGACATTTTCAATTAAAAAATCCAGTTTATAGCATAAATTACTACTGGTCCTCCAGCATACAAAGCATGCACAAGACATTGCTCAAGTCTTCAAGTCATCTAGTTTTTCCATAGATAATATTCCAGATCTTCTTTGTAGCACCTCTTAGCATTGTCTCATTGAGTGTCTTAACTAGTAGACAGCTTTTTGGGCCTTGTGCTGAATTATTTCTTTATATCATCTCATTATTGTCCTCCAGATGAAGCTTCCTAATCACCATTAACAAGCCAAATAATTTCCTCCTTGGCTGAGCTCTTCATCATTAACTTTTGATTCATCTCTTATTTCCTTTAAGTATTTCATTAATCTAAAATAATGAGTAGGTCTTAGCAGTTTACAGTGTTTTAGACAAAAACTACCGCATTTTCGAAGCTCAAATCCTGCCAATTTTTATGTTCTTTATTTCAGATAATAATCCTGTTTGATGGAACCATGCTCTGCTCTCAGTAATTCCACAAAATTGCCATTAATATGCTTGGTCTAGAACAAAGGGATTTGCAGTGGAAACATAAAACAATATCCTATTTATTTAATCAATGGAAACATAATCAATCATTCCTAGGGCAACCCGTAACAGTTAATCTGAGCTCATAAATACCAAATACGAATTATCCTCTCCTAGTGCTTTCTCCTTTCTGCTAGCTATGTGAGAGATTATGGTATATAGGTCACTCAAGGTTCTAAATATCAGAGGAACTAGATTCTAGCAGTCATCTGATTGGAGTGGTAGGAGTAAACTATTGAGCAAACTGTTAAAAAAAAAAAATGTTCTACTACTTCGCCAAGAAGCTATTCTGAGAAGCTGAAAGAAGGAACCTACTACACAAGGTATGTCAGTATACTTGGCACTTTTAGTAGCTCTTACAGTCAAATCTCCACTTTCCATGGAATTAGGGATAATTTTTTTTGTTATGTAGAATCCATGACTTCAGTTTACAGTTAAGGAGATATCAAAAACATTACTGTTTCATCACAAAGCCAAAACAAAGTTGGCTGTGTCATTTACATGCTAGTACTTTCCAGGGTAAAACTTCTATTCGGTTTATCTACTTAATTTGCATTCTTTCTTTCCAATGCGATATCTTAGCCAAGTACTAAACTGCTGTTTAGAAAAATGAGGCATTTAAAAATCAACATTCTTCTGCACTGAACTGTCATAGGAGCATTATCAGAAGAATTTTTGTTCATTAAAAATGAGTTCCTGGGTCTGAACTACCAAGACAAAGAAAACAATAGCTAGAAAATTCCCAAGGCAGTAATCATTGTTTCACTTCTCTCAGAGGAGTCAAAAGATTCCTTACGGAAAGCACAGAAGATACAGAATACAATCCATATAAAGTTAAATTACATGAGAGCGCAATGACATTTCCAGAACTTGGTCTTAAAACTCCCTTTTACCATCCACAATTTCACTTTTGATTTCCAGCAGATCAAAGGAAGAGGTTAGTATATGGGGTTGCAAATGTCAAGTACTACTAAGGATTCAAAACCCATGAGTCAAACGAACGCTTAACAGTTTTCTGTTTCAAGGGTTTTTAGGGTGCACTTTGGTCCCTTTACATTTTTTTTGCACTTTTTAAATAAAAACCAGATTATTGCTTAATAACATGATCCCAGAGGAAAAGTGCAAATGCTCTGAAGCTCACACTGGTTCTGGCAGCACTGAGCTGAAGCAGAAAACCCAATTAGGAAGAGATTAACTGAAAATATCAGCTCATGCAGGCATTCTCCCCCTCTCTGTACCAAATAGCCCTCTGAGACCAACAAATACCAGGCTGACTTCCACCTAGCAATTGAGGGCTTGGAAATTTCTGTGCTTGATACAGCAATATGCATGGTGCAGAGGGAACAGGAAGAGATGCAAACAAACATCTCCCCAGGAAAAGCCAGCAGCAGGACATCTTCACAAAATTTCTGTTAGCTTTTGTGCTTAACTTCCTTTAAGAGTATAAATCAGCATGTAAGGAACAACAAATGGCACAGCTCTCGAAAGGGAGTAATTCATCATGTACCTATATACATCTGCAATCATTTTATATGCCTATGCTATAAATGCATTTCTAGATCCTTGGAAATTCTCTCTCCTTCCCTTCTGTCTCAAACTTCTAACTGGTGGTTAGTTCACAGATGTCAATCAAAACACCTTTTTTCTTTAGAGCACAGAAATAGCTTCCTTGCCTAAAGCTCAGAGAAAAAAAACCCACAAATCTAAATGGTTTCAGTTTCACCAATTAGTATTTCAAGGCACAAAGTAGTCTGGAGCAGAAACCATACCTTGCATGTTGAGAGGATCAAAGTAGGACATTCTGAGTATAGTGCTGTATTATCCATTTAAAAGTATTAGTAGTAGTATAGGAAATCTGGAAAGGTCAACCAGATGCTTGATTCAACCTCTCCAATGGTTTTCCCTCCTGCTTTGCACACTGAAGGACTGACACATTTCTGAGTTTGAATAAGATGGCTTTTTGCTTCTGCTTCTACATAAAGGCAGAAAGGGTGAACGAAAGTTTCCCTCTTCTGCTTCAAGATGAAGAACAGGATATGCAGCTTAGAATGTAACTGGAGACCAGTTGCAGCTCAAGTCTGCAACACAGAAGACAAAAGGAGGAATCCCTCCTTTTCCTCTCTGTTTACAGCTGTTACTGAGTGAGGGGACTCCATGGATCAGACACAACCAAAACATCCCTGAAGAACTTCATTTTTGCCACAGTTTTAGCGTCCAAACACTTCAAGTCACTTTTTACTTTTGGCCATTGCACTGCCTTGCAGAAATGAGTTCTACAATTTAATTATCTGGCATATGACAAGGTACTTCCTCTTAGTTAATAACCTGCTGTCTCATTAGATACCTCCTCATTCTCATGTTAGGAGACATAGGGAACAAATCATTCCCTCTTTATCTTCTCCCTGCTATTCAAAGAGTTCATAGATTTGAGTGAGATGAATGAGGGTGCATGGTTTTCCTTACTGAGAGTCGTAATTTATTTACTTCCACCCTATTCAAAACCCAACCAGGATATCTGATTGCTCTGCTTGCCTTTCTCAGTATCTTTTGTAGTTGAACTACATCCTTTTGAGGATGAGGTGAAACGAAAGTCATACAGTATCCAGTAACAAGATTTATCAAGGACATGTGGTAGCATAAATAATGTTTTCCATTTTGTTCTCTCTTCTTTTATTAGCAGCTATTAATTAAATTGTCTTTGCTTTTCTTAAATTCTATTTTAATTTAGGCAACTCAGTATCTGAATCGACACTAAATTCAAACCCAGAATAACCCTGAAGATCTTTTTTCCACTGTTGTCAATTAGGAACCCATTACTGTTCATGTATAATGAGGGCTGTTTCTTCTGACACAATCTTTCATATGCCATTTTAATCATCTTAGAAAGCACTGCAACTCTTCACAGTCCATTTTAGTTTTTAATACATTTGTACCAGCACTACACAACAACGTTCCACCCTTCATACCTTCACAAATCATTTACTAGCAGACTGAACCATTGGAATTCACCTAGAAATCTAATCCAAAAGACATTTCCTCTGGTTCCATGAAACTTACAGTTTGTTGGTTTTTATTTAAATCACAGCATCATCTTAACAATGTTGTTGTTGTTTTTTACATAAAGGAACTCACCAAAAGATTTTTGATATATAGTGGCTTTCTGACTTCTTAAAGAATTCTGATTTTTGTGGCAGATCTTCAAAAACTCATGACTTTCTCAATATATAACAGTTCTTTCTTATCTACTAATTCTCTTCCTTCCTATGTCTTTCAGCAGTTCTGTTAGCATGTAGATCAAATTTGCTGGTCTGTAACTTCCAGGACACTGGAGACCTTTTTTAAAAGCTGTAATAACATTTACCACCACTTCACAGTTGGTTATACAGACAAATGTTGTATGCCATAAGCAATAGTTCAGTAATCCCTTATAAGATTTGCCTGAAAATCTTCCAGTAAACACTTCACTACAGTAGCCTCATTACTACATATTTTACTAAGTAGGTAGAGAAATTGAAACTGCTTTTATTCACATTTCAGTTTGAGACAGCTCTGCAGGCTTGCTCAAAATGAGGAAAGATTTAAATGAACTTTTTTTTTTAACCAACATCAAACTGAAGGGTGGAGAGAGAGGAGTACCTTAAATTAAACACAAACAGTCCATGGGATGCTACTGCACCTGCAAAATAAGCTTCAGTATGAACATTTCATCCAAAGAAGAAGCATTTGCAATAGATACACTAGTCTCTTCCTGCTCGTCTGTCTCATCTGCTCTGGAACACAGTTCCCAGCAGCTGCAAGAGGATGGTGCCGCAGGGAACACTGCTGCTCCCCACTCTCTGAGCCCAGCAGCAGTTGCATTCCTGGATGCCTTCCCAGACAGCAGTCCTGCTCACATGCTCTCAGGCAGAAGTACCTGAATTAATCTCTTACTCAGTGACTTAGTGAAATAGAATCATTAAGGTTAGAAAAGACAGCTAGCATCAAGTCTACTAAACCATGCCTCTCAGTGCCACACCTACACATTTCTTGAACACCTCCAGAGACAGTGACTCAACCACCTCCCTGGCTGAGCCTGTTCCAATGTCTTACCACTCTTTCTGAGAATATATTTTTTCTACTATCCAACCTGAACCTCCCCAGGTGAAACTTCAAGCCATTCCCTTTTTGTCCTGTCACTGGTTATCTGGGAAAAGAAGCCAACCCCCACCTCACTACAACCTCCTCCTTTCAGGGAGTTGTAGAGAGCGATAAGGTCTCCCCTGAGCCTCCTCTTCTCCAGACTGAACAATCCCAGTTCCTTCAGCTGCTCCCCATACAACTTGTGCTCCAGATCCTCCAGTTCTTTTGGTGCCCTTCTCTGGACATGCTCCAGGGCGTCTATGTCTTTCTTGTAGTGAAGAGCCTGAACACAGTACTCAAAGTGCAGCCTCACCCGAGTTAAGTACAGGGGGATGATGACCTCCCTGCTCCTGCTGGCAGCAGTATTTCTGATACAAACTAGGATGCCATTGGCCTTCTTGACCACCTGAGCACACTACTGGCTCATTTTCAGACAGCTGTTGACCAACACCCCCAGATCCATTTCGTCCCTAAGGCATTCCTGCCACTCAGCCTCAAGCCTGTAACATTGCCTGGGGTTGTTGTGGCCCAAGCGCAGGACCTAACACTTGGTCTTGTTGAACTTCATCCCACTTGCCTCAGCCCAGCAATCCAGTCTATCCAGATTCCACTGTAGGGCCTTCCTACTCTCAGGCAGATCAACACTTCCTCCCAGCTTGGTGTCATCTGCAGACTTACTAAGGGTTCAGCCAACTCCCTCATCCAAATCACCACTCATGAGGTCACCAGCTGGATTTAACTCAGTTCACCACTGACTGGGCCTGGTCATCCAGACAGTTTTTTCACCCAATGAAGAGAATGCCTAAGCCACCAGCCGCCAATACTAAATGGGTACCAAGGGTTACCTACCTCCCCCCATACGCTCATATGTAACAAAACTTAATTTAGCCCTAGGGTCTCACTCTATGCCTGGATCTCTTACATACTAAAAGAGATAAATACATAGCCACAAAAGGAAAAAAAAAGAGTCCAGAAAGGGGCAAAACTCATCCACCACGTTCTGCTCTTGCATCTTCGTGTTGAGGTGGCTCTAACAGTTAATTGCCACTAGAGAGAGTGCTATATGAATTATTGCTTTGCAAAATTATGTGGATGAAAAAAAGTTATGCTGGCAGGAGGACAAAAAATATGCCCTTTTGAGTTAGTTTTTTTTTTAAAATCACTATTTGCTTTGCCTCTTTGAAAAAACAAGCTTGCAGTTAAAAATAAAACTATTGATTAAGGTGCTTTACTATTTCAGAGCATAATCACATTTATTCATGCAAACTTTTTTGTTGTTGTTTTGTTAATCTCCAGTATTGAGCTATATCAGAATCAGAATATATGATCTTTGGTGCTGGTGCACATTGCAGTGAAAATGTAGGTTTGAGATACCAAAAGTAACAAATGGCACACGCACCCCTAACCCCACACACCCTAGCACTCTTTTCAAAGCATAGATAAGCACACTTTCTTTACAGAAAATGGTAATTTTTCAACAGAAACATTATCAGGTGTGCTGAAACTATGTTTCTAAAGAGACACCTAGAAAAATTGCTGCAAGTTTTATCTAATAGGACCAGGCAAGAAGAATTATGTTTGTACTAGGAGTACATGACAATGGAGAGGCTTCACGCTTCAGCAGAAATAAAAGCTAAAACTTTTGGTGATAATCAAGATGAATGTTAAGCACTATAGGAACAAGAGTCTGTATATCATCCACGTAAAAGGGACTGATTGTGATGGATAAAATTTAACAGCATTTTCTTTAACAGTAACTTAAACTGGGATTCCACTTAGGTAATCAGACATTTCCCACAGGCATTTCATATTATACAGTTACAAATGTATTTGTTATTTTAACAGAAGTGTTACAGTGTGCCATCATCTTCAAGCTGTTCCAGAAAATACCCACTTAAAAGGCACTCAGAAATAGCAAAGCATATAATCTGCAATAAAGAAAAACAATTTCATAGGGAAGCATTTGAAATATAAGCTGTGTCTTCATAACATAGTTCATCTTTCCAGTGCTTGATTTAGTCACTTACATTCATATTGCTGCATATAAATAAAAGCTGTTGTCTATTGAAGCTCAAGCCAAATGAATTGACAACGTAGCAAATGATAATAAGCAGCAAATAAATGATATGGCCTGCCAAATAAACTTTCCCAATACGAAAATGACTTTTAAAAGCAAAACAAAAAATATTGTTTTTACAGAGCTGCAATATTCCTGCTATTTCAGCATAAAGCATGTGTGGCCAGAGGAAATATCAAATCACAGAAACTACACAGATATTAAATTTGTAGCGTAGAAAAATAATGTATAATATAAATTAATGATGAAATAACTATACCTTTCTGTTCCTTCAAGTTGAATATTTGCTTCCCAAATTTTGGAACCAAGCCCCCAGCTAAAGCCTGAAAGTACAGCTGACTCCAGATTTTCATCAAGTTATGCTATCTGAAAAGTTACTCAATTATATTTTAATACAAGAGGTCATAAAACCAACACAGTCCTTAACATCACTTGCAGTTGCTATAAAGGCTTCTCTTCTACTCATTCCACCTAACTTTAACTATTCAAGCTAAAAGTACTTATTTTTATGTTTGCTTTTTTCACCTCCCTTCTGCAAGTAAGGATACCAGAAGAGATTCCACTTTTTAAAAACAGTATTTCAAATAACTATACTACCATGCTCCAGGACTGGGAGCAGTCCCATTCTGATGCTACCAAAACAACCAAACAAATGCACCACAATTTGCATATTTCTCTGAGGATTTAAGCAAATGTATATACATAAAGAAGCATATGCATAAAAGCCAGTTTGTCCAAACAATTAAAAACTACAGCTTCAGTAGCCTAAAATCCTCCAAATTTCTTCCCACACCACATAGGTTTCAAGCTGGGGCACAGGCTTTCTAAATGAAGTTGCACTGAGGCAATGTCAGCACACCTGAACTGAGATCACAGAACTCTGCTACACTTTCAGGGACTCCAGTGTCTCTCTTCTAGGACTAGCTTGCTTGGTAGAAGTTGCCTGACTCAGCAACTCAGAAGACAGATCCCATAAGGGAGGCTGAGTAAGTAGGTACTGCAAGGAAGCATGAGTCAGGAGGGTGCCCAAGTGAACACCGATGGCTGGTAAAAACAGAAGAAAAAGAAACTGGTGGGAAGGTGCAGCATCCAAGAGGCAAGGTGGATCATTCTGTGGAAATGATTTTTTTTTTTGCAGCAGAAGCAGCATAACAGAACAGGTGGTGATAATGGAATCTGGGTAAGGAATCTAAAGAGAGACTAGGACCTCAAAGAATTGAGGAGAAATGGAGGAGAAAAGCATAACTGGAAGAAAAAAATGAATGAGAAAGCCACAGGTGCAAGGCTTAGATTGCAGAGCAAGGTGATGAGGAGAGGAAACAAACTCTCTCTGAAGAATCCTGGACAAATATCAGGAGAAAATGGAACAGGGAAGGTTAAGGCAGACAGGATCAACACTTGCAGAAGGGAATGAACAAGAAATGCTGTGCAAAGCCTGGAACTATAGACCAGTATCAGCATGCATCTCATGGCCAGGCTCTCGTCAGCAAAAGAAAGGAGAGTTACTCTAAAGCACCCAGACAAGACCCTAAATGTTAAGATTCCAGATCTATACCTACTGTTACCTCTGTCACAAAAATCCTGCAGGATGTTTGTCATGAGCTTGCATTTATTTTTTCCAAAGAAACAAAAGCAAGCTCCTCATGTTCTCATGCCAGACTTCAGATCCCAGACACCAGTCTGCAGGTTGCCTAGAGCCTGCAGCTGCAGATGAAGCCAATGAAAATTGTTCTGTGAACAAACAAAATACCTTGTAATGTTAAGCACTTACAACAGAAATAAGCAAGAAAAAAGCATCCAGGAGATTTCAAGCTAATTATCCAAAAGTTGCTAAATACAGATTCTCTACTTTATTTCTCTGTAATTGCAAAATGAAGGTAAAGCCACACCACTCAGCTTAGTAGACAAATTCTTTACTATGTGAAAAGCACCTCGGTAACGTAGTGCCATATAAAAGTTCTCTGGCATTGTAAAAACAAACAAAAACCCTCTTCACAATCTGAATAGTATGATCTAAAAAGGAATGGGGCCACACAAATGATGGGGAAGAAAAACACTAAGCAAGTGCTCATTAAGCAAGTGCTGACTTCTGCACACTAAATGAAGCAAGACAAAAGACTGAAAAGATATCAGAAACAAAAATTGAATCATATTGTATGAACACAAGGAGAGAGAAATTAAGGTTACATAAGTGACCTTAATTGTAGTGTCTTGTAACTTGAATATTCAACATTAATAACATTTTTCTAATACCATTTTGTGTACACAATAGAATTTCACGTTGAGTAATAAAAAAATGGAGAAATTCCTCAGACCTCTATAATCTCCTTCTTTCAATCACAAATCCAAAAAGTGCCTCACTCCAACTTCCCACAGTTCTCAGCATCATCACTTCCTTAGTGGAACTTTTCAATGATTCTGCTGCTCTGCAGATAAAGCAGGCGAAGTACAAAGTTCTTTGTACAAAAGATGAAGCTCATTAAACTTCCGTTGCTGAATTTAAACATAGTACAATCACCTACAGAAAATACCACACACTACCAAAGTTATTCTTTGTATGTGCAGCAATTATATACAACTCATTAATTTTCATGTGAGTTTTGCAATAGTTGTCAAATTAGCCATTTGAATGCCATAGTCATTTTCAAATGGGAAAAAAGTATCCAGTTAATAATGAATGAAAGTGCAGTAACAATAGTTCTTGCTATCTTTCTAACTGCCTACATCCCAAATTTCTTCATGGATGTCAGTACAGAAGCCTCAATTCTTTTTTTTGCCAAATGAACAGATGGTGCTTTATTACAAAAAAAATAGAGGAAGAAAAACAGTTGAAAAAGGTCGTGGATTTACTTACAGAAACATATATAGATTTATTTATAGATAAACATATAAATATATATAGATCCTGTCTGTTTTCTTAATGCACATATATATATGTGTGTATATATACAAGGGCTGCTCCGAAAGTAATGCCTCCTATCTCATTATGTTGGCCCATAACATCAGAAGCAGATACTTATGGTATGACAGTAGAGGTTGAGCCTTCTCACCAATATTCCATTACACGTTGTTGCTCTGTGACAGATGGCAGCAGAGGGGCAGTCTGACAAAATGGCACCAGACATGGAAGCATGTATGAAGCAAACGGTATCACTGAATTCCTCCATGCCGAAGAAATGTCACCCACTGACATTCATCAACACTTGCTGAACACTGATGGAGATCAAACAGTGGATATGAGCCCAGCGAAGTGCTGAGTGGTGCATTTCAGCAGAGACAGCGATGTGAAAGACAAGTCATGTTCTGGATGGCCATGTGGATGTTCACAAGTGTGGCATGCAGGCTCCTATTCATGGCTGGTGAAAATGCATAGCTAATAGTGGTGGCTGTGCTGAAAAACAGTGTTTTGTAGCTGAGAATCTGCTCTATCAAATGGTGTCACTGTGCTCCTTCTATCTACTTGTAGTTGCCATGTGCACACACATCTGTGTGTGCGCATGTATATATAAAATATACATAAGTGCAAGAAAAAGACAGACATTAACTTCCTGGGTGCATTTTAAAGATAGTTTTACCTTAATAGCAATTTCACTATCCTAAATTTTAAGAAATTGTTAACTCCCACAGTGGCTCTGAATTCAATTTTTATTTGACCTGGACCATAAGTAATCACTTCAATGGGCTTTGAGGAAGATAAATAAAATGCATTAATTTATAGCACGCTATAAATCCTTTGTACACACAGTACTAAGAAATATTTGGATAACAGATAATAATCAGTTATCTACTGAGATAATATTCTTCACATAAAATGATTGAAAAGTAGCAGTGGCACACAAAGCTGAGATGTTGAATGTTCAAAATGGGACTAAAATGCAAGGTTCCACTCACTTTTATTACCTCCCTCAAACACAAAGGCTTGAGATTAGTATTCTGTAACAAACAGTATTTCTTAAGACTTGGGATGACACTCCTTACAGCTGCTAGAGTTTAAACAGTAGCCACTTTGTGATGAATGATCACCTTATTTCTACCTAGGACCTCCACGAGCGGTAGTCTCACCATCTTCTCAGTTATCTGTGACTACACCATGACTTGATTTAAATCAACACTGTTCCATCCTTCTAGGCTATTTATGAAGTGTATCTGTTCATCACCAACTGCAAGAAAACAACCCTACATCATGCTTCTTTTTTGTCTTAACTACAAAACCTCTTCTTTTCTGGCCTACCTACAGCACCTCCTGCCTTGGCATATAGATTAGAACACAGTTTCTTTCTTCTACTGTTCAAATGAACATGACCACGTCTCAATTTTCTTTGCAAAGCACTTTTATGTGCTGTTTGGAGACTCTCTTCCCTCTCCTATTTATGCATCACACTTACCTGCTGCCTGGATATCTGAAGAAGATTCCTTACAGTTGATTGCTTTCTAGTACTAGCATCAACTATTGTTTATCTACCGTTATAGGCAATCACCATTTACAAAATTGCCAACAATACATTCATAATTTAGCAATGTTTTTTTAAATGACCCTCTCCCATTGTGTTTTACTATATTTATAACTTGCTTTGATTAATACTAAGTTATTTGGATTTTAATTCCTACTTCTGTAAAGTGTGATGCTTATTGTGCTCTATAAATGCTACATGATGATAATTAAAAACATTAAACTACTGGCAACAGAGATCTGAAACCGGACTAAAGTAGATTGATTTGTTTAAACATCAGACTGCTGATCTGATGGAAAATAATATCTCGGATGCCTGCTGTATTTCTAGCTTTCTGTGTTTTGTTTTCTCCTTGATACTTTGTTCTCCCTTGTGAAGAATCAATGTTTACAAGAATCCAATGCTATGATGGATTAGCTTGTCCAGCAGATTAAGCATTACACCTTCAGCAGCAGTAGAACTGTGTGACTTTCCACAGATAGGGCCACTAAAAATGCACAAGGTTCTTTCAGGACACCTGCCCAACATTAATATATCCATACGCACCCACTACACACAAGTGCCTGCAAACACACCACCACCACCACTCTTGAGCACATAGATCTTTGCAAATGAATGTTTCAAAAGCTTCACTAAAATATGGAAGAACCAAAAAACTATCCTGGTTCTACATCAGGTCTTGTTTAGGTTCAAAAAGGAGATGAAGTCTCAGACTGCACTGGTGTCAGAATGGAACGCACCAAAGCACGCCAACAGGGCTTCTGATAAATCACAAGAGAAAAAAGTCAGTGGGTAAAATCCACAAGCACAAGACAGCCCTCAGATATGTTGAACTGCTGCGACCAGCTCATTCCATCAGTTCCATCCAACTTAAAAGCATGCTCTTCTCCAGTCACTTTTCCTTTAAAATCCATCACTTATTGTAGAGAATGGTACCAAGTAGCTTGAAAGCAAACTACCAGAGAATAATTTAGGCAGAAAAGGGTGTTTAATAACCATCTGGACAGTCTGAGTACTCCATTTTCCAGAGAGACGTAGTCCTCACTGCTTATCTTTGTTCCAACACATACCCAAGGTTTATGACCTCGCCATGAAGAGACATACAGTTGTTCACTTGGAACGGTATTCTAACTGTGCATTTAATTCAACTCATCACCAAGAAGAGAGTTACTAGAAAATAAGCCAATCACACTCTGCAATAATATTTTACAGCAATAAAAAAATATACCACAGTCATTAAATAACAGCTCATCATTATCAGCCCTACGCAATCTTCGCTTCCTAGCTTCCTCAACCAGATCACACAATAGACATGTGATTGGAGTGGCACAAAATGTGTGAATATCAAAGCTTCAATGCAAGAATCTGTTGCACAAGCTCACCGCTGGGCAGCATACTGCTTAGCAGAGGCTTCCTGAGCCTTAACGGCTGACTGGCCAGGCACAGCTCCCCTGCAAGACACCTATCAGGACCCACTTACTGAGGGTATGATATGGCAAACATTTGAGGTGGCATTAAATTGGGCAAGACAGACTGCTAACACCACAGTGGGCTGAAGTAGGCTAGAATGACTACCTTTCATGTAAAGTCAAGATTTCTCTCTCAAAAACCCCCTCAAAATAAACATATGCTTACAAACACCCCTAAACAGATTAAAAAGCTACTTAATATTTAGGTAAGACCAACGATCAAAAACAGCCTGCTGATTTTATAAGTCCATTCTTATTTTCTTGACAAGTGTCATGGCTTCCTCCATATATCTAATCTCCAGAGAGATCAGGACTCTTACAAGCATCCTACAGCACATCTGCAGCACTTGAACCTACTACAGAAATTCTAAATACTGTGGTTTGTAACACCATTCAATACAAAAAGGTTGCTAACAATCCTTGACTCATCAGCTAATCTGTAATGGCATGGCAAGATGATGAGCCAAACAGTTCCATGTCTACACAGAAGGGGAACGCTGCAAGAAAGAAGGTATCCACAATCACTTCATGATCCAGGTCACAGAATCACATGGGAGAAGGAAGGGACCTCTTGTGATCATCCAAGTCCAATGCCACTGCTAAAGCAGATTCCCTACGGTAGGTTGCACAAGAAAGCATCCAGGTGGGTTCTGAATATCTCCACAGAAGGAGACTCCACAACCTCTCTGGGCAGCTTGTTCCAGTGCTCTGTCACCTTCAAAGTAAAGATGTTTTTCCTTATATGCACATGGAACTTCCTGTGTTCCAGTTTGTGCCCGCTGCCCCTGCCATGTTTCTGGGTACCACTAATAAGAGCCTGACCCCATCCACTTGACTCCTGCCCATTAGATATTTATAAGCTTTGATAAGATCTCCTCTCGGTCTTCTCTAAGCTGAACCATCCATTACGAAATGGTGCAAATCATTGACAAGTTTCTTGTGTCAGTCTTGTCCTTCCAAAGACAGCTGAAGCAGCAGCAGTAGTTGGGTGGCCCAGGAGAACAGAGAGCTGAGAAAGGAACATAATGTCAAAAATGTGCAGTAACTATGGTTTCATCACTGCGTTTGAAGAAAGACACACAGTTCAGGAATAAGGTCTTCTAGTAGATCAATAAAAGATGTAGAAAAATGCACCTGAATGCTAACAGCTCTTTATCTTCAAGAACTCTTTGGAGAAGCAATTTGGCATGCAGTAGGTCCTATTCAAACCCAGAACCAATGCAAGTTAACAACTTGACAGTAGACAAGAGGAGAGGATCTGGCAGCACCTCCGTTTTAAAAACATAATGCAGCTGCACTGAAAGCACACACGGCCCTGGAGACATCTCTGCTACTGAGAATTTTTCAGAAAGAGAAGTGACTGAAGTTTAATGGAGACTAATAAAAAATAGTTCATTGGCCCAGAGAGCTAATTAATTTTATCTTTAAACACCGATATGTAATAGACAAAGTATAGATATAACAAGATGAGCCGTTGTTTTCATTTCCTTGGGGTAGAGTTCAGCACACAAACAACTGATATTACTGCTGTTCTCTGCAATATAGCTACCTACACTGCTTTGAGCATAGAACTGATGATTCAAGTGTTAGATATAGTTCTCATCTCTAGTAACTCTGTTTTCACTTGTCTTAGAACAGATAGTGCTTAATCTGGCATGTTGTTTTAAAGTTTTAATAATACTTGAAGGGCCAAAGATCAACTTGCTTACCTAACAAAACACTGCAAAACTTTCATTCAAATGGGAAGACCAGACATTCCTGTCAGGACACGGTGATTACAAATCAGATGCACTTCTGCTTTACTTAGGTCACTGTAACATATTAAAAATACAAGTATGGCTTGCTGATGCAATCCTAAGGAGATTATTTCAACCTTAAAGATATTATTTAAAACCTGCGTTTTTCACCCTCAGAAGCACACACAGACCAAATATTCCTATTTAATTAGTAATTAAGGTTGCAATAAAACAAATGAGAAACGAAGTTTCACTTTGAAGCTGGCAGATTCCCAAATATTCAATTGATCCACAATGACAGAGATGACATTTCCTCCATTCATTTTGACATGTCTTGTGATTCAAAAAATTATTGGGCTGTTTTATAAATATGATTTTTAATTGGAAAAAATATTAACGTTTTTTATTTTCAAAGATAATATTCACTTAAATACCTCTATCCAGAAATTTTCTTCTTAACTACATACAGTAGCCAATGCACATTTGCTAAAAGATAAGGATTTACCTAAAAAAATACATATGAGAACTAGGAAGCATTTTATTAAAGTCTTATGAGCAACCTTCATTTCATGCAAACTCTTTTCTCTGCCAGAACTAACACACTTATAAAAGTTGTTATACTAACAAATTAGCTTTTAATAGACAAGAAGTAAAGATTGTTAGAAAACAAGGGATGGATGAAACTCCCATATCACTCTCTTCCCAAGCCCTGAGCCTGACCCCACTCCACTGCAGGAGCAGCATCAGGCACTTCTGGGGATCAGAACTTGCTGATGCTACTGAACTGCACTGCTTGGTAAGCAGCCAGAGCAGCTATGACAGTAGATATTCTCCCCAACCTTATAGCCAGCCATCTGTTTTTAATTCTGGTATGGTTGATATCTTATGACAAACATAAATAAGTACTACTCATTAAAGGCATGACAAGATACTATAGTGGATAACTCATTAGAAAAATCATTCAGTAACAAGGAATAATACATTTTTTTCCTAGCCTAGCCAGATAGAGATGACCATGACAAATTTCACATTCTGCTTTTATAAACTAAATACACAAATGCAGAAGCCTGAAAAAGCTCGTCTGTCCGTTGCTCATCAAATGGAACCATTTTCTTCTGAACATTCTGCTTCATCATGCAGTGCCACAACCATAACTTTGGGTCTACAGTAATACCTTAAAAATGCTGGACTATTAGAGGAAAAGCAGGGAGAAAAAGAATTATTAAAAAATCAATCTTTTCAATGCACAATACAATTAATCTGAGAATAATGTATGAGATAAAATCATTGCTCATTTAATGTTATGACAAGCATAGGAACACTTATATACTTGCTTCAGTAACCCTGTGCCTGCTGTGATCTTAAAATTGTTTTAAGAGGTTCTTAATCAAGTTGGCTTTCTGATCTTACCATGGTCATTCATTGGCAAGTCTCCTCTGCTTAACTCGCCTGTGTCCACACCCTACATTTCCCCTGCCAGGGAGACACCTTCACAGCTGATACTTCTCTTTTCAGTTCCTCACCCATAGATTTTTCTGCATTCCAATGCAGGAAAAGAAGCAAGCAGACCATTAGATGAAAGGTAACATCGATCAAGACAAGTTGGTGTTTGTATCATATTTCCTCCTCATTACTTTGCAGAAGCTTTTGTTTTCAAATTTGAATGCAGCAAAAAAAGAGTACTTAAATAACAAAAATACAGTTCTGTAAGTCTTCAGAATTGTGGTGGTTTTGTTTTTGTTTTTTTTAAATCACTGTATGCTGTTATAGCTTGAACAATATAAAAGAGCTCTATAATACAGTTGGACATTGGATCCCTTTTCTTTTGTCCTTTACTGTTATATCTTAATAAACTAAGCTTTGTATATAAAGACTCATGCTGTATACTTAATATACTTAATTAAAAAAAAAACAACACATTTTTGTATTTCGAACAATGGCTTACAGAAGTTTTAGGAAAAATAATTACCAAAAGTCTTTCAGGTTAACATTTTTGATAACTGAAACATTATCAACATTTGTTTTTTTATTGTTTGTCTTGTTGACAATTCAGTCCACAGCAGTTTCACTCTACACATATTTTAAAACACTATGTTTCATGATATAGTAGGAATGAGAATCCTAACACTTGTTCAGACACCACTGACACTTGGTGACTGCTAGCCCACTCTTTCTTAGAAAAAAAGGCTGCTCCATTATGGCTCAAATTTATATAAGTGGTGGAAGAAGCAAAGTTAGTTAAGATTAATGTTTTTAAGTGAACTGTTTGGGGAAAAAGCTTTTAATTTATGGAACAACTCGACCGTAACTTCTGAAAGACCTAGATAATTTATTATTCTTTATTGAGGCTACACAAACATAAATCCCCATCCCAGGGGAGAACGAATGATCATAAACAAACGTAAACAGCCATAATTGCACACTAAATAGTGACCCCTGAGTAAACAAGCAACATGTCAAACAGAAGTCACCTACACCCATTCAAATGGTAAATATCCATGTATTTACCAGAGAACTGATTTTTAAGATATACACATCTAAGATTTGTGATGTTTTTTTCCCCCCAAGAAGTTCAGAAAGAATTACTACCACAAATACTATTATTTGAAACTGACATAATAAATTAATTCTTGGTGTATTAACTAGGGAACTTAAATTGATAATAGTGCTAAATAGTTCTTAAGCTTCCCATATTGGATTGGTACTGAGTTTTTGAATCATGAAATCACAGACCAAAATTTTAAATTAACAGGAGATGTCAATAACTCAACTAGGCAAATTAGTAAGGTAGGCAGAAAATGATGGCTTTGCATTAAGTTGGAAAAAAAAAATTGTCTCAAGTTTGATAAAAGTCATCTCCTCTTGAGAATGCAGAGAACACAAATTAACATTATGAACAGCTATAGAAGTGAACATGTGGGAGGAAGAACAGAAAACAAAAGCACTGCATAAAACCTGGCATGAAACTAAGCATCCATCCACCATTTAAAGAAAGGAAAAAAAAAAACCAAACAAGCAGAACAACAAGGGAAAACAACCAGACATGAGGAACAAATGCCAACAGAAGGACTCCAACAGGTTTTTGCTGTTGGCTCCACTCCACGGTTTGAGCCTAGGACTCAGCATTCAGCTGCCCATGCCCAGCCACCTGCGCTCTCCTCACAGCCAGAATCCCACAGCTGAGAGCTTCCACAGGCCGAGCAGCGTGCACAGAAAGAGACTCACAGCTATGGAGAGCCAGAAGGGCGTAGAAAGACCAAGAATATGAGCCCGTATAAGAGTAGATAGCCATCAGCAGCAACCAAACTTCAGCAGAATGAGCTTTTCCATGGCATTATATTCCTTTATATAACTGATACCTGTAGAAAACGAAGAAGAGCAAAGAATCCCCTCCCTTGAGACTTACCAAGAATTGTTTTCCAGCCTGTAAAGCAGAAAAGACAAAAAGGAGCAAACACCCAACAGGAAGCTGGAAGAATAGCACCACCTTTGTACAGTGGTTAATGTGTTTGCATAAACAGGTTAATGACTTAAATTTCTAGGAGCTGTTTGGCATTTATTTCTGCTAAATACAATTTCCTGTCATTTCTCCTTGGTTTTACTGCAGGACTAAATATAAATGATGATTCCTTTACATTTCAAAAATGAAAGAAATTCTCTACCTTGGGAGATGTGGGTATTCCATGGACATCTTTGAGTATATTTCCAGTTTGGAATATTATTAAAGCAGTCTTTATTTTTTCTTTATTAGGTCCCTGTATTGAAGTAGCATTTGCCTTGATTTTTCTTTTTATAAGTTATTAACTTATACAGTTATTCATGCCAGTTTGTATTTTGAATTCCAGAAAAATCTACTCTTAAAATACCAGAGGTTTTTGTCTCTTTTTTTTTCTTTAACATTTCTTTAAACAGACATACAAGTAAATACAGTCTTTCAAACATTTATCATCTGCTTCAACAATTCACTACTTACTACAAAGTCTTTCACAGTCTTTAAAGGAAAAAAAAATGTAAAGCAATTTCATAATCCTTTCTAATTCCCTACACTTCAATTTCCCATGCTTAGAGCAATCAGAACAGACTTTCTGTTGTGGTACTTTTTCTTTCTTTATGTCTGTTTTTCATATACCACTCAGGAGCAACATACATTCCATGATGTGCTCTACTTTCTACAAGCCAAAAATGTTTGAAAAATTCTATCCTCCTCAGCATGGGTGGAACATAGGCACAATTCCTGCCTAGTTTTCATCACCAACTGGACACACAATTATAATTTCACAGCAAGCTTTACAAGAACACCCTTAAGTAAGTCTCAGCCTTGCTAGGCATCATTCATTTCCACATTTACCTTTAAGTATGAAGACATCACCACATCCTTGTCCTAAAATATATAGGCAGACATCGTTTCAAAGAGACCTTTGCTTTCTAGAATCATAAAATCAGTTCCTTTTAAAGTGGATGTTTCAAAACCCAATAAAAATGTCTCCTGTACACTCTTGTTCTATTACTTATGCTAAGTAAAGAAAAGTCTGAGTATGATGGAACATAATAGCATCCATGATAGCAACTAAATCAAGTTATTTGGGATTTTATACATTTAAAGCAAAAAATACACAGAAGAAAATAAATGCATATGACACACAGCAATTCAAACCAAGCAAAACGCTCCTAATAATTGTCACTGGAATTTTAAGTTACCCTGAGAAATAACTACAGTGCTCCCAAGTTTTATTCCCATGCTCATTTTCTTTCCATCTTTCTTCATTTCACTGAAAACCAGAGTAGCCAATCGGAAGTGCTCTAAAAGCCATCACTATTTCTATTCCCTTCCTAAGAGTAAAATGCTACTTGGATATTTTCTGGCCTCTAAATATAAAAATTGTAACAGACTTCTCATGTAAGTTCTAGAGTTATACAGCAATCACTGCAGATCCCCAATATTCAGTATGCTGAATTAGAAGAAACTTGCTGTACATAAGAAACTTCCCACAGTCCTAATGGGACAGAAAAGTATATACAAGCAATTTCAGTGATTCTGCAGAGGTACACATTTGATTTTGAAAAACTAAAAGTAGGTATACATATATTTTCCTAGAAATTATATTAAAAAAAAAACAAAGAGACATAACATTCATTTATTTCTCTGAGGAAAACTAAGGGAGGTTGTTAATGGCACAAAGGCTGGTCCATGCACAGTATACTTAAAAAACAGTAACATTAAAATGCTACACCCAGGTTCTAAAGCTATAGTACTTCATAAGAACAATTATGCTGAGAAAGAAGCAATGTTCAATAACCAAAACCAGAGATGAAGCAGGAAAAACTTAAGCTACAACGCACAAAAACAGATGAAAGGGTAATTAGGTAAGTTTGACTTCTTCACATTATGCACACTTGATAAAATTTGACAAAAAAGTACTTTTATAACAGTCACTACGTATCAGCACTATTAGCAGCTGAGTACCAGCAGAAGAGTGAAGGAAAATGCAAAATTCTTCACTTTAACTTAAGGAATAAGGAGGAACTGAGGAATTTACTGTCTATAAGCTTTACTTCAATTTCTACAAAAAATAGTAAGCACATCTTAAGCGCCTTAAACATAACAAGAAAATCAGCAACAGCCAACAAGATTTGTAAAGAATCAATCGTGTCAGACTAGCAATTTCTTTCACTGACAGGATAACAAGCCTTGGGAATATGGGAGTGGTAGTAAATGTCATTCATTTTGACTTCACCGAGTGTCAAAAGTCTTACAAGACAGTCCCAGATTCAGGACCTATCTTGAGACCAGTACTTATGGATATTTTCATCAGTCAACTTACTGATTTTTACAAAGAATGTAAAGCTACAAACTATCTGGAGAAAAGATAAGAATTAGTAACAAATCTTGGCAATTTGAGGAACTATTCTAGGAAAATGGAAAGAAGGCACACCTCTGAGAACAATGTCCAGCACCAGAGGAGACTAACAATAATCAACACAACAAATTTAACCAAGAAATGATGAACAAGATGGTGACATTGTAAAAAAAGACATGGGTGTTGCACCATTGTTTCTCACAATGAATGTGAGCCAACAATGTTAACTGGAACTGGGGGAAGAGCAAAAGCATCAGAAGAATCCTTTCATTCTCCTAAGCTCTAGCACAGTCTGAGCAAGCAAATTCTTTCAAGTTTGGGGCACTGAGATTCATGAATTATTTAAATCAATAGCAAAGAATCCAGAAGACAGCAGCAAAAATGATGATTTGTCTGAAAAGACAAAGTTGCAATGGTTTTCCAGTACATACAGGTCAACTTTCACGTATATGCGAATGCTTGTATTTATGGTCAGGGAGCACATGCAGTGGGTTGATACATTTCTCTCAATTATAATGGAGATTTCACTTAATTTCATTTAGTATCAATAACAAAAAGCTGTAATAGTGAAGACATGAAAAACTTGAGCCACCTGGGCTTAAACCCATCTGTAAAAATTCTGCCCTTGGCTAACAGCAGACCAAATGTCCTTAAGAAGTGACATAGCTATAGATGATCTCAACACTGGGCTAAGAAAGTAGGTGGTAACTTTAGCTTCTTCATGCTCTTTTATCAGTTCTCTTCCCTGCCATTCAAATTATTAAGATTCATCAGTATCTCAAATGTCCACTTTAATCTTTCTGTAATAAACTCATGAGCAATAAAACTGTAGATTCCTCAAATATCTTCCAGAACCAGCCTTGTTTCAGATCTAAACCTGTGCATCTCTATTGCCACTTACAGCACCACACAACCCTTACGTGCATACATAACTTGTTTTTCTTTCCATGTGCAAGTCAGAAAACCGAAGGTTGTACCTTAACAGAAAAATACATTTGATCCATAAAAAATTCCAAAGAAAATTCTGGAGGCAGAATCGCAAGCGCACAACTTCTTATATCCATTTCTAAACTCCAGTAGCAGACTTAGCACATATTTGCCTATCATCAGGAACAGATGTTCTTAGGGAGGTTTATTGCTGAATTCCATTTGCAACTTTGAAGGCCCATTTGGGTACAGTCATATCACATATACCTCCACAGCACTATGCCTTTCATTTTCAACCAAATCTATTTTATCAGACTGAAATAGGTAGCTGATCCCATTTACATACCTACAAAAGTAACACAACACAGAACAGGATAAGGAATCAGTTCTGCTTTCTGTCCACAGCTTCACTGCAATCACACAGGCTTTATGCATTTTAATACCTTATACACAGTCCAGTCCCCAAGGAAGTAATTCATCAGCGGTGCCACAGGAAAACCACTTGTGGCATTCACTTTGAGGAGTCACAAGGTAATTCAGTGAAACCAGAGGATAGTAACAATAGTCAAGATAAAGGCTATCACTACTTTGAAACCACAATACTTTCTTAACCAGAAAAATCTAGTTGGCTTCCCCAAAAGACAAGGCAAAAAAAATGCTCCAGTCTAGTTTGTGTTTACGACTGAGTCTCCATCTACACTGCATCAGCTGGGAAGTGTTAGCAGTGAAATAGCAGAAAGGAGGGAAAGGGGCTTCATCTTGCCTCAAGAAGTGAATCATACGCATGTTCTTATGCTGCCCTCCTGCAGAGTAATCCTGGGAAAGGCAATCTCTGCAGACACTCTCTGTAGACAGCCTTGCAGGACATTCACTGCTGACTGCCAGGTGACCATCTTGTAGATTTTTTTGTGGCTGTAAACATCACAACTCAACACGTTATACTGAAAATAATACATGTTGATAGCAATAAAATCTATTTGTTTAGCAGGCCCAGCAGGTTTTGTTAAAACAGTAGTTTATCAGCTACCTAGGACAGATTTTAAGGATTCAGTTCCCAAGCTTCAGGAGAAAAACTAAAGGAAAGATTAGGCAAAGGATCCACATTTTAGACATATGTTTGTGTTACAGTACAGGCACCACATGTTGGGAAGCGAATTTTTGTTTCTTTAAGGGGAGCGAGGAGAGGCACGGAGCTAGAAGACATGACAAAGAATGCTTTAACAGCCTAAGGAGGAATTTCCAAAATGTATTCACTCACAACCTGGTCCCTTAAATGAGGGAAATTAATAGATGAAATAACCGCAAATAGCAACGATTAGTGCACTGCATTTAGAAAACTTCGCCCCAGTATTCAAAGCCTACTACTGTCATTTGGAAGGACTGATATAACTGAAATTACGAAACTGCACTTCCCGGTACAATACTTAACCTTAGCTAAGGAGCATTTGAAAGTTGATCTCACTGAGTTTACAAGTAAGAGTCATTCTTCATATGAAAGAGCATTTGTCACTCTGGCTTGATGACAGTACAAGGAGCGGCTGCTCTGGGGATGAGAAAGAAAGGCTACCGCTAAACTAACAGAGAAAGTGAGGGAAGGAATGGAGTATCAGAACAGTACAATTGACATCAAAGATACCTGTTTAAGATATCAGATCTCTTCTCCATTAAGTTAGGTGACATTATTTGTATTCTTGACTTTTTTTTCCCTTTCCCTTTCCTTTCTGCTCTTGCCTTCAGCTCACCAGAGAAAACAAGAAACTGAGGTACAGTGATGTTTTTACAGAAACAGTAAGACTACGTTTCTGCCTGACTACTGCCACTATATTTTATTTCTGGCTTTGTCTCTACAGCAAAAATTTCAAGTTTTGCAACCATGAGCACCACATTACATGAAGAAAGTTGGCCTACAACCAACCTAAGCAGCTTAACAGTACACAATTTTACTTCATTTCTTTCCATACAGCATCCTTTCTCTTCTGTAAGTTGTAAACGTGGTGCATTGCTAACTGAATCCATTGAACTTCTCTCCAGTTAGAGACCCAAGGGATGAGAGCAGCCAGCAGGGCTGCTTCAGGTGAGTACACCAGAGAGCAGTGGGCACTGGGATAGCTGCCCCTGAGCTGCGCAGCAACAGGTGTTAGAAGACTGGCTTGCCCTTGAATTATGCATTTAACATTTTTACTTGAAATACTGGTTTGCCCTTGAATACATTCAACATTTTCACTTAAAGTCAGCCAGTACAAAAAAAAGATTAAATTTGCTTTTTAATTCTCTCTCAGGGAAAAGCTAGTGGATAAGCTGGGAAAATTTCCTGCAGGTTTGACTGCTGCTAGGTACAGACAGACATTTACTTTGGAATTACTGTGTGTCCCCAAGGAACATCTACCAGCATCTCATCTTGTTGTTGCAATATGGAGAGCCTTCATCATTTCATGAGCTGTGAGCAGGAGATCCATGTTCAGGTAACAGCTGTCCTGACACATAGAAAGCATATCCTGGAAGCAACAATTTTTCTTTTTTTTTTTTTTTTTTTAATATGCCAAATATCATGCTGCAGGTGGCCCTTAAAAGAACGTTCCCCACAGCTACAGAACTTGATTTGCCACTCTTCTTCCTTTCTTCACTGAGAAATAAATACAATGTGCAAAATCAATGAAGGCAGGACCACAAGGCCTAAAACTAAGGACTGGGTGACCTGGAGCTGGCATGCTTGCCAAGCAGCCAATTTCAAAGGTGACAGGGGCAGGAAAAGGTCAGAAAAGGGAAGGAGCAGTCATCATTTTCTCTTGGAGCATGTGTAAAAATCAATTTCAAACCTTCACACAGGAAAGTAACCAGAAAAGTAATTACAGTAGCCATTCAGAATTCCTGTGGCTGTGATCAAATTATATTTCATTATATTGTAAATTAAAATTAGCCAGACTATCAAATAGAAAGGTACTTTACTCACTTTTTTTTTGGTTTGTTTTGCTTTCTTCCATTGAAAGGAATTTAATTGTACTAAACCATACCAATAGCAAACCACACACACACAGAGGTGGCGGTGGCCTGCATATCTGCTCAGATTTACCACAGAGGCAGTATCTTTTAGTTTTATGTCTTTGTGCAAACCTAGTCAAGCATTGCTGCTCAAAGCAGTCAAATCAGAAACATTTAACTAAACAAGTCTGAAAAGGGTCTGTATGAGAAACAGGTGTTCATTTTGTGTTGATGGAACTTCTACGGATATGAAGGAGGTAAGGGGGTGAAGAAAGGGACAGCTTAAAAAAAGCACTCAGCAGCTGAGTGTTTTCTGTAGTTCAGTGCCTAGTTGTGCTGTTTTATTTTATCTTTTTGCCTTCCCAGTAGTTTCATTCACACTAGGTGCTTTGTCTGCAAAAGTTCCAGTCTCCCCTACAGACTGAAGCCTCAATGCTCCAAGTACACTAATAAGTGACTGCCAGCTCTTGATTTAACAGCGTTTTTATTCTAACTTCAAAAACCATCCCAGGAAATCACAATAAAGTGAGACAAAAAAAAAAAAAAAAAAAAAAAAGGAAATTCATCCCATCCATATAACCCTAATCCAGCTGTTTTTCTTTCTCAAGTGTCTTAATTTCATTTTATTTTTCTCTTCCTCGCTACACAAATATCATTACTAAAGAGTTATCTCATGCAAAGATGCTGGGATGGTATCAAACAGCCATAAAATACAAACATATTTTATAATCAAATTCAAAAAAACCAAACAAGACAAGAGAGCCCTGGGCTCTCTGAGATGATCTAAATCACAGCTCCTTTTCCACATGCCCTATACAATTGGACTGAAGCCTGGAAAAAGTGGTTTAAAGCCTTCCTGTATCTTCTTTAGTTTCTGTTTAAAAACCTGTTGTGTTCTGCTCCAGATCTGCCATTCAGAGAATATCATAGAAACTATCAATTAAGTGGCCTTTCCCTTGATTTCATACAAGAAAAAACAGATACTTGTATATAAGGTGCTCCTTTGTGCTTTAATCAAAAAGTTTTAATATAATCATATATATGATGTATATGTAACAATACAAGTAATTTCTGAGTACAAAACCTATTTTTCCATTAGCTTTATTTCAAGCTGTGTCTTTTTTGTTACTTTATTGGTTTTCTGTGAGCGTGTTCAGGTTTTTTGGGGTTGTTTTTGTTGTGTGTGTGATTCCTCTCCTTTTGCAATCTAAAAATTCTATCACATTTAAGCACTTCTATCTTCAAGCCCATCCTTACTTACGATCTCAAAGAACATCTGTACATCACCTGCACTTAGACTCACATACTTTCTCGTAGCTCTTACCTGGTGATAACAGAAGATACTTATAGTGAGCATGCTGACAGCCCAGTTATATTAAATATGCAAAACACGGTAATTAGAGTTTTTCACTCCTTTTCATTTGCAGCTGTTACTTTTTGTTCACTCTAATTCCTTTTTGTAGAATAATATTCATTAACTTTTAGCACAACCAATTTGAACCTCCAGGGAATGCACACCTCAACAATGTACTAGACCTAATAAGACTGCCTCTATAAAAAAATCTTCATTGCCTGCTCAAGTTTTGATTAGGAACTTTGAATATTCAAAGATTAGCACACTTAACTCAATGCACAACAGTCTTCTTAAACTGAAGCATAATTCTGTTTTATTCCTAAATTCAACTCTCTTTTACGGTATCAAGCAAACATCAGCCAAAGCTATCTTCCTCTAGTTTTCATATATTCCACTGTTTACTTGTACCATGGAACTTCCTCATAACTTTTTTTTTTCCACATTTCTTCTAGCATGAACAGATGACCTGATAACCGAAAAACAGGTTTGTTACACATAAGTATACTGGAAAAAATAGTTCCTCTTTAGCCACAGAATAAGATCATTCCACTGAAAATTGCTACTGACCGTTCCTACCATGGGCAGATCAGCATGTGTACCAACAACTAATGCTCCCAAATGAATATCATCTTTGATGCCACAGCAGCAGGTCAGTAGCCGCAGACAAGCTCAATTAGCAAACATATTACGCAAGCAGGCTACAGTTCTATTCTCCTGTTACAGCTACTTACCAGCAATGTCAAAATAAAAACAAGCTATTAGCAACATTGTCCCTCTGACACTTTGCCTTTACTGAATCTATCCTAATCCACAACTGAAAATAACTTTTATGGGGTACCTTTAATATGTGGCTGCTTCAGAAAAGGAAAAGCACTACAGAAGTATAGAAAGCTAGTCAGAAACACTTGCAGACTGAGAGGGGATCTGATGAATGTTTATAAGTATCTAAAGGGAGGTGGGAGGCAAATGGATGAGGCCAGGCTCTTCTCAGTGTTGTGCAATGATAAGACAAGGACTAATGGCCTAAAACTTGAACATAGGAAGTCCTGTACTAACCTGTGGAAGAACTTCTTTATGGTAAGGGTGATGGCGCACTGGAACAGGCTGCCCAGAGAGGTTGTGAAGTCTCCTTCTATGGAGATATTCAAGACAAATCTGGACACCTACCTGGGCGACCTATTATAGGGTAAATGCTTTAGAAGAGGGATTGGACTTGATGATCACTTGAGGTCCCTTCCAAAGCCTGCAATTCTGTGAAAATATGTATCAGCATGTCTGGATTTTGCTGGCAGAGTGCTGGTAGCTCTCAGTGAAAGAGGTTGTTATCATTTCTCCACAAAGGAGGAAAGAAATGCACTCACTTTCCCCAAAGACAAAGCTGCTGTGCTTTGCACATCCCTTAGTGCTTGAGAGGTGTGAAAACTTGATATCATTGCTACCAGTTTCTGGTTACCAAATCTTTTTTACTGTCCAGTAGCTTTCTGATGTCCTGCTTTATTATGAACAGTCCAAAATTTTATTGTAACATGTTATATTGCCCAAAGCCTTATTATTTATTTTTCCTTAAAAAAGACTGCTGCAAAGATGCAATACAATTTGAAGGGCGTACACATGAAGCTGTGTTGCACAGTGCAACACAGAACTCCATTATCTAGCAGAGAGGTTTTAGGCAGAAGAAGCATTTAAAAAAAAAAAAAGATTGTAACTAAAGCTATTTAAGCATCTCGTCACATTGGCATGAAGAATGGCTCATGGAAGGTCATGTTCAAATCCAAATCTTCTACAAAAACCTCTCAATTACTTTCCCTATTTTCACTTAAAAGTATCCTTACATTAAGGAAACAATGGTGCCCTCCATTATAAGGAATGGCAGGCTTCCCATAATCCAGCTATCTGGCTAACTCATTTGCATACAAATAACAGCTGAACTGTTTAAAACTATAGTCATCTTATTGAAGGCTAGAAGAAGAAATTTCAGAGCTAATCTATCATTGCACTAGGCTATATAAAGTGAAAATACCTGAGGAAGTGCTGTTAGCTCCTGATGCAAAAACCTAGCAATAAAAGCTTAATTCCATTGAGAGGCTTTTCTTTCTTCATTCTGGCCCCATTTTCCCAGAAAAGAAAGGCTTGTGCTTACTAATAAAAAAAGTATTAAAAAGGGTGGGAGGGGGGATATTTAGAATCTCTGATGAATTCAAACAATAAGATGTTGGGACCACACATTTAAATTCTAAAGACTTTCACTAATAGCACGAGGAGAAAAATTTGTTTCAACTAGTTTGCAGTGTCCAAACTTGTAAGAAATTAATGTTTCTCTCTGTAGCAAACATAGATAACATTAACGAAGTGATTTACAGTATTTAAAATGGAACAGTCAAACTTGAAGGGTCGCCAATTATCTCAGGGTTAATAATGAATTCTTCCTTAAAAGAATGTGAAAGAAAAAAAGCATAGCTCAAACTGAGTCCAAAGAAGGCAGGTGACAGAGAGCAGTGACCTCAGATGACTGTTCCAGGACCACATCACACAACCCAGCACAATTAGCACTAATTGGTCAGCAGTCTTAGCAGAAATGCCAGGAATTGAAAACTAAAGTCTCTGCCTCTCCCCAGATGATCTCTTCAGGTCTGAAATTTTAAACACCAGTGCAGAGCTGGCACAAAACTGCGCCCACAGATACAGGACTCATCAGCAACCGAGGAACATCTGCAGCATCAGTGACATTTCAGCTTATTTCTTCATTTGCAGCACCTACCACACTTACCACACACCAGAAGACACCAGGAAATATAGCTCTGCTATCACTATGAAGAATTGCTTTCAGTAGCACAACACAGGACATCAATTATCAGGAATGCCACTGACACCTTCCACCCACATTCATTTACATGGCTACACAGGACTGCATAAGTTAGTTCAATGCAGAATGCTCTGCAGCAAAGCAAATCAAGAATGCCCAGCATGGAAGCATCACAGAGCAGCCACAGAGCCACACAAGACTGTGAGCAGTGGCAATGAAATAGCAAACTTCCACGGCTACTTAGGAACATGGTCTCGTTGCACCTTGCCTGGATTAAATATAGACAGGGAGACAAAATGGAGTGCAGATCTTTCAGTGTCACTGAAGACCAGCAGCTACAGATCAGATCCAAACAGTACTATTTTCCCAGCTACGCAGTGAGAGTAGTTTTCTTAAAAATATGCTGAAGTGATCTGTGTGAGGTAGAAGACCAGAAAGATGGTCAGTTCTAAAGACAGGAAATGTTGAAGCACGGCGCTGATTTAAGCATTTACTGCTTCAGGATTTCAAGAATTTGGGCAGAGTAACTGAGCCCTAAGGGAAAGGGGAAAAAGGATGCTCCATGAAAAATGGTAGCAATCAAAGAGTGCTGTGGTAAAATACTATGGTAAGATGGTCTCATATATCAAATATTGATCCAGCTCCTTGTAAACACATGAAGTTCATGGAAGTCAATTTTCCCATTAATCCTACATCCGTGCCTTAATAAAACTACCCCATATTTTATATTCATTTCCATTCTCATTGCAGTAGCAAAATATCTCCAGATCAAAATTTAGACTTGTCTTTAAGTATAAGATTCTAAAAGGCTATCTTGAAATATCCTCCTTTTCTTCCTTCCAAAATACTATGAAAAAATGCTATTACAAAGAAAGTTATATCCAAGAACCCATAATCTCTCTCTCCTGTTAAGCCGCACTCTCCTTGCAAACAGAAATGCTTGGTGCAGCAGTTAAAAAATACTGAATTTATGAAGCTTTATGCCCTTTCTCATTTTGTCTCCCCTTGTTCGTTTCTAGAGAAGCTTTATATTCACACAGAGTATGGCAAAGCACAGTCTCCTCTTAAAAAATTTACAGGAAAGTATGCATTCGTTATACAGTTTCACTTGGTACTGATCACAATTAGGCAAATGGCAAAACAAAACAGTTATGTTTCAGTCAGCCTCACCACGCAACACATGCTCAACCTTTCTGTGAAAGGGGCTAGTGGCACGTTCTCCTCTTTAGGCAAATTGACAATGACACTTGATAATGCAAAAGTAAGTACTGGAAAAGGAGGGGGGCAGATCAGATTTCAGCAAGTTTTACATTATATTAAAATGCCTTCTCATCATAATGACAAAGTCCAGATATGCCATGTACAACATTGCTCCCACTGTAGTTACACCACTGCAAAAGGATTCTCTCTCAAATAGACACATGCTATGACTGTAGAACAGATTCACAGCGGACCCAAAGTTGGATCAGAATTCAGTAGGGCAGTAAGAATCCTTCATGTAAGACAAGGATGTGAAGTTCCTTTTGACAGGAAGTAGGCAGCAGTCACAGCTGAGAACTGCTGCACTACAGCTCTGACTATTTTAGTCTTCACACATAAGGTAATAGGGCACTAGCACAGAGCCTCACAGAAAACCATAAGCTGGAAGACCTCTGGAGGTCACAGACCTCCTGCCAATGGCAGAAGCCAAGGACAAAGCTCACTCTGGCTGCTCAAAACCTCATCCACTACAGTTTTGAATACCTCTGGAGATGGAAATACCACAGCCTCTTTGGGCAGCCTGCTTCAGAGCAATTTCTCCTGTCCTCAGGAGGAGGAAGGTTCTCAGGACTTCGTCATTCTAGTTTAACAAAACATGGGAATATTCAGATCCTCAGAAACTCTGATGGGAATTAAACCAAAACATGTTAACAGCTGACACAAATGAAGAAATAACTTCCACTGGATTATATTTCTGTAACAGTTCTTGTATTTGCAACTTGAACTTCATTTTATTTTAAATTTTAAATCTTTTGATAGATGCACTGAAGTTTAAAGGTCTTCCAGTACAGCATCAAAATACTTTTACTATTGCTGCTATTAAATTGTTAACAGCCTGAAAAAAGTTAGTACATGATTATATCAAATACTTCTGCCAGTGTACAGCAGTATACTATATACAACTTCTATTTTTCAGCCCAAATTATTTATTTCAAAGCAATGTTCTTCTCTGAACTGCACTAAATGGTAATACACAATATTAATGCTTTTCTATGTCCTTCTCCAGACTAAGTCCTATCTTTCAATTTTTACAAAAACAGATTTTTCCCCTTTTCCCTCCATGTTGAAGTTTAAAATAACATGTCCTTGCTGTATTTCCTTGAGAATTTTACAAAGAAATTAGATTTCCTAGACATTCATTTCCAGTCTTCATCTGTGTCAGTTTTAAAAGCTATTGATTTTCTCCATTCAGTCTCCCATTGCTTCTGTAGTTGCTGTGATTATTCTGTACTAAATACCAGTAACAGACCAATCTTCAACTCCCAGAAATTCAGATGTCCCTGATTTCAAGTATTTGAAATCGCCAGTTTTCAGCTTTCCAACTTCTAATCCGTATCAAAGAAGAAATTATGTCCATCCTGTTAATTTTAAATGACTAGTCACTTACGTACATTCTTAGCATATTCACACTTCTCCATATGATAAGGCACTCTAGTCCTTTCAGTCAGTTTGTCAGCAAAGGCAGCAGGCTATCTCATTGCACTTTAAGCTCTGTAAGTCCTTATTAGCTTCATGTTCTGCTTGCCATACATGCAGTCATGTCTCATCCCACTCCTGCACACACATTATCTCATGAAATCACAAGAGATGTCAGTTCTTCTACACCATCGTTTCCAATACAAACAAGGTGTGGGTGTTTGGAGGTGGAGTAGTTACCATATACATTTCTTAAATGTTTTCCAAAAAAGGAAAACCTAGGCTCATCAGATGCTGACCATTATATTTATTAAATCGTGTTTCAAAATAGTAAACTCTTTTTACCAGTGCATTTTTAGTCTCATCATATTTCAGTAGGCAACAGTCATTATTTCCGAGTTTCCCCTTAATTCTGGCCTCATTCCTTCCAGAAGGCCACATGGTAGATTAAAAGAACATCAAACAATTCAGACTTAACCTTCTCTTCTTAAAACAAGAAACCATCTGCAGAGTGCAGCAATGCTTTTGATGACAGTCACTACTTCATTTTCTAATCAACATGCAGCTTCATTCAGCATCCTACTGCAGGACATACAACCAAGATTAATTTTCTTCTCTATTCTGCTAACACCACTTCCTCATCCATGCTTGATTACCTGTATTTCATATACGAACGTGATCTAAGGTCTATAATTTATTTTCTAAATCAAATTGAAGACATGCGAATATTAGAAAATTTAGTTAACTTCAGTGGAAACAAGATCAATTTCCCCATTTCTCAACACAGCCCTTCAAGGTGTGTGTTGAGGGCTTGTTGTTGTAGATGGTGGGGTTTTTTTTGTTTTGTTGATTTGTTTTTTTTTCTTTTGCTTTTGTTTTTGAATCTCCCTACCCCTCATGACCTTCACATTTTTAAAAATTTCATACAAACAGAGCATTTGCTACTACTCACAAAATTCAACGTTAAGTATCTTTTGGAAAGCAATCACTACTGTCACAGCAAGAGGAGTTTGGCTGACCTTAACATTCACTGCTTTGAACTGTCTATGGCTTTATAAGTTTAATGCCAGCCATAAAAAAAGAAACAGCGGGAAGTGTGAGAATTGCATTTTAAATGATGTATTCATAAAAAAAAAATCCTCCAAAAATATATATTCCTGAAACATTATCTCTATTTACACTTGAGGAAGTCAGTAATTTACCTAACTTGCTTTCTACTCCTTCAAGAGTGAAGACTCATGTAGAAACCAGTTTGAGATTTCAAGCACCTTATAAGCAACATACTTTCAGTTGGTTTGGGGGTTGGAAATATTTGTTTGTTTGTTCTCAGGAAATTGCCACAGCAGGAATAAGAAAATACATAGCTACCAGCTATATTTCTCAGTCTCTCCTCCAGCAGAAGAATGCTCCACTGTCAGCAGTGCATTTCAAAAATTCCACAGTCAAGCTCCACCAACAAGGTACATATTTCAAGTTAATGATTTACCTGTCTGACAGAGAAATACTGTTCTTCCACTTCAGTCAGGGAAAATCGAGAAAGCTTCTCAATCTTCTACTTAGCTTTCATATGTAACATTCTGGTCTCCCAGAAAAGATATATTGATTTTACCTTACCATGATTTTTTCTATTCCCAATAAAAATTTAAATTCATTCTTGTCCAAGCTATTTGGATATACCTATCAGAAGATATTCTCTAGGGAACAATTGCACATTTTCAAGAACAAAGAGTGGATGAGAATCCCTACAAAATATTTTTCTGGTTGTTTCTTTTGACCACCAAACCTTTACAAGATAAAGCTGCTAACAATAAAGCAAACAATGTTATACACTGTCCTGACAACACACTGCCAAACATACAAATAAGCCACTAGAAGAATGAGTGTAAAAGAATCAAAGAACAATACCAGTGAAAAGAAGTTACATCTGCCCAAACTTACCTTGGCATAAAAGAGTTACTGAAAGCAAAAAGTACCAAAAAAAAAAAAAAAAGAAAAAAGAAATATCCTAACCATTGGATCTCCTGCTTTTCAGCAATGCTATAATGGTATCTCACCAAAACATTTGTTTCTGTTCCTGCTTTTAACAAATTTGCAAAATGAAGACTATGACTGCCAACAGTTTCTACTACACAAATCTGCTAATAAAAGGAACAATTACAAATTTCCTCAGTAGTTTAATAATAAAGCCTTGTTTATTCTTTCATAAATAGTGTGCTTAAAAAGAGACAGACACTAACTTCAAGGATATGCCTGAAATATTTCGTTGGCACTTTTAAAATGTTTATATTATTGCAACGTTGTTAAGCTTCAGAGGACACTTCGCATCAAACATTTAGATGCTAGTTTATGAAGCAATAATTCACATCCTATGAAATAAATAACTTCTCTTAGGCAGAACTGAACTATTTTGTGTACCCACAGAGTTTACAGGGTATGGACAAACTTGTGAAACGCCAAAAATAGAAATATACAGATTGCTATCAGAGATCCCTACCAGCCCTCTGTCAGAGCTGTTTTTAATTTGTAATTTCCATGCCATTTTCTCATCTAAGCATTAACATTTCCATCACCAGATTCCCATATATCATTGGCTTACATTGACACCTGCTGGAAGTGACTGGGATTGTAAAACAGTCTTCCCTCATTCAGCATTTGATTTAACTCCACAGGCACACCAACAACAATTCTACTATCAGGAAGACATGCACAAGAGAAAACAGCAGCATATTAAAAACAAACTCTAATTTTAAGTTACACAAAAAATTCCAATCACTGCATGGATTCTCAATCAGAAAATATACATCAGTAACAGCTTTGAGAAGATTTTTACTACCTCTTGGATAGGATTAAACTGATCAAATCGGATCTCTAAGAATTTATTAGGTTCTCACTCCAATTAGCAAATAATTATTACTGCAAGAATCATCAAATAGTTTTTGTTTGACAAACGTCGTTATCAAAGAGCTTATATTCAAAAACATGACTAAACAGGTTAAAAGCACTTCTGTAGTCTTTATAAAAAGCCAACCGAAATCCATGCCTTCACACTAGGAAAAGATTTGTGTTATTCACGAAGGCAACCAGAGCTCTTCAACTATAGAACTGACAAAGACACATAAACAAAGCATGCTTGTTAAAACAGCTTGTATGTACACAAACTACTATCATTCTTCATAATGAATATGCACCTCTACAGCTTTGTAAACAGAAGCACATTGAAAGACCCGTGTGAAACTGATTTGCTTTTCCCCATATACCATAAACTTGACTGTTATGCAATATCACGTTACATTCTTTTCTTACTTTCAAGTTTGATCCTAAAGGTGAGATCTTTTTTACTGTATGAGACTTTTGTATTCTCTTAACAAACATTTCTCATAAAATGTGTTTTGGATTGAAGCAAGCATGAGGAATTATAGTAGCTTTGCTTGGAATAAGAATCAGGCACCTGAGCGCGATCACATAGTTTGGTCCTCTCCTTGTATACAAACTTAGGCACACTTTAAAGCTGCCTGAGGTGTTTTGTGAAAGTATCACAAGCAGCGAGAATAAAAATCAAGTTGAAAGGCAGCCAGATAGACTTCATATATTTGGTAATGTCAGTATACAGCTGAAGACCTCTCCAATTTTATATTTTGCCAAAGTTACAGCACAGGACCTTTGCATTTAAGTCCAGTAGTACACCACAATATGACCACTCCATGCAGGAACTGACACAGTGGCGTTATTAGCTCGTCACCCTTGCGTATCTTACTTTAAAACAAATAATTTCATCTGATGAGTGATTAATCTGCTTAAAAAGCTTTGGTTACTACATAGCTTACACTGCTACCACAGTACTGAAAGTCTCAACTACTACATTTGAGCAAAAACAATTAAACAGTGAAACACTCTTGGTGGAAACTGAAACAGCCAGCCATCAAAACAGTTAATAGCAAAAATACCAATACGAGTGGTAGTCTGTGTCAACATGCTTTTCATGCAACTTTTTTCTTTTTTTTTTTTTCCTAATTTCTGAAAGAACTCTGTAAATGCTGGCAAGTGATGTGAAAATGGCTGCATATTAGTCTGCTGAACTTATTCCTGACTAAAAGTTTCACTAAGCTCAAAATCAAAAACATTGGGTTTTATTATGTAATGCAGCTCTTCTACATAATGGGTACCTAGGAGTTAAAGTACTGCATTTATCAAGAATTCACCAAGTCCTTCGGAAAAGCAGATGTTGCAGTGTGTATTTTACAGAAGGTAACTGAATGGTAATGGTTTCCTTTCAGATACATAAATGGTGAACAATGTAGCGCTTATTTTTTTTGGAATGCATTCTTAATCGACAAGCACTTATTTTTAATCATTCTTTTAACAAAACATGCACATGAGCAGGCTTTAAAATATACTATGTAACTCAGATACTTTTCACATTCCTCCCGTTCATTTTTTTATCTCAAAAAAAAAAGATAAAAGTTAGCATTAGATATTCTCAGGATTCAGATCTTGCATTTCTTACCTTACACAGCTTCTGGTAACGTGGAGAAGAAACTGCCATCCTTTGTAAACGATGCAACAACACCACAACTTTCTGCAGAGATGTTCTCACCACAGCCATCATTTTAAGTTTGCCACACTTCTGAAGACACCTCAGAATTTGCATTATAAATGAAGAGCAACTATCATTTCCTCCCGGTCACTGGGCAATGATTTGCCAGCTTTCTGAGCATGCTCTCTTCCAGGATCGCTTTTGAGAGCTACAGGCTTTACAGGCTTCAAAGGCAAAGCAGGTTGATATAGCATAAGTTTCTCTCTCAAAATAACCCCGAGAAGCAAATGCAAAAAAAAAAAAAAGTCTTCACGGATTTGTCTAACCAGTATTGTTCAGCTCTGCCTGTGCAGAGAGTAAATGAAGTTGTCGAGCAGACAAGTATCTGCCACCATTCAAGAGTGAACTAAATAGCCAGGAAAGGTTATTAATTTGAGCACGAAAGCTGCAGAAACAAGAAAGAAATTCCTTAGGAAAGACAGCTCCAGCGTGTCACTACGGATGCTCTCCTTCAGTAGCTGCTTTCAATCGGCAGACCGAGCATTTGCTCCCTCACTCTGGCAAAGGATGCTCTCGCTCTCAGACTGAACGCAGCTCTGGCAGAGCTGTAGTGAGTGAATAACAGGCTGTGTTATAAATCTTCAGAGAGAAGCAGAGAGATACCTGCTCTAATTGTATCAGCTATGTGCTAAAGACTAATAAATCACACGGGTGCTTCTCAAAACTAGATTATCAAATACAAAAGGAAAAACTACAGGGGGTAAACCTCTCCGCTACGAAAACTCAAAGCTAATTTAGTCAAAGTGATCTCAAAGGATTCTCACTCATGACGGAGAGTAGGAAACAGCTCCTAAAAACCATTCCAATTTAAGTCTTTCCCTAAATGACTTCTTAGGATAAGAAACAAGGGTTTGGGCAAAGTGAAAGTATACAGTCATGCCACCACTCCTTTCCTAGCCATCCCTGAATCCAAAGAGCTAACATCATTTTGATGTTTTTCCCATGACAAAGCAGAATTAGTTAAGTCATCTAAAGATGACAGTAGGACATTCAAAAGCACAGAACTGTTTAGCTACCAGCAAGGCACTCCCAATGCAATACAGCCAATGTACCCCTAGGTGTGCCAGTGCTGCATTACCAGAGACAGCTATTTCTCGTTCCTTCCAAAGGCAGTATGTTCAATCTAGTTCAATCTGTATTATAGGGACTGCTGTAACAAACATTCAGGGAGGCCATCGTCAACACTACAGGTGGCAGAATAAGGAGTAAACAGTAGATGACTGTCTCAACACAGATTAGATACTATATAGTATCAGGGAAAATTGATATACTCTTCTCAAGACCATCTAAAAAGCATAGTTCCATCAGGAATTAAGTATTTATCACAAATTGACCAGATGTATCGACATAGCTTCTACAAAACAAGAACCATATAGGCAAGAAAACAAAGGAAACACCAAGTCTGATACATGCTCTAAAATAAAACAAAAAATTCACTTAATGAAAAATGTCTCCTCCAGAGTAAGTTATGCCAACAGGTATTAAGAAAAATAGGAAGTTATTATGTGTATGCTCAGCCTGGGGTTTTGACCATCTTTCCCTTCTCTTGGGGTTGTTAACAGATCTGTAAGATTAGTTTTTCCTGACAGACAGGAGGACAAGGGAACTATGGAATGAGAAATACTAAAAAAAAAAAAAAAAAAAACATTTTTGACAAGATAGATCACTCTACAGAGTATGTAAACCACTACTTCCATGAGAAGAACATATTATACAACACAAGAAACATGACAATTCTTATCTTAAGCTTCAGTTGAATAATGTAAACCTAAACGTAATCTAAACATAATTCAGATCTAAATGCAATTCACCTGTTCACTTTTAAGTTAAATGCTTTTATTCAGTGTTACTGTAAGATCAGGGCAGATCACATTTCAAAGTGTATCACATTTCTGTCTAGATTTTGAATCTGAAGACCCTATAAAAGTGATCATATTATTTAACGTATATGTTGCCACATGAACATACACACACATTTCAAGCACATCAGTGAGGATGGTACAGAGGCACCAGCTAAGGTTAGCATTAACTCTGGCAAGTTTGTGTGATCCTAGATACTTCACTGCTTAGACGCTGGTCATTTATTCACTGGCATGCCTCTTCTTAGGCACTTTGCAGCTGAGAGGATAAGTGCCAGGCACAGGTTCTTCATACAGTTCAGATTCAAGAACTGTTCCCATCCAATATTTAGAAATCTTACTACCTGCATCCTCCACCTCAAGTTCAGCTTTTTTCCCCTCATCTCCACCACTCAGTTGAACTATTCCCCTGTACTGTCTTGCTTACACCTGCTCTCCTCTACCACCACAAGTACAGCTCCAGCCTAGCATCATTAAGTGATATACTGCCAATACATTTTTTTTGGAATTAACATACACAGCAGGACAGGTCCAGAAACACTGAAACATTCAGAAATAAACGTGCAGGAGCTCAAACCTCTTCTACATAAAACAATGTCCACAGCTTACACTTGCCCTCTTCTTACAGTTTTGCTTTTTTTTTTTTTTTTCTCTTGCCAGCTAATAAACAAGCTTCACTCAAACAATGAGATCAAACACAGTCCATTTACAATAAAGAAAGACAAAGTTATTCTGAACACTTTTACATCTGTAGGCACAGGTCTTCATCCCTGTTGTCCCAGAGTTACTTCTGTTTCTTAGTTCACCTTCTGCATCTTGCCTCAAATTAGGTTTAAACTTTTTTCAGGTGGCTGCTAAACGTATCAGATACAGTGACCAACACAGACTGGGGTGTTCCAGCAGCAGCCTGAAAGGAAAGCCTCTTGCAATATTTTGATCCTGGCAGAACTAAATAAAAAGAGTAACGCTGTAACTGTGAACTTCATCTCCTTCAAAAAAATAAAAATTAAAAAATCACTACCTTCTGCCTTGCTCAAAGTTGAGATTATTCATATGGTACTGTTCCTAACTTCAGATGTCACAGTGGAAGGCAGAAGAAGGCTTCAGCAGTCCCCATATCACTGAGTCCTGTGCAGAGTGACCTGAGCTGCAACCTAACAAGTTAGTCCTAAAATGTAATGGGAGACAGTTCCATGTCCCTTGCCCAACACAGATTATCTTATTTTGAAAATATATGATGCACACCAATAAAAAATAATCCATTGTATTTTGTCTGCTTTCAGCATATATTTCACCTACAATTTATCAATACATTGGTAGCTGAAAATATTACGTAAAGCAATAGGTAACTCAAGCGATTATACTGCATCTACACAGTGTATAGAAGCAAGCAGAGGACAAGACAGATAATTTCAGCTAAAGGGATACTGTACAAGGGAAGGCCATGCCCAGCATCTACATCTGCCTTCCTTACAAGCAAGGACAATGGATGTGATAAAGACCTCCTTATAGACCTCCCCACATAGCTGGCAGTTTTGTCCAGCAGTTCTCCCCTCACATAGCATTACTCTAACAATTTTAACCAGACTGGAGAACAATGAAAGAGCAAACAATCTTCCCTTACCAAGATGCTTCACAGCTGCATACAGCCAACAGTAGTAAATTGCTAAATAACAGCTTTCTCTTGATATCAGAGAAACACATCTCTACAGAGTTACCTGACTGACCATAATCATAGAAACACCATTGATTGATATGTCATCTTCCACAGGCACAAACCATCACAATATATCACTCTTTTCTTTAATCACAGTGAGTAATTTGCTATCAGATACTTCAAATTGCCTCATTTCATTTAAATTCAACACAGATCTGTTCAGATTAGGGCCCTACTGGTAGCAGAATCTTGTTGTTCAAACACTACAAATTAAGACCACAGAATATATGGCTCCAAACTCAGAGCACAGGATTTGAGAGCTGATGTAGCCTCCCAGTTTTGTGCATGTCAAAATAACTATACCCAATAAGGTAAATGAATTGAAGGAGAAAATATATTAAAAGATTCGGGAGAATAATAACACATGAAAGCATTCAAATCTGTTAAACAGGACAACAAAGGAAATTCATGCACCGTAGAAATACATAATACAGCGATGCTCAGCTCTTTCCTGCCACAGGCCCAAATGCATTAATTTTAAGAAATATTCCTGTTTTCCCATCAATACATTGTACCCTTAATGAAGACTAAACGCAGGTTCTCTCCCTCCTTCCTACACTTCCTGAATACAGCCACCATATAAGGAGGTTTAAGAGCACTAAGTGACATAGATGTCAACAAAACACACATTTCAAATCTTGGGGAATATATCTGCTTCCTTCCCACACTTGACTTCTAAAATACTGTTTTTAAATACGTACTAATAGGCTGTACACCCCCACTCTCCAGTGGGTGAAACTAGATCTCCTTCATAACATTTGCCATTGAGAGAAAGCACAGTAACCAGCAGTTTCTCACCTGCATCTGTTTTCTGAGTTCCCTTACACAGGCACTATCCTGAGCTGTGTTCTCACGCCGAGAAGCATCTGCAAGAACATTAACTGTTGTCTCTGCTTCCTGAAGCCACTTGAGGAAGCTTTCCAGATCCTTGCATGAGGCCTGTACTGTCTTCAGCTCTGTCTCCAAGATATTCTGCCTATCAACAGCTCTGAAAACAAGACAGCAAGTGTCAGAATATTCCTTCAGTATTACACACATCATAATGAAACTACTAAAAGATAATGTGAAATTTCTCTTTATTAAGAAACTATACATCTGTGTCAGCTTGTTTTATCATTATTTATACCACCGTTTCTCTGATTATTATACCTTTAGTTATCAACAGATGTTCCAAACTTATGTATTTCAAAGTGCTTTTAAAGAATACATGTGGAAGAATCAGAGTTATCTTCTTTTTGAGTGTTATCATTACAGGCTTATGCTACTCTTAGTGGTAGAATTTATTCCCATATGTGAAATCTGTGAATGCTTTTCTTCATCAACAAAAACGATACAGAGTAGAAACACTGAGGATTTGGGGGAATTTTTTTCTTCTACAGGGAGCAGAAACATTTCCCTGAATTTGTATCTACTGCAAGAATTTAACTGCTGAGTGTGAAAAGTCAAATACCTGGTTCTTTCTACTAAAAGACAAGACCGTGGCCTCCATCACTCAGAGTAATACACTACACTCAGAACAATCTACCCATACTCAACATGTTTAAATAAAAGACAACCGGCAGAATCAGAATACAGTTAAACTAGTCAAAAAAAATATCCAGTTGTGCAAACAGAAGGTTTTGTTTGTAACAGATTTTTTTTTTGAAGACGCAAGGAATGGATTCAAAACCTCCAGATTAGATTACTGGTACGCAACGAACTCCTGAGGGTAGATCAGATTACACTTCTGGAAACTGAACTGTTTCCTTGTCACCGAAACAAAACTCAGATTGAAAACTTTTATAGTCAGCAACTTCAAAAGCTCTGATTAACAAAGTTAATTGAAGTGTGAGAAGTTGTTTCAAAGCAAGTGCTCCAGTAGATGCAAGGAAATGTTACTTTCCTTCAAGGGCATGAAGAGCATCTGACACAACCTCAATTTTGCCAGGCTCACATTCCCAAATACTAGCATAAACCACAGAATTTTCTAGAAACTACTTGCAGAAAGATAACTCTATTCCAATTCTACAACCCCAATGTTAGGAGGATAGATCTTACATCACCTGTTAATAACTGGTTTATTCAAAATGAGAATTTGTGAATCATTCCTGACTTCATGCCTCCCTAAGTTTTGGCTACTGGTAAATCAGTACCATTACAAGAAGCCTTCATTCAGAGATAAAGCTTTGGCATGCTTCGCCTCCTCTTGACAAAAAAAAAAAAAAATAGCATGCTAGGGATGACTAAATGTTTGACCAGCATCTTATCAAGAGAAAAAAAAAAAAAAAACAAGCATCAACTCAAAAATTAGAGCACACCAAGGAACTGTGAGGAAAAGTGTAAAGTAAAACCACTTATGAGCTCTGACTTCAAAAGCCTCTCACTCTGCAGGGATTTTCTTCCCTAGCAGGGGGTTAAGGCCAAAGGTGGAAGAACAGGAGTGACAAGAAGAAGAACAGACTGATAATAAAGATGACCTTCAAAGAAAGAGAAAAGCCCCAGAGGATAAAACACTAAGTGACCCAGATTTCTAAACCTAAGTACTGATGTACTAGATGGGAATTGAGACAATCTGAACTTTGTAGCTAATAAGATTCATTGAAGAATGTAATCTACAGCCCAAAGTTCTAATGTCTCAAACTTTCTGCTTGGTTGAAATTGAAGTGAAGAATGAAATCCTATTACAGTAACAATGCTGTCATGATATTTGAATTAAAGCTGAAAAATCATTCCTTACACTAAGCATGCAACCCAGTGGCACAAATTAACAGATTTACAATTAATGCTCTATGATTACATGGCAGCTTTTAAGGAGGACCTACACAGCAGTAGTGAACAACTGTCTTACAGAGTAGACCCAAATATTTTCGTTTCACTCTAGTAAAGGCTTCAAATTTAAAAGAAAAGCTGAGGGAGAATTCTTTATTGGAAATTAACTATTATTTCCTCATGCCAAAAAGATGATTCAGATTCTCAAAGAATTCTAATACGATCAGAACAGTCTCAGAAAAATAGTCTTTCCAGTAGGCAGGAATTAAATGTAAAGAGAATCCAAAGAATCCTACAGAACTGCAGCTAATTTCATTTAATTCAGTGGTAGTGGAGAATGTTTAAGAAGATTCTAATAGCAATGTCCAAGGAAAAAAAACAGTTATAACTGAGGCATTTAAGCTTTCATGGCACTGTTCCAGATCTCTGTTCCACACAATTATTTTTTCAGATTTACGCTAAAAATATGCAATGTTTATAAGTGTGTGATCAAAAGAAAATCGAGCAAGAACATCTGAGGCAGTTTAGATGGCAACTACAGTCTAATAGTGAAGCAGTAGAATGAAACAGAACCACTACAGTTTTATCCTGAAATAAAAATAAATAGCCACTGGACAGAATAGTCAATTTACACAATGTCAAGGTGAGCAAGTTCCAGCCTCTTAATGCTGTTATTTTTCCTTCGACTTTCTGTTTCACGACAAGTCTTCTTGATAGCACTTTTGAGGACGTTCAGGCCTGATTATCCTAGGTAATACTAACAAGGACCCCTTCAGCAGCCTGCAGGCATAGGTATAGCCAGAGATGGTATTTTAAAGCATTATGCTGTAAATACAGATCTGTGCTTATAAAAGCCATAGGTCACGCATGCTGCAGCCACAATCTTTGTCTGTCCTGAGATCTGTCACATTAAGCCATCCTCAGCACTCAAGGTTCACTAGTATTTTTGTTTATTGCATTTAAAGGCAAACATAAAAACCTTCATTCCCCTGAAAAGGTGCTTTTATTGCACACTCTCCCCTTCTAATTCTGCTCTGCTCCACAGAGTTACAGTGAGCAGCCCCACGCTCTGGCTACCCGCTGGTTTCCTGAGTTCTCCTGTACATTCTGCCACTAGTTAAGAAACAAAGCTTATACTCATCCGTAAGGCTGCAGCATAGCAGCCCCAGCGGTAACTGTGGAGCATCAGTTACATACAACAGAATGTAAGGTGCTTACTATTCCATACTTTAAGCATATTCAAAAATAATTAGAGGCTTCCAGTCAGGAGCTCTTCTTTCTGATCACCTGCTCTGACACAGGTGGGTAGTTTTATGCTAGCTCTGCACAAAACTCTGCAGAGTTTGAATTTGAATGAGACTACTACAGAGCTGTAACCTACTGGTACTGCTAATCCAACAAGGAGCTCTCTTGTCACCCTCTAATTGCATCTCTATTCTCAGATGTCATCATGATATATTCAGATGAAGTTAATGGCATTTTTGGAAAAAATACTAGTTTACTCTGAGAAAAGGTAGGAAGAACATGCTGCAGACTTAATTCAAATGAATCGTCAGGAAGGGTAATTTCAAAAGGTGACCTCATCACTATAGCCTAGTTCAGAAAGGAAAAAGCTATGGAAGTTTTGCTATATGCTAAAGTCTTTCCCCTCTGTCTACTGGACATTTAACTGAAGAACCATGAAAACAAGATGCCCACATTAGATCAATTATGAAATACTTTAGTTGTTTGAAAACCCTATCTTAGATGTCTCTAAAACATTTAGAGATCAACAAGTTTTTATTCTCTCTCTCAAATGATCACAAAGAATGAGCCATATAAAGTTTTTCCTGTTCTGTATCTCATCCCTTAATGGAAATAACCAGGAAACCAGTTGTATAAAACTCGTTGAGACATCAAAAGCAGAAAACTACAAAGATATCATTTTCCTCCAAGGAAGGATAACAAGACATTATATTCTTCTTCCTTAATTACCTGTGAAACCAACTGCTTTCCACTGTAAAGTTCTCTTCCTCTAATTCCCTAGAACATATCATTCAACTTTAGAGGCTTTACTATCTAAGACTCTTTTTCAATTAACTCACATGTCATTAAAAAAAAAGCAGTTTCCCTTTTTGCATGCACCTACATACATGCATACATACAGGTTTTGGTTGTCATTAACCCCATTCCCATACACATAGGATCAACTCTCTCTTCTGTCCTTCTAACCGCAAAGCACATTGTCTTTCAAAGCTGCTGGCATTGAGTCAGACAATAGGCTAATGATAATTGTCCATAAAATTCTGAAGACTTTTTTGCAACAATTAGATTACTTTGCACAAATATATATATATATACATTATGCATAGGAAAATACATGCAATCATACTTCCAGCATTTGGTTTGGAATACTTATTTGCAAATGATGAACAGGATGAGCATGAAGAAGTTTCAAATCTCAGTTCCTACAGATCAAACATTTTCTAGCTGGGAGTGTCAGACACATTGCATTCAGAAACTCAAAGCACAGTGCCATTCAGGAAAAGTTTCCGTTAGATGAAAGGCCTTAAATAAATTAACACGTTGGAAAGCAGAGCCGAATACTTACAGCCTTACGAAAAGGAAGCACAGTAACAAGCTACATATATATAAATCATAGCAACATCATGGAACAGAAAGAATTGCTCAAAGACCTTTAGAGAAAAAATAGCCACAAGCAAAGCTGAGAGCAAACATGAGAGAAGTGCCGTTTTTTTTTTTTTTTTAAATAGTTATTGCTATCATTTTTGAACAAAGAATTGGAAGTAATACAGAAGCCTTCCATAGTAAACTGTGGGAATTTCCATCATCAAAATTCAGCTTCGCTACAATCGATTAAACCACCAAAGCAGAGCTAAATGCTGCAGTAAAGTCAAACCTGCAGAGAAGAGACTGAAATAGGTATAAGTGATAAACATGGGATACAAGTTTAAAACAGAAAGGTATATAGTGAAACCTTGCAATTAATTACCTTTGGTTCAGATTAACCCAGCAAGTGTTCATTTGGTCAGTTGTCTCCTTCACTCTCCTTGTGTCATCATCACGATACTCTCGAAGAAGCTTATTAGAAAGATCATTGAACGCAGCTACTGTGATGTCTCCTCTATGCAAATCGTGTACTAACAGCTAAAAAGGAATTCCAAAACGAGACACCAGAGCAAAATCAAAATTGGACTGCTTTTCATATTATGCAATTATCATTATAAAACTCTTTTTTATGCTTAAAAAAAGCACAAATGTGCATAATTCTTATAAGGAATAAAGTTCCTTTTAAAAGGATAATCTATTAGATAATAAGCATCCTGACAATGAACCAAAACACAAGTGAGAAAAATGATATTGCTAAAACCACAAGAACTAGAAAAATTCTGCTGTGTGTTTTACTGGCAATAGAAGTAAAAACAGTTTTATCTTTTTAGCAGCGCGAAGAAATTTAAGTTACGCTAACAGTGATACAATGTACTTTGACCTTACAGAGTTTCGAGCTCAGGATTATTTCTAAAAATATATTTTATTTATTTATTAATCAGTTGTATCTTTTTTATCTCTGTACTGTATGTTTGGACACATGACTATTTTCACTTAAGAAAGCAAAAAAGGCAGGCCTAATAGCGCATTTCCAATTCCCTGCTCACATAGGAAAGGCAATGAAGAGCGGACAACTTTACTGTTTACTGAAAAAGCTAGGGGACAGCCAGAAATTCTCATTTCTAAACTCTCTTCTTCTTTCCATACCTAGCCACATCCCTACACTGAACGTCTGTGCGTATATGTACACACATTTTTTATAAGTCTATTAAAGCTTGTTCTAAGTTCCACACTGATAAGAGCCCTCCTCAATGATTTGTCTCTTTAGTTCTTTTCCTGAGCCTCCTACAGCCTGCCCTTTTTCAAACAGCCACCACAACAAAGAACATCAGATTTATTGATTTATCACAGCACATTCACTGGGATAAAAAAAGCAACAAAGATCACATGGAATTAAGGGAAAAAATAAGATGAATGTGCTTTGTATCAATCAGAAGTGAAATCTGGGATAATTTTAAATAACTTGTTTCATGCCTGGATTTACTATTTTTAATAGATTTCTGTGGAACGATACATGCTACCTGCTGTGGTTGTATAATTAAACTTTTATCAGTATAAGGCTCTGACTTTTTGCATAGCATCATTTATTGGATTATACTATGCTCCTTCTAGCTACATTTAAAGAAAGACACACAAGTATTCATGCCACCTGTTTCTCTCTCAAAATTAATTCTCAGGAAGGCTGATGAAAAAAGAGACAGAGAAGCAATTTAGAACACAGAATGCCCAAAATCACAGAACCACCACATCGACCTTACAATTAAATCTTACAATCAGATATCAGATGAACCCAATAGCAGTACACAGACCAAGAACTCAACTGCAGATGGTCTTACCTTGTTATCTGCTATCTGTTTGACAAGCATCTCCTTTGGGGCCTGCTGAAGCATACGCAAACGGATCTCACACTGCTCCATGAGATGCTCCATTTCTTTCCTCTGCTCATCCCACTGTATGCTGTCCGTTAGCATGTACTTCAGCTGCTGCTGCCGCACCTCCACACCATGCTGGGTGTTATCCCATTGGTTCTTTACTTTTTCCACTGGAGGGGACAACGCAAAAAATGAGAAAAAAAATGAGGCAACCAATCAAGTTGCCCTAACTACCACTTAATTCCCAGGACAAGAGGCAATAATGTAACTCATTTTCAAGTACAGTCATTTCGATATTCTATATTTTAGATCCTCAAGTAATTTATATGTTCATGCAAGTAAACAAAAAGCAGGTGTTTGACTGCCTCGTGTTTAAGCAGGTCAGCCTACAGATCACAACTACTACTTCTGGAAGACTCCAAAGGCATTACCCTTTGCTTTTTACAAGCGCATACACAGGAGGTAGATCTGCCACAGCTGCACAGCAGAGATGCCACAGCAGATCTGCCACCAGCAGGGTTCCCAGGGAGCACCAGGGCAGGGTGAAGGCTGTGCCAGCAAGTCACCTTTGTGCACTTACAAAGTGAACTAAGGCTTACTGACCACTGTGTTTGTTGAACGCAGTCTAGTGGCACTGGCACTACAACTTTGGCTAAGGTAGGAACACTTCAGTAACAACGTGCTTTAGCAATTTCATTCCACCACAGGTTTCTACAGGCTTGTGTAGATTATACAACAGAGAAGTTATTGATCTCACCCCATTTCCTTCAAATATCACGCTCCTCTCTCAATAAATAGAGTTACTTTAGACAATCAATAAACAAGCTTTAACCTTTAATAAACAAAGAATGAAAAAGAAAACACAACAGAAGCCTAGAGCAAAATAATAGCATCAAGAAAAGTAGTAAGTACGCCTGACAGAAAGAAATGAATAGCATCATAATTTTTTCTTTATACTTACAGACCAATAAAAAAGGTATATTTCTTGAGAGTCTAGAGAGGTAAAAATAGGTCTTTCCTATTACCTGTCATGACAGTAACAACACGATGTATTATTTGTACTAAAGAGTAAGAACAAAAAAAATAAAAAGTAAAAAAGAAAACAAAGCCAAAAATTCCTAAACTGGCTTTCTTGAGAACATCTGTATTCTCAGCAGCAGCAACAGGTAGGCAGTAAGCAACATCTCCAAGGTAATTACCTTACCAGTAATGTATGTAATTTTACTTTATTAGAAAGGCAACGTATTTGATACTCAGGTTGCCTTAATCTTTCATGAAGTTTCTTTAATCCTTGATAAAGTAAAAAATGCCAAGGCTTGTGTTTAAGCTAAAAATCACATAAGTGAGCCTAACCCTTTGCAGGTTGTTCTGTTATTTTGTTTTTTTTGTTTTGTTTTATTTTGTTTTGTTTTATAGATCTTTTATGAACATCCAAAGTCATTTTGCTTGATCTGCCTGGGAGGATCTCTTATCTTTAAAAATACATTCAATAATATTCTGTTCAGCTTCACAGAGCCCTCAGACCATGGCAGTGAAGCGCCTTTGCTAGAGTGACTATAATTTTCTGGCATGATGTAGGTCACTGAATGGATTGAATGAGACCTCAGAAGAAAACTTCAGTAACCACAACAGCAAATGTATATACAAAAGCAAAAACAGTATGAATGATTAAAAGGTATAACACTGCGTGCTGGCTAATGAACTGTATAGAAAAATCTCCTGTACTTTTAGGCTCTCCCCACAAGGCTAGAAGGAAAAATATCCCTGCGAAACAACCATCTACAACAGCAACTGGGTTGAAATTGATACATATTTGATGTTTCTATTCAGTTATTATTAACGAATGAATATATCTTGAATTTGTGTTACAGATTTTTCCTTATGAATAGGCAAGTTAACCTTGCTCTCTGTCTGGATTGAAACTTTTATCCACTCAAGAGATCGTAATGCAATTATCTGCTATTGACGTATTTCCTTTTCTTTTTACCCTCTGACAGATAAACAGTGAAATTCTTGGCGGCCTCAGGGATCTGCCTGTGGGTTCAAAATTGAGAAGGAAAACCTGATTATATGATGTTTTTCATTTCCTATGTCTATGCAGTTACTGCTAAGGAAGTTCCAGAGAAACTTTACTTCTTCTGCGCTCCTAGCTATTTGAGTAATTCTCTGTATATTCTCCTGTATATTCTCCTCAGCATTTAAAGAATGAGATGTACAAAGCAGTTCTGATCTTCACTTGAGAAAAGAGCAAACTGCTACAAAGCCCTTATAACAGAAACATCATTTTCTTTACAAATGTAACCTTCACCATTTTCATGTTTCATAAGAGGTAGCAAACTCTTCACACACACGTAGGGTATCTACTGGAAGTTTCATTCACAGCAACATACACAGCTTCCCTGCTTCCATCTTCAGTGAGAAAAACTATCAGGGAACTCAACATAAGTTTTCAAAATACAATTCCTTCATTCTCTTTTACCTTTTGTGAGGGATGCTTTGCAACTGACCAGATCTCCCCTTGCTGACTGACTCCACTGAACTACAATAGCTACCATCCTACTTTGCAGAAAAAGATGGCAAAATATCTTTCCATTGTTCCATAGATTCTCTTTTCTGCTAACTACAGTATTTCCTGCTGCATTAATTTTCTAATCTTAGCAACTGGCAAAGCCTCAGGAGTTCAAAGAATATGATAATACGATGTCCCTTGGTTTCTAATTGTGTCAGTTGTGTTTTCCTTCCGTAAGCACCAGTAAAAGAAATTTTCAAGGTATTTACTTACAGTACATATGAATGACTTAAAAGCTCTAATTCTCAGTCAACAATTTCAAAAGTTAGTCTTCCAAGGCAATACATTCATGCTTTTTACTAACTGTCCAGTGTAATGTAGGATCAGCAATAATAAAAACATATTAGAAGCTCTTTTATAAAATCAACAAATAAAAATCCTTATAAAATTCTTATCTCTGGATCTGTGTCTGTCACGTAACTCAAGTTTTTCATAAGATATTGTAAAATCCCAGCAGAACAGCCAGTCAAGAAAATAAACAGCAATCCTTCTTCCAAGAATTTTCATTAGACTACTACAGTGAAATCCATGTAAATGCTAATTTTCAGTTCACTGAAGAAAGACAACTTCAGCTAGGTTAAAAATCAAGAGTTTAAGAGAAAGGTATGAAGATTTTACTGTCAGGGAAACACTATATTTGAAAACACGGAATGGAGGAACTTACATTTTTCTGTAATCACTGTTCTGATGTCTGAACTGGAAGTTTTATTCTTCAAATTTTGAGCCAGTGTAAAAACAGAATCAAGCTGAGGGTGCCGTTGGTCCAAATCTGCCTTTGTTATCTGTTGAGAATCAGGATATGATTTTTAGGTACAAAAACCAGAATTTACTTAACAATATCTGCACTACATATACATAAAACTAAACATCTATGTCTCCAGAGACAGATGGCTGCTTCATCAGTATTTACAACCCTTGAGCTGTCACAGTATTATAGCGCTGCTTTAAAATGCAAAAGTATTCTGAATTACAAGTGAAAATCCAGATGTGGAAGCTAACCTGCACAAATCACAGTTACAACCAGTCACTGTGAAGTATTTTCCAGTATCTGTTCTTCTCTCTCCTGTAACGTATTTTCCTCTTACCAAACTCTGATCTATATATAGACACATATGCAAACATACACATTTACAGGGAGATGGGTAAAGAGCGTGGAAGAACAGTCAGCATGGACTGTAGACAAAATGATCATTCTTCACTATGGCTATGTACCAGAACCTCACATTATAAGCATTATACAGTTAAAAGAAAGCATTTCCAAATTTATTCTATCAAATACCAAATGATGTTAGATGTCCACAGATTTAGTTCAGCATTTATTTAGCCTGCAGCTTGTACTCATGCAGTTACTCATGTTAATTGATATCAAGTCAAATGCAATAAACCTTAATGGCAGCATACATCTCACAAATGCTGCCCTTTGTCACAGCTCAGCACAGCATAAGCTATCAACAGAAAAGTATTTACACCATGAGCATTTACGTTACAATCTACAATCACTTTAACACGTCTCTGGAAATCAGTTTTTGACTAGTTACAACATAACAAAACTCAAAAAATCACTACAAAGTGGATCATAAAGGTCACCTTCCAATGATGGGGTGCTGAAGCTGCTCCAAAGGCTTCAGCATAAGTTATCTATATTATCACTAAAGAAGCCATTTGCTGTTCTTCTCTACATGCTTTGTTTAAATCAAAAAGAAAAATTAAATAGCAGAACATATCTCAGATCTTGCTCATGAAGGGAGACAAGAACTTAAGAGGAAATAGTAGAAGGGAGAGGAACATAATATCAACAGATTTTTAAGTGTAATTTGCAGGTTAAGCCTTTACTGTAGGTTTTTTGTTTTAATACACTTTTAGCCTGCATGTTTAGTAAAGAAATTACAAGTGTCTCCTAATTTTCCAAACCACTAGCCTTCACTAAAACACATACTTTCATTCGTGCAATAGTCCGGTTGATCTCTTCAGCATTTCCCACGGTGACTATGTTCGACTTGAGCATCTGGTCAATCAATACCAACCATTCAGCCAGCTCAGTTGTAGTTTTATCCAGATCAGTAGGTGCAGAAAGTTCCAAAGCGTGCTGTGTCTGAACAGGAATTTCCAACGAAGAAGCTACTAGCACCACCTTTTGGACATCTGAAAGAGTTTGGTGTTTTCATTAAAGAAAATATCATGGCTACACATACAATTTGAAGAATTATCTTTTTTTTTTTTTTTTTGTAGTTTCTATGAATACACAACAGCATCTAAAAAAAAGCACACAAAGATCTGCACTTGAGGCTTTTAACCCCAAGAATCTAAGTCACCACAATGTTTTTTTGTTTGTTTTGAAGTTATTAATTATCTCATTGCATGCCAAAGAGCCCATGAATCACCCATAATACTACACAAATGAGGAAAAAACAAAATGGCATTAACTTAACAGAATGAAGCTAAGCTGTCTTTGAAGTAAAAGGGAGCAGATCTCTAAGCATATTAACCAATTATTTCATTTAAGGTAAATATCTGACATTGCCATTCACACTTCTGCATTATTTGGCAGCAAGGTTTTCCCATTCTTAACTCAGAATCCACTTAAGCAGAAGTAAGTCACATTACTACAACAGAGGCTTCACAGGCTTGGCAATACATAGTCGTCCTAAAAAGGGACAGATGTCCACTAGCTGTTTATCTGTTCTGTTTAGTCTGATACTGTAAAGGAGGAGGAATGGGCTGAACAGTAGGATTCTCTCCAGAAATTGTTTGGCTGTGTTCTTGCTCCACGAAAACAAAGTTAAACGAAGCTGGAGCACCACTATTACACAATTGCCACAACAAGACAGCAGCTTTACTTAAGAAATAGTCTGCACAAAAGAAAAATAAGCTGAATCTGAGTTCTGAAAGGCTTAAGTTTTCTGTGCTCCATGATTTACTTTTTTTTTTTGCTACTACTGAATTAAAAAAATACAATTAATTTATTCAAGTTCAAACTATAATTTTTGTTAGGCAAGGAGTGTCTATTTTACCTGGTTTTCTAAAATGGAGACCCGGGCACCTTGTTTATACACTACCTGCTCATCTGCCTCCAATAACTTTTGAAAAAGACAGCCAGTATTAATATCTGATACAAGACCATATTTTTTGACAGCTTCCCTTCCAGTTTTCAGAAAAAAAACTAACTAGTATATGAGAATGGACCTATCTGTGCCCCTACTAAGCCAAAAGATGCAGAATGACATTTACAGGATTGCAGAGAATCCATATGCAGGATAATTAGCCGTAGAGAAAGGTTCTATTGGATCTCAGTTACCAAAGTGCACAAAAGGAAAATGCACAAATCCACTGGAAAACAGTCACAGAGCTAGTTTGGATATTTTTTTCCTATACTTACAACACTGGCTCCTGATGACGACATCTAAGCTTTACTGAAACATTCTTCCACATCAGCACATTTAGGGGAACCTCAACAGACAACTTCCAAACCTGAAATGCGGAGTGACTTTTTCCCTAACCAGACATTCCTTCTCTCCTCTGATAACAGGCAACACAAAACATTTCTTATTTCCATTTGTCTAAGTTCATAGGGACGGTTTTCCTTTTTAGATTGCATTTTGACTACAAACAGTATTAAGCTCAATACAATTATGCGCAGTGGAAAGACTGACTACTCACCGGAAGGTTTTGTCTGTGCAACAAGGTGAGGCTGCCCAACAAAAGCCTCCAGTTGTCTCATTCTGTCAGGCACTTCTCTGAACACCTGCAGCCCAGCAAAAAGGAATAAAAGCAGTGAGTAAATCAACATCAATAGCAAATATTCACATATTAGAGCACACACAATATTCGACATCACATTTGCTGCAATGGTACGCTTCATATTTCAAGGAAGTTTTTCAAAGTATCATTTAAAAACAATAAAAATGCCAAAAGGTGCTCAGTATTTGCTTTTCCAAAGCCTTCCACATCTTACCTAACCCTTGGAGAGAGAAAAATGAATTTTTATAGATTGGTTGTTCACATGGTGTTTTTGCTGCCCGGGTATGAAAGTCAAGACTCACTGTGCACATTTCAAAGGAATGCAGATGATTTGTGGTCACCAGTGACAAAAAGAAGCAAAGGCAAGAGGTAATTAATTTAAAATTTTTTAAAAAACACGTTATTGTAGGGAAAATAAACTGGCCTGTTGCTTCTAGAAGGCAGTGATAGAAAACCAAAAATAGCATGGCCAGCAGGTTGAGGGAGATGATTCTCCCCCTCCTCTTGTGAGAACCCACCGGCAGTACTGCCTTCTGCTCTGAGGTCCCCAACATGACAATGACATGGACTTCCTGGAGCAGGTTCAGAGGAGGGCCACAGGGATGATTAGAGGGCTGGAGCACCTCTCCTGAGAAGACAGGCTGAGGGGAGTTACTGTTATTTAGCCTAGAAAGGAGAAGGCTCTGAAAGGATATTACAGTAGCTTTCCAGTACTTAAAGGGAACCTACAAAAAAGATGGGAAGAGACTCTCTACCAAGGAGGATAGCGATAGGGAAAGCGGTAATGATTTTAAACTAAAAATGGGTAGCTTTAGACTAGATATGAGGAAGAAATTATTTACTATAGGGGTGGTGATGCACTGGAACAGCTACCCAGAGAAGCTGTGGATACCCCACCTCTGGAAGTGATCGAGATCAGGTTGGATGGGGCTTTGGCAACTTGAACAAGTATAGCAGCCCATCAGGGGGGCTGGAAGTAGATGATCCTCAAGGACCACTTAACCTCAAAACATTCTACAATTCTGTGACTAAGTATTTTTGATCCAGCTGTTTGAAAGAAAGACAATGCAAAAAAAAAAAAAAAAAAAGAAAAAAGCAACAAGTAAACTAATCAACTTATTCTGATGGAATAATGTCTACCAGGGTTTTCATACAGACACGGATTCATGCCTGGAAGACAGGCTCTCAACATGCACACATCTTCCAAGACATTTTAGATGTCATAGATGCATGGAAAAAGGAAAACTATCCATCTGAATACACCACTATAATTTCAACTTCAGGTAAAAATGCTCTAGAAATACACACCTTATTCCACCTCACATTGAGGGACTGCAGACTATCAGAAAGCTTGTTTTTTTCCTGAAGATCAACATTTTTATCCAGAATAACTTCAGGTTCAGTTCTGTTCAGCCATTCCAGTTTGTCTCCCTGTACTTCCATTTCTTCACGTAAGACCTAAAAGGGACAGAATAACTTGGACTGAAGTCAAATGCATAAAAGTTTTAACAATAACGAGAGGAGAAGTTTTCCTTTTGCTCTAGTACTTATAAATTTCCTTCAAAATATGTAACAGAAGAAGCTTTTTGTTGTTTTCTGTTTATTCTTTGTAACGTGCAGAAATTATTAAAACAAATATTCAAAGATCAACATTTATTATTAACTGGAGAACACACATGTAGCTGCAAATCTAATATCCAGGGTACCCACGTAGCCTCATAGCACTCACATCAATTTTGATCTCACAAGACGCTTCTGCTTGACCACCTCTGGATGTACCATGCGTATCCAAAACCCAACGCTCTTTCAATCGAAATTATCACCTGCCTTTGTTTTAGAAATAATTTAAAAACTAAGGGCTCACTCCTGGCACGAGCCAGGATGTAGGCCACTATCGACACAAGATACTTTATTCTTAATGATACATGCTCTAAAGATACCTAAAAACTAAACACAACTTTACAATTCAATTTTGATCAACCTCCCACAGCTTTCTTTTTCTTTAAGATGAAAGTACAGGTCAGATCCTGCAAAGAGAAGTTTATGCTTGGGTGCACTTCCCATTGAATTTAACATAACTATGCTATCATTTGCCCATAGTCTAAAAGCACTATGGAGCAGGAATCACAAGTTTTGTCTTTAAAGCACCAGAACAAACAGATGACATAAGCTAGTATGCTAGTATGTTCATCCTCCCTAATATTTGTAATGGTTGTGTAACATACTACTATGAGGTGTTCACACGAAAGTGACAGGAACCTGAAGGTAGTTCACTGAACAGAGTATCCAGTTAGAATTACCACAATACCAAATAGTACCTTTACTACACTTTCAAGCATCTATCTTAAAAAAAGAGTTTGCTTTGCTTAGTTTGAATTAGATGTTTTAGAACCTTTATTTAGAAATCTCCTTCTCATTCCCAGACAGTATTTGCTCCTGACTGATTGGTTAACATCCGTTATTCCCACTCCCCAGCAGTCTTTAACAATAGATCCTCTCTCTCATATTATCCTGTTTCATCTCACCATCTCCTTGTTCTTTGACTATACAACACCAGGAAAGCTCTCTGAATTTCTTTACCTATGAGGAGTTCTTCACTCTCCTGAGCAGCCCAGTAATCTCACTAGTACTTGAAATTCACTTCCCTTAATGTGCACGATCGTAATTGCAATTGCTGTTCCTGCTGCAATAGGTCCAAATATGGTATTTAATTCCCTGCCAGTGCTTTTCTAGCAAATTCTGCTTATGTCACCCCCCCTTGCCATCAAAGCCAGACACAAAATAAACAGGAAAAATAACTTGTATACATGCATCTAAGTAATACGATAAGACCAAAACCTTTATTATTTTAAAAAGCAGGTTAAATACTGTTGCATGCTTAAGACAAAGTATTAACACTGCCCAATAAACAAGACAATGGTGTTTACATACCCACCTGTCCATTCATTAACTTGTCTGTTCATACTATCACACACTTAAACTTACTGACTTTTTGCTAATGTCTTCACAATTATAAAGCAGACTTGTGGGTATTATCCTGAGTGAAATTCCACTTACTAAATTTTATCAAGTGTGTAGTCTTCTCACTTTCTGAAACAGCCATCATCATCTGGCTAGATAACCATTATCAACTCAACCTGATTTCAATACAAGATGCTTCTTGATTGTGTAAGTAATCACACAGAACTCTCATACAACCATCATATTTCTTTGTCTATTTTCTGATACATTCTGATACCTTGCACGAAACATATACAAGCATACATAACACACACTAAAGTATCTTGCCTGTAATTCTCGTAAATTTTCTTCATGGTTGAATGTAAATCTCGTGTCCAGAGCATTCTCTGCATTTTCCAACCAGCAACGCAGCTCATCAAGCTTTTTTCTGTAATCTATCAGCTGCTGATTATCTCCCTTTAGCCTTAAAAAGGAAAACAAAACAGCCACATGCACTTCTGCAGTGAACATGACATGCCAGTCAACATTTTCGACCCTAATCTTTATAGCTTTCCATAACATTAAGAAACAGAGGGGGAAACCTTGTATTCTCAGACACACTGAAAATTCATGTATTTATCTTAGAATATTTCATGCTTTAATCTTTTGAAGGAAATTTAAGGCTCCTTCACAAAGGATTTTTGTTTTGTTCAAAAATACCCAGTCAGCTATATTAAATGGTTGCAAATACAGACTAAAGCTTTTGTTTTGTAGCATTGTTCTTGACTTCCACAGTGCAGTTGTTTCAATTAGCATATTTTTGACAATGCAAAAAGAGAAATCAAGGTAGCATACTTTCAGTTTAGCTTCAGCCAGAAGAACCAGTTGAGTTTTCCTTCCATAAAAGGGGTCTGGCTTAGCAACAAAATGATTTTGAAAAACAAGAAAAATCACAAGTCATAGGAGGCAGTTTAAAAAAAAGGTCCAAATGTCAGGAAAATTCAGATTAATGACAGCATGCCATAGAATTCACTAGCTCTCACAGAGTCTGCTAAATGAGACTCTCTTCACCACATCTGGTCAGATATCCAAATTCCTGAATAACCTGTTACCTCTGTTGTCTATCCATGACCTCAGCAGTGATTGCTTTCCAGCGCCTATTCAGTCCTGCCAGCTTATCCTGCAGGAAGCTCCCATCTGTAGCAGAGAGTTTCTGTATGATCCCTTCTCCAGTTCTGTTCAATGCCAAAACGCTGCTCTGATGGCTGTGTACTCCCTCTTCAAGTTCCTGTCAGAAACAAAAGCCACACAAAATTTTATTGCTGACCTGAGGTGACTCTGATCTATGGCTCATAATATGCATGATGAATCATGAGTGCATATTGTTTTACTAAAATAGGCACTTGAAGCTATCTTACTTAAAGTTGGATGTTGTTGATTTAAGTTATTAAGTCTGTTACTAAATCTGGTTTAATTTTATAATGAGTGTCATAAAAAGAGATGCTGACACAGAATACGCTGCTGAACTCTACCTAGGATCACAAGAATTCATTCGAATCATCAGCGTTAGAATGCACACTCAATTTTGATTCCTTTCCAGTACTGCTAACAGATAGTATGACTTTTTTTAAAAAGAACTATTTCTTCTCGTAGACCATGGCCCTGACTATTTACGTAACTGAAAACCGGTTTAGCTAGGATAATCATGTCTGTGCTCTCCGAACATCACAGCAAATCCACGAAACTAAAGGAAGTCAGAAGATGTCAGGATCAGAATTCCAAACATTCCTTACAACTACAGCAAGCTTACGTTATTAGGACAAATTCCTCTGCAACCAGAACAGAAACAAGAAAATTCAAGAAAGAGATGAGAGGTGGCAAAGAAAAAAAAATGCCAAGCAGTAACAAGGATAACATTAAAAACTATGTGTTTGGATAACACTTGGATAACTTACACAGAAGAAAAAAAAATTAGACCGTTAAAGTAACAGTTTCCTCTCATTGAGCAGGAAGTACAGTAGCTTAGCTAAACAGAGAAGTCTGCTATTCCATAACAAGGATCCAGAAAAATATCAGGTAATTAAACTGTAGAACTGAATTCTGAAACAAGAAAATCTAAGGCACCCATAACTGAAATCTTCATATTTTCTAGATTAAATGATGCCAGTATTTGAATTATCAAATTAAGTCAAAAACTGTTCAAGACAGAAGTCATCATACACAGGAATTGTGATCTTCTCCAGGAATCACTTTAAACTACAAATGAAAGTTACATAATTGCAGTCCCATTTTAAATGTATACATTATTCACATAAAACCCCACAATTTTAGAGAAATATCTAGATTTTCTAGCTTGCCCCATTACTGTACGTATTGTACATACCTGCTGATGCAGCCCAGCTGTCTGCAGATCCAGGCTGTCATCTGGACCACGGGTATCAGCTAATAACCCTTCGGCTTCCGTTATCCACTGGGAGAGGTCATTGAGATCACAGTGGAACTGCCTCCATGCTTCAAGTGCTCTATCAAAGGAACTGTAAAAACAACACACTGAAAAATTATCCATCCATTTCAGTGAAAAGACTAAAATTTCTGCACTAGTGATATTTAAGAATTCTGTACAACTTGACTTGCAAAACAGGAAAAGGCAAGCACATAGCCTGGATAATCAAGTCCCAGTACTGAAAGCTTCCTGACATGGTAATAACTGGTAAAAGCCAACAGCACAACTTCCAGCTGAAGAAAAAAAAAGGCATTCCTAAGCACACTTTTGTTTCTATCGCTTAGAAAAATAAAGATTGATTAGCTGCATCAAATTGGCCAGCAGAACCCTTTTTTCTTTACTGTAAAGCAGTTCAAACATCAGACAGTATGAAATATCAAATATGATTAATTGCTCAGATTTTTTTTTTACTTCATAAACCACGTGGTGTTGGTGATGGAATTTAATAAATGAAGGTGATTTTGACTATATAGAACTGACTGTATTACCAGTGAACTTGTGCAAATAATTTTATAATTTAATCACACAGTAATTTCCCATGCATTTTGCTATGACTTCCATCTTTGCAGTCCCAAACTAACATAAAGCTTATCTTGAAGGGCAACATTTTCAAGTATGGAAAAAGACTGAATTACCACAGTCAGAAAGTTGTTTGTAATTTAAAGTGAGAGTTCCACAATGCTAACAAAGTCACAAAAAAAAAAAAAGGGTCTATGAATGTTAAGTAAGAAAGGCATGTCAAAAGGCATAGAGAGAACCTTATATCCAATTTGTTGATTGCTAAAAAAAATGGTACTATTACAAAACAAAGAGGACAAATGTCTCCAAGGACACAGGGCTTGAGACAAACAACACTTAGCAGCCTTCCAGTACCTGAAGAGGGCCTATAGGAAAGCTGAGGAGGGACTTTTTATAGAGGCAGGTAGTGACAGGATGAGGGGAAATGGCTTTAAACTGGAAGAGGGTCGATTTAGACTAGATATTGGGAAGAAATTCTTTACTGTCAGGGTGGTGAGACACTGGAACAGGTTGTGAATGCCCCCTCCCTGGAAGCACTCAAGGCCGGGCTGGATGGGGCTTTGAGCAACCTGGCCTAGTGGGAGGTATCCCTGCCTATAGCAGGGGGGTTGGAACTAGATGATCTTAAAGGTTCCTTCCAACCCAAACTATTCTATGATTCTGTGATTCTAACACAAGTTCTACATCATCTTTTGTAGACTAAAGACTATCCCATTCCAAACTAATACCAAGAGTATTCTTTAAAGAGACATAGGAGGCTAATCAGAAGGTCCTCACTGACGTGAGGAAAGATCTCATTTGCAGCCCGTTATTTTTGACTTACGCAATTCCAATAGCAAAGGCTTCAGGCTTACTATATATATCCAGATGCAATATGAAACTAGAACTATAGATTCAAAGGTATCTGAAATCAAACTTGAAAAAAGCTACGTTACATCTATTTTCTTCACTAATTAAATTCAGCAATCCCAGAGTTCTTAAGAGATTATTTTTATTAGAATTGTATCATGTTTTTATCAAGGCTTATCTATATTTCCCAGCGCATACAGAGCTTTGTTTTGTTACTATTCTTCATGTGGTCTAATTCCAATAAAGAAGAAAGCCAAAAAAAAAAAAAACCCAACAACCTCTACTTAAATTTTTCTACCTTGTTTTTAAATTGTTCTACTGCTTCACTTTCTTGCACATAGCTCATGGCAATACATTAGACCAACCTGTAGACTGACCCTAAATCTCATTCGCCTTTTATTTCTCACATGCATTTTACAGACTTTAACTGAACATATTGTCTCACGATAGTATCTCATTTCAGATTTAATGTGAAGGTATATTCTAAGCACTTAAAATAGTTTAAAAGAATATTTTAATGGCTTCCTTCAAAATGAAAATTTCTGAGGCATGAATTTTTTCAGAATTTTGAGTCAAAGAACTTTACAACACTGAGATAGAAAGCTATCATAGTTTCCGTTCCCAGCCTACAGTTACATCAGTATTTTGAGCATCAAGCTGTGGTTTCACTCCAGTTTTGAGGTAGATGCACTTGCTGCTGTTTCAATACACAGAATGTCTGGGCTGAAAGGTAAAAGTACAAAAGACTTGTAAGTATAGCATCAAGATTTGGCTATGCCTGGCTTCCTCCGCAGAAAGGCACATGCTTCCAAGCCACAGCTCATTCCCAAATCACCAGCAGTTTTAACTCTGGTGGAAAGTTTGTGACAGAAGGAGCAGAACAAGCAAACCAGCATTGTTAAAAGCAGCATGACACAGGTTGTTAAGCCTGTAGATATCACAGAATCACAGAGTTGTACGGGCTGGAAGGCACCTATATATAGATATAGATGTACACACACAAACACACAAAATCACATATGAAAAACCCAGATCCATTTTAATTTAAGTGCGTTTAAGTCAAACCAAGTCAATCAGATTCACTTGAGTGCTTAAAGGCTTTGTAAGTGCAATTGAATTCTACTTGTGCTTGGCTACATTAGAGCTTTTATGCAAGGTTTAACTACTTAGTTGGAATTCAATCAGAAAATCATTACTAGCTCTGAAAACTAATCAGTCTTTTGCCAAGCATTTCAGATGCTGTTTCTACTAACCACCTCAAAATCTACACACATCCCAGAAATAGAAAAAGCCAGAGATTACCAAGAAGATGGAGTATTTTAGTATTCTTTCTTATACTTAGGACAAGATTGGAGAAAGCAAGAATAAACCTTTGGTTAAAAAAATCTTCTTGGTAATAGAAAGGGTTAAGGAATACAAATACCAAAATACAGTATTTTAACACTGATGCTAAAATTGCCTTCATTAGTTAAAAAACATCCTCCCATTAAAATTGTAGCAGTTAATGTATTCAGGAAGTTGCATCCCATTTTAGCTTAAATTCCTAGTCCAGCAGTCTTTTCTGCATGAGAATTGTGCCCATTAATATCCTCATTAAAAGGCAAAGCTTTACAAATGTTATGAAGTTGAAAAGTAATTTGTATTCAGTGAACTAACCGAGGAGGTGATTTGTTGCATTCTGCCTGCTAATCATAAACATTGAAGTTGCTCTTTGACACAGTTATCTTTTTCAATGGGAAGGATTACGTTTCCAGTTAACCCTGGCTACTTAATGAAATGAAATTTTAACTGTAAATGAAATTTTACTGATACTTACAGAAAGATAACATTAGTTAAAGCTTTTAAATGAAGTTATAAGGGGGAAAAAGGTATAACTAAGAGCTCAGCGTGACTCATGCTTATGAAGACAACAGTACAGCTGCAGGCATAATAAGTAATGACAGGTACCAGATTCTGGAACAGTTGTCTCCAAATGTTAGAAGGGACCATTGGCAGCCAGCAAAAACATAGAAAGTGATACCCAGCTGGAAACACTATTCTCAAATTAAAACGTAATGAAACAACAGTGCCTGCTAATGCTTTAGAAATTCTGATGCTTCCCTGATCCAGTAGCTCAGAACTTCCTGAAGTCTCTGCTTATATGACACCAAGCATTTTTATCTTTATTCTCATTGTTAGACTTGAACAGAAGTGTTTTACAAATGTCTGACAAGGCATAAAATGTGCACTACTTGATCACAGACACCAAGCATTCTCAACTTACCACTTACGATCATTGTACACTCTATTAATTCTGTCCCATTCTGCATTCAGCTGGGTTAGTGCATCTCCTATTTGTATTGCTTCAGGCCCAGATGCTTCCAGTATAACATCAGGCTGCTTCTCATGTATGACTGCAATCTGATCCCCAAGTTTATCCAAAATATCTTTTACATTCTACAAGTACAATAGCAACATAAGCCATCAGTAAAATGAACGCAAGCAGGGAAAAAGACCAAAAACTAATGTCCTCAAAATGTTATTCCAGAACAGTATCTACAATAAGTCCTTGACTATCAGCAGTTTACAGGTAAGATCAGCTACAGCAACTGAACTTAACAGTCACTCACAACTTCTTCAGTGTGTTTTCAGAAGTTTTTTTTAAGAAGAGGATGAAATATTTCATATAGCTGATGTGTTCCTGAGGTAAAGGGACACATCGTTTTTCTTAGAGCAGTACCTTTGTTATTAAACAAAGCCACGCTTATGTCATGAACACTGCTAATCCCTCCACTTCTCCTTCCCTCTGAACGTTTAGGTATGTAGTACCTTCAGTGCATCCTCCTGAGTTGAAAAATCCTCATAGATGCCGGTATTTAGCTCAGGTGCATTCAGCAACAGCTCAACATCAGCCATGGCAAGCAAGACCTTGTTGATTTCAACCAGGTATTCAGCTGAAAAAGGCACAGTCCTAAGCCCTGCAGCTAAGGAGCTTTTTAACCTCTGCTGGACAGCGATTGCCTAGAAGTACAAAAGTTCATTTTATATTTCAAAGTACAAAAAATTTTAAGGAAAGAAAGTCAAGAGTGAGTAGATTACATTCAAAATTAAAATCTCTTAATTAAAGACAGGCTTTTCTAGACAAGGCACATCATTTCAGAAAGCTCTAAGTCCTGCAGAAAACTACTGCAAAAAAAAGTTACAAAACAGTAAATACCATGCTTCACAATAAAACTGTACTATTCTTTATTAAAACTCTGGGGAGGGGGAAAGGCACTGCTATTATATCTCTCACCTTGATTCTCAGCCTTTCAGTACATAAACTTCATCACTGGGACTGCTTTCCTCATCAAGAATTCCTATAAGTTACCAATTTACTGAAGCAGATTCATCTTCTCTCCAGATTCTTCTCAGCGAGCATCCCCATCCATATTTCCCAACTATTTTTAAATAAATTGATGCTTTACCAGTAATGCAATATTAATTTTGCAGTAATAAGTGGTACTAACTCCTCAAGATGTTGGCAACTGCTACCCACTCTGGCTGTAAGACCAGACCATCTAGCCAAGTACCATGTTAGCAGATCGCAAAGTAAGAACAGTAAGTTTGTGCAGCTTTTTCTTGAATTAGAAATGATGCACTCAGTCTGAAGTGGGAGGAAACCAGCTGTAAGAAGCTATACATGGCCACACTTGGCAAAGGTAGAAGAGCAAAGCAGATATTCCTAAGACGGAAGGCAGACACTTGCTGAAAAGGTTTCCTGTCCAACAGAATTCCATCACTGTCTGAAAAGGGCCCCATTCCTTAAAATCAGTATTAAAAATGTAAACCCATCACCACGTACGGAAGAGTTCAAGCAACTAAGTCACAGTCAAGTACTCGATGAAACAGAATTCTCAACAGGACACACATGGAGTGTCCCGTGTGAGTTACTAACAGCAATGGCTTAGAACACGCTTACAAGCAAGAAGGCATCAACATTGGCTCAGAGTGGTTTCAACCACTGCAATTTAGCAGGCACATATATGCAGGCACATATATGCAAGCAGTTAGCACAGCTGCCAACAGTTAAAATATTAAGCCTCACTAACAAAGTTGCTGTGAACACCTGTCTACATCCTCCTCCTCCACATGTTTCTGAGCATTTCAAGTGCATCACTCAAATTAACTTGATGTAACATGTGTGGCATATGTAGTTCAAAAGGAAAAAGGACGGCAGCAAAAAGGTTATGTTAAATTATTCACCATTCAGGATTTCTTATGCATAGAATGTTCCTAAAGATTTTATTTACATAGTTTAAAAGCACACAGTGATTGCCATATCAATACTGAGGACACAGGTGTGCTTTCACATGAACTTTCTCACTAAGCACAGTATGCTTTCAGTCATTCATTGAACATCACAGAAACAGGATGCACCGGTACAAAAACTGTTAGTCTACCAAAACCACGTTTTACAGACAAACTCAAACACCATAAAATAGTCAGCATTACTTTTGCTTCAGTAACACTACAGCAAGCAAGTGGCACAGCAAAAGCTATAAACTACTATATTCTTCCATGGAAGAAAAGGTCCCCAGTTCCACAGAAATAAGACAAAGGCTGCACAAAGCAAATTTTACTCAGCAGCATGAGACATGATGATCTGAACAAGCAGCAGTGTGCTTTTTTTTTTTTTTTTTTTTTTAAGAAAAAGCTTGCGAAGAATTTTAAAGACCTGTGGCATTCAGTGAACTGGCTTTCCACTTACTGCCAATAATGACACATAGTGCAACTTCCTGCTTCCCCAGCAGCCTTGTTCAGGGCCAGGTTGCTGCTCCTCTGCATGGCAGTGAACTCCTCCTGGTGCTGTTCCTTCAGAGTACATCTCCTGCAGCTGTCTCTCATTACTGAGATGTTTCCTCCCTTCACAGCCCTTCCTCTAAGGGTGAACATGTGTAAGTGTTGTAAACTATAGCTAAGTGTTCTGCTGTTCTCTACCGTTCACTGCAGACTAGCAGCTTCTAAATTACAGTATTAAGTATTTAAAAAAGGGAGAACCAGAAATGCAGAAATTTGACATAACCATGTCACTTGCAGTGCAAGCATCTAAGTCTTACAAATGTTGGTATTTTACTTTTTAAACACAAATGATTTTCTTAGGTACACTCAAAAAGCTATAAATTCATCAAAGCTTATTTGGGAGATTTCACAGGATGACTGTGCTCTTTCAGTGGTGACAGAACATGTTAAATTTTCTCTCTCTTAAAATACTAAGAAAAATATAGGACTGGGGAAGAATGGGGAATACAGTTACAAGTGTACACTCTATAAGCAAGGACTCTCAATGAGAGAGGCTGACAATAATTTTAACTCAGTGGCTAAACAAAAATTTGTTTCCTCCCATATTTAACACCTACTTTTTTGACCTGCAATTCTGTGTTTGATTTCAGATTTTCTTTCCCTTTCCTCTTTTACACTTAAACGTACTTTTAAACAAAAACTAACAAAGATTCTACTCAAGGCGATATTCTGACTTGCTTCCAAATTTCCAAAAATCTAAATGAATTTTTGAAAATACTGCCCAAGAAATTGACATAAAATATAATGTGGAAGTCATAACCAAGTGTTTACCCAGTCTTATCTCAGATCACCACATACTACTTACCCTTTTAGCAAGTAAATACTCTTTAGATTAGAAAATGTATGCGTCTTAACTGATCCTTGTCCCATCTCTCTCTCAGCCAAAATAATTCATAACCTTTTTAGGAGGAAAAGTTTTCCAATGCTAAATTCACACATTCATTTTTTCTTCTATGCTAATTACTGAAGTCAGTAAGCAATATATTTGTTGACAACATAGCTACTGATCCATATTAAAGTAAACCAAAACTTTCCCTATAAAAAGCACAATAGGCAAGCAAATAAGTTTTATTATTGAAATACTTATCTGTGTTGCAATTTGTAAGAGAAACAGTATGGTGCATGAGGCACCAAATTCACTCACCATCTGCAAAACGATCATTTTTAATTCAGATCAGCTTTCTAAAACCTGAAAAACTGTCTCAGAAATTTTAGTCAACTAATTACTTTTGCAATTTATGGTTTAATTCTTCTTTTCTCTCATTTACAGCTAAGTTAGAATAGAACAATTCAATAAATACTAAGCCAAGGTTAGAAAAGAAGGAATTCAAGGAAATGTACAGCATCCCTATAAACTTTTGATGTGGGCTTTTCTGCTCCCTGCAACTCCCTCACATCAAGGTGAGGTGTTGACTCAGCATTTAATACAGATCCTTTTGTTCATTTGGGCTCATGGCTGAGAAGCAAGTTGCCATACGGTAGTCACAGAATTGCAGGAGTTGGAAGGGACCTGAAGAGATCATTCAGACCTGTTAAAGCAGGTTCCCTACAACAGGTCACACAATTACATGTCCATATGGGTCTTGAATATCTCCATAGAAGGAGACTCCACAACCTCTCTGGGCAACCTGTTCCAGTGTTCCACCACCCTTACTGTAAAGAATTTCTTCTGCATTTTTGTATGAAACTTCTTATATTCAAGTTTTAGGCCACTGCTCCTTGTCCTATCACTACACACCACTGAGATGAGCCAGGATTCATCCATTTGCCTCCCACCTCCCTTTAGATATCAATAGATATTAATCAAATCCCCTCATGAGTCATCTTTTCTCCAGGTTGAACAGACTACAGGCTACTCAACCTCTCCTCATAAGGGAAAATTTTTCTCATAAGGGCTGTAGGCCCTTTATCAACTTTGTGACCCTCCGCTGGACTCCTAGTCTGAGGCCTCTTGAATACATCAAGGGATTCCCTTTCCCCACCATCATCAGACATCCTCACTGACTAAAGAAGGTAGGGGATCGAGCACAAGTAAGATGGTAACAATTGATGGGGAATGGAGGGGTGTTGTTCTTAAGGAATTTTAATATCAGAGTTCCTTCTCTGTTGATGCCAACAGAATTCTGAAGTAACTCTGTTCACCTAAAGCAATGATCTTTTAGGGGAACACTACGTTTCCCTTCAAAAACAGCATAGTCCCAATTTAAAAATTAAAAAAAAATAAAAATAAAAATAACATCTAGAAGATCAAAATAAGAAGCGGCAGCCTCAAGGCACATCCTTCCTGGCAAGTGTTCAAGATCAATTAGTAAAGCAGAGGAGAGAGTAAATGACAAAATTAAACTATGGTCACCTGAGGCAGGCTGCCTTATCACTAAGATACCAGAAGGCTGGAGACACAGGAAGGAAAAGCAGCAGCATTAACGGAAACTGCTCTGGACCTCATCTGAAAGCCCAACAGACACTGTCAGTTTGAAAATTACATCTGGAAGTGTAAGGATCTTTTTGCACAGCTAAATCTGAGCAAAGATAGCATTTCTTCATACACAGTCTACAGTAATAGCTCTTGCAATCTGTAGTTATATGATCTTCTGCATTCAGCACCCCGATACTGAGGTGAAGGAATTTCCTCTGTCCAGAAACGCCAAGGATTAGCTACAGTATGTCCCTAAATACAAAGACTTTATTGAAAGCAAAGGATCTCCCTTAAAGAAGATCAGTCAACCACCAGTGAGACCAACAGGGATGAGGAAGTCCAGTCTGTGGCACAATAGCACTGCTCCCACTGGGGGAGAACATCTAGGTGCACATTTTTTCTCTTTTCAGTATGGTTATTGCTTCACTCAGAAAGCAGCTGACAGTCAAACAAAACTGAATCACATTGTTTTACTTCAAACATGGATGGATCCTCTTTCTTTCAAAGAAATTCCATTGCATATGCATATGTCAGGTCCCAAGGAGCTCACACGCAAATACCACAGTAAGTCAGCAGGAGTGTCCACTGGGGACCCAGCAGAGCAACCAGCCAGGCAGGCAGACTGTTAGGGGCATTTTTGCTGCTTAGCTCTGTGTGGGAGGCTTATGATTCAAGTCTTCATAAAGAGAAGCAAGTCAAAAAAGTTCACTTTTATAGCTTGCACAAGCAAGGACAACAGGCTGCCTGCCACAGGTCTACATCTATCATAGGCAGCTGAGGCCATATTGCTCTATGTCTGTGAATGAAGAGCACCACATTACAAGTTCATGGTTATGAGTCTCATAGGGAGCCAGAGCACTTTACCCCTGCCTTTAAGTTAATTGGTGCAGAGTTAAAAAGTTACACAGCAGTCAAAAAGAGATTGATTGGTTTTAATAATGAAAGTTCATATGCAGAAACTGAGAAGTACTTGACAGATTGCCTAGCCCCCAAGCTTGTCCAAGAAATTACTTACTGCTTCACAAGGTTCCTGATGGTTATTGCCTAAAATATTAAAGTAATTACCATGCAGTCACAGTGGTTTGAAGGATGAAAAGGAGAAATAATAATAAAGACGGAATAAAACACAACATATACCATTGAAAGTATCTGTACCCTCAATAACTATGAAATACAGTTTTTTGGGAAGTCAATTTTATCAGACCCTGACATCCTATTAAATCACTTGTTAAAGTGTTTGCACGCACTGTGGCACACAACTCTTCTCATCAAAAATACTTCAAACTTTATCATTTTCTAAAATCTTTATTGTCTACAGCAATATCATCACATGAGGGTATTTCTCACTCCCTAGCATTTGAGGCAGTGAAGGGTAGCATCTTAGTAGTTACAATATTGCTATCACTGCATGCAGAGTTTAAGCTTCAAAACGGGCTTTTATAACATATGCGCCAACTAGACATCAAATCAGGCTATTTGATCCAGGACATCAGAAACAGCTAAGCATAATTCTCACGTGCAAGACCAACAAGAGAAACTATCTTGATTTAACTGCTTTAAGATTTGAGCCTGATGGCTGGGATATATTGGACCTGCAACTACTATGCAGAAAACCCTAATTGTATATAGGCAAATCATTCCCTAATGAAAAGTGAATGCTGTTATTTTGAAAAGACTTCTTCCCAAGAAATTATCAGAAGAACAGCCATAAGCCCTAATATATCAATCTCTGAAGCTCATAAGCAGCCTTCACTCTGTTCATTCTATGAAAAAAAGCCTCATATACCTGCAGTTTGTGTTCATCTTCCATTCCTTGCAGCCCTGGTAGACGGTGCTCAGCCTCATCCAGCCACTTCATTAGATTGTCATGGTCCTTCTTATACTGTGAAAACACTGGAGAGAGTTCCACCAGTTGTTTCCTTTGAAATGACCTGCCCTCCTACAGTTCAATGTATCAGGAAAAAAATATATATATGAGAAGAGGGAAATAATGAACAGGATAGGTATTATTTATTTGAAAAACAGAACTATCCTACAAATTCATCTGATGAAGAAAAATTCCAAAATACCAAATCATACAATTGAATCACAGAATGGCTTGGGTTAGAAGATCATCAAGCTCCATCCTCCCTGCCATGGGTAGGGTTGACAACCATTAGATCAAGCTGCTAAGGGCCTTTACCACCTCCAGGAATATACAGTAGTAGAAGCCATTTTTTTTTTTAATGAATAGATATATTCCATTTATCTGCACTGACTGTATCAAAGTCAGCCTAAGGGTCTTATCCTGCTATACCTCATCTGAGCCATTTTACAAACTCATCACATCAAACATCAAACAAACTCGTCATTTTACAATCTCAAATATGAGTTGAACAGGTGAGTTGAAAGGAATATAAATATAGATCCCCTTTCTCCTATGAAAAAAAAAATATTTTAAATGAGATATGTATGAAAGCACTACTATAATCTAGAATCAACAATTGCTGATAATACCCACTGTAGAAACAGAGAAGAAATTTGGGGTCAGACTCACATTCACTACAACTTCTTTAAACAAGAACTCTATGAATATATTTGAATATATTTGTGTACATGCATCATGGTAGCCACTCTTAACCCAGCCCTGTGGCAGAGATAAACCATTGCTAGAGAGCCAGGAGAGACAGCAAAAGAAGCAAATGCTCAGTTGTTCGCACCCATTTGTGCAAATTTGCACAGGGTGGCCCCCCGTGACACTGTGAAAAGGAAAAATCAAAACCATTTCCTCAAATCTTTGTAATGACAAAAGCCATACTTTGGAACTGCAAACATTCAAAGAATCAGGCTGGGTGTATGCACATTTAACTCTTCTACAGAAACTCTGACATACTGAAAAAAAGTTATAACTGGATAGTAAGTGCATAAATAAGCTGCAACTCTAGTATTGTAATCATACCTGTACATTGTTGTACTTTGTCTGCAGAAGCACCAGCTGCATGCGTATCTTCTCTCTCTTATTGTCTTCCATAGGATGCTGTAACAGCTGTCCTCCTCTCTGTAAAACCTCCTCAATTTGAGCTCTTTCTTGATCCAGCTAAGTACAGACAATTAAATAGCAAGAAAAGAAAAAAAGTTAAAAAATCACAAACACATTTTGCACTCTATTACTTTCACAGTACACCAGTCTTATAACTTTGAGCGGAAAAAGAGAAAAAAAAGATGCACATCAAAGTTCACTACCTGGAGCAGATCATATAAAACTATAATGAAAATACAGACTATGCAAGAAGCAGGAAACATATGGGAAAATCGTGCAATGTCTCCAAAAGCCTAGTAATTGCTTTTATTTTTGATTCCTATACTAAAAAGATTTTCTCAGATTTCCCCTGGTATTCAGAGGGAATATAATGTGAGGAGAAAAAAGAAAAGGATTTAGTCCATTATTTAATTCTCTCATTGCTCACAAACCTTTCCATCTTCCTCACTCAGCTCCTGGTGCTTTTCCACAACTTTTAACATATTCTGTATGTCACTCTCAAATTTTTCCAGGTCTGGAAAAGCCACTCTGACTTCACGGGGCTCTGACATGACAGGGAGTCGTTCTTGTCCAACAAGCATCTGCAACATTTTAAATAAATAAATAAACTTTTTTTTTCATGCAACTGATCTATGCTTAAAAGAGAATCAAAAGCAGGTAAGCACCACTTTAGCAAAGATCTGATTTATTCCCTAAAGCTACTTGTATTCGTAATGACACTCGTGGCACTCCCCTCACCTTGGCACTTTTGATGTGCTGAGAAACCTTCTCAAAGTTACGGTTCAGTTCTGCCAGCTTTGGTTCAACAAGCTCACGGCATGACACTCCTCGACCATTCATTAGGATGACAGCCTGATCACGCACATTATCCACCCGCAGACTAACATCATCCAATTCAGATGTTAAACGCTAAGTGAAAGAAAAACGAAAGGTTTACAGTAGGAAAATGAAAGAGTATTAACAAGCACATGAGGCAGCAGACTTCGCCTCATTTAGAATCAAAAACTGATCATTTGACAGCTTCCTCCTTAAACTGTAATGTTTTCTACCTTCACAGTTTCCTCCTTTTTGCTTGCTGGCTTCTTCTCAATCTCATCCAGCAAGGCTTCAGCCTGATATAGCCAAGTACTTATGTGGGCAACATTTTCATCAAAGATTTCCAGCTGGCTCTGATGATTCTGGAAAAATATGAAAAAGATACATCAAAGAAAATAGAAAAGAAAGAAAAAAAAATTAGGAAAAAAAAACACCCACTCCACACCATTCTGAGTACATTGGAATAGAAATTGCTGTGGGTACGCCTTGGAGAGAAACAGCAAAAATTTGATTGTACCTTCTACCTTCAGTAAGGTATTTACAAGCCTGCAATTTTCATTCCAGACATTTCAATATTATTGTTTATAATTCATAGAAAAAGAAATAGCTCGGGTGACTTGTCCAACAACAGACAGTGTATTACAATATTGCAGCCAGACCACAACATCTCTTAAACAGAGCACGTTTTTTCAATTAGCACTAGCAGATACACAACAGTACACATTATATGTGGTTGGTTTTCCTTGTTTTATTTTTAACTTAAAGGGCATTACAGCAAAACCTATCAATTATAATATTTGTAAGTTTTCATATCTTACTGATTACTTTAAGATATTTCTTCCTCTTAGGAAAAAACATCACATTGTGCTCTCATATGCAGTCAGAAATCGTAATGTTTGTTCAATAGAAAGAAACAACATATTATTTTATCTACAAGATATGAGAAAAACTCCAAAGTTCTTGTAGGAAGAGGGCCTTAATAGAAACATAGGTAATATATAATGAAAAGATTTGTGTCTTTACAGGGAATTTATAATCAAGGAACAGAAACAAGGAAACGAAGGAAAATAGGATGAAAGATAACATAAAAAGGCAAATTTATGGACTTGAAGATTAATTTGCAGGACTGTTTACCATACATGAAACCTGGTCAGATGTGAAAGGGAAAAAAAGGTAGAAAGACGTAGTAGCTACGTTCACCCAAAAATTCGACAGCCGTTAAAAAAACGCAGCCATGAGTTACATGAGAAGAGTTACTTCCCACAGACACAGAAGCTGTTCTGTTAGTCAAAGTCCTGATAGACAGGCATCAGAATTGTGATGGCACATTCCTGATCATCTGTGAACATCCATGACAACAGATGAAGCAAAGATATCAGATTTAGAGAGGTACCATCCTGCTTAGACACTGAGTTTATTACCTAAACATATGGGAGCTGAACTTTTCCTTTTGTAGATAAACATCACAAACGGAGGAGAAGAAGAGAAGACTAAGATTTTTCTCTGTATCAAGAAACTTGTATTTTTCCCTACCAAAAGTACAATTCAATCTAACAAAGCATAAGGGCAATGCTCATTACCAGAGATGAATAAAATCAGTTCAGAAGCTTTTTAGTTGTGGATCACCCTTGCAGCTTTTATGTAAGGGCATAAACTATCTTAATTATTCCTATCATGGAAATCATCAGATTATGAACTGTATGACCTGCAACAGGCACTGTACTAAGTACATGGTACCAGTGCCTAACAGTACGTTTCAAACACTTGCAAAATATTTCTCACGTTCTTGACTGTAAATCTCCTCAGTAATCATCTCTTCATCTATACAGTAACTAGAAATCTATTCCACGTTCCTTTAAGTGAATGATGCACCACAGAAGCTTCACATCAGAGAAAGTGAGGCAACTACTCTAAGGGCACAGAGGTAAAACTGTTCTAAATGTCTGTCACATGCACCTTACCAGCAAGGTGTCACACCAGTCCTCGGTCCAGGTCCGAACTCTGCTCCAGCCAGCATTAAGGACACAGAGCTTCTCCTCCAGGGAAGTCTCACTCCCTTCCACGAGAGCCTGGAGTGCAGTGCAGCTTTCTGTGATGCTCTTCAGATCAGCTTTCCTCCGCTCCAGCTCTCTCAGCACATTCTGAAACAAGAAAAGCTATTCACACACAGCACACTGCAAACTAGCCCCAGTCACAAGCGCAAGGGAGTCAGGTGTAAGAATTAAATAATGTGCCATCTCTTGAATACCAGTGTACAGTTTCCATGAGGAAAGAAGCATCTTCTGCCATACAGTATCTCCAATTGTTACTGATAACATCTGGCTATTTAGAAAATTCTTTCTCAGTCTACAGTGAGTGAAATAATGCAGTTAATTGCAAATACTGTCCGGAGCTTCTTAAAAATCTTACCACCTGCGAGCTAAATAATTTTAGGTTATTATCTTTGGGAAAGAAACAAGCATTCAAATTACTACATACATTCTAAAATCACCTCCAGAAAACGTTAAGACAGAAAGGACTATTTTTCATGCAACATAAAGGGTTATCCTCCTGGTGGTGCAGTGTAACAGCTCATGAATTATTTTCATTGCTTACAAAGGTATAGAAAATTTACTTCAGTAACTATTTAACATACTTGTTTGAAGAGACATCTTAGGGATATTCCTACAGTAGAAGTGTAGTACTAATGACTGTTAATTCTAAGTCAAAATTGTGAGAAGAGGTTATGACTAGATGCTTTTCTAATTTTGTAAGCTTTGGAATGTAAAGATTCTACACAGATCTATTCCAAGAGGAAAAGGTGACAAACCGAGTGGAAAGATCCAAATTGCTAAGTGCATTAACTGATATTTGTTGCTAACTCCAACTATTACACATACAAGTTTCCACAACGTGAGAAAATTCTTTTCTCCAGAGGAATTAGGAGACATTCTTCTCTCTCTGAAAAGTTGCAAGTTATGGATAAAAAAGAAAAAAAGGAGTTACTGGAGCTTTCTGCTTTGTAAAGTCACACTTTTTAATACCGAACAAACTCAACTTCTCATTAAAAACATAAGTTTTTCAACTGCTCTCCTAATATGATATTTTATACAGTCCAAAATTATATTTCCTGAGAATTACAAACATTATAACTATGAATTATGTTAGTGACAGAGTAAGTCACTTAAATACCTCTTAATACCAACTATATAGCAGTATCTTAATATTTCACTGGCCATTTCAGTTTGAGTCAAGATGCCTGAGATGAAACAAATCAGATTCAGTAAGCCACTGTACACAGCCAATCAAATCTACAAGAACTTCATCATGTAAAACACACAGGAACAAATTTCAGGGATTTAAGTTCAGTCACTTCCACATAATATTGCTATAATGTTAAAAACATTAATTTATCCTATGTATTGTTAAAGCATGCTCACTTTAGCCCAGGCAATTTCTGAATCCAGGTCAGAAAGCAAGCTTTCTGAAGTGGACTTCTGCACCAACTCTGCCTCAGTGGCAGCTAGCCACTCTGACAAAGAGGCAGCCTCTTTCCTCATTTTGTGTGCCAGCTGGGATGCTCTTTCAAGATCTTGTTTTCCTTCTGTAACCTAGGGAAAAAAGAAAAACAAAGATTTTAAAAGATAACAAAAATGAAAGGGCTAGTCAACTAAGATATCCACTTGAATTCAAATCTTTTCATTTTAAAGCTGTTTTCTTACACAACGAAGGACCCTGGAAAGAAAAATTGTTTATAAATATCTGCATCTTACTATACAAAGCAGAATATGTAAACCTGAATAATTTTAAATTAAGATACACTTAAAAGAAACTTGTTTACCACTTACTTATAGCTAATAATCACCAAGTTGAAGTTTAAACTACGTTCATTATGTTTTTTAACTGAAATAGAAGCAAATACAGAATACAGTATTTTTGGGGCAGACATGGCAGTAAAAAGTTGTAAAGAAAAGTTTCAGAGAAAATACAGTTTGCCCTTGAAAACAGCTCTATAAAATAAATGTGAAATCTGATGTTTGCAGCAGCGTAATTAATTCCACTTCACACTGACTATACAATTTATCTGGTCAAACTTCAACATGTGAGAACAAATCCAACCATGGAAGCCAGAATAAAGTGACATTTCAAAAATTGCTCTCGGTCCCAATTTAGTGTTTGCATGTATTTATACAAAATAATATACTCTTTGAAGATCTAAAAAAAAGTAAATTCAGAGATCCAAACAGGATTGTAACTTCATATTGGAAATATCCCTCACTGTCCTTCCCTAATTTCTTGTCCTCATATGTTATGAGCTATAAGTGCACAGGTTACATTAGAATCCAAACCTTCTTGAATATTCTTTATTTTATAAAAGATTTTCTGGGACTCATTTCAAGAAATTACAACAATGTTATCTGGACACTAACATAGCTTCACTCCGAATAAGCCTGATTCTCCTTGGACTTCTGTCTTAATTTAAGAAGAAAAAAATTCCCTATTTCTCCCACCATCATCCTCCCAAGCATTTAGTCATTTCGGAACATTCCATTTGGATAAAAACTACTAAGAAAATTACTGAAATCAATATTTAATGGAGTTCTTAGAAAGCAGTTTTATGTGCATTTTATTCCACCCTGAAGGCAACTCTTAGATGAATTACAATTAGAAATCATCATGACATCTCCTAAAAAACTGTATATAGAATTTACACTGACTCAAACTTCTCACATGACAATTCAAAAGTTAAGTATCTTGCAAGATGGTTTACAAACAGGTGTAATATTGTACAAACACCTTAAGGAATAGCAGGTCAGCTTTAATGGAATGATGAAAGCTCTATGAATCTTCCTTTCTTGAAGAAAGGCCTCCCCTTCAGGAATACTTGATCATAGGGAATTCTAGCAACTTTGAGACTGTTACAAGTAATCTTCCACCTCTCAACCGATCGCTTCTGAATGTAGCAAATAGTTTATGCAGTATCAAATGGCTTATACAGTATCAGCTGCAAAATCAAAAGCTTATAATGCCATCTGACATCAAAACAAAAAATAATTTATATGCAGATAAATGTTCATATATAGATTTAGTTTTCTTACCTGTGCCCCGAGGTCATTGTAAAGAAATTTCAATGCCGTCAGTTGTTCATCCATTCCTTTGGGATTATCTGTCTGTTGTTTTTGTACAATTTGCCTTCCTGTCTTGATGACAGTTTCAACCTCCAATTTTACTTCACTGAGGGTTTTATAGAGTTTCTAAAGCACAAATATACATACTAGTGATTAATTTGCAGTTCAAATTTTCAGACTACTTCATTTGGTGCACTTAAACTCTGAGCTGTGGATTAAGAGCAAGTCAAAGTAACACTGGGCAATGCAAAAATGTCTGTCAAGCAGATTTCAAACTCCTGATCTCCCATATTTTATTCTAGATTTAAATTTTATGGAAGTAAATTTTATCCCAATAGTTTAGCAGTGTTGACTCCATAACATAGCCCACATCACCAGACTAACGCTGTGATGAATGCTTGACCTTTATTAATTTTATTTAAACAGAACAAATACAAAGAACTAAATAATCCTGCCTGGAGTCAAGCTTCCCATGGGTCGGGCAGGAGAGTTTTTACACATAAACTCATCTGCTTATATGCAATTCAAAAGAATTGCAGTGTTTTAGTTTTCAATTGTTCTGTTGGTATTCTGTAAAAAAAAATATAACAGTATTTTCTTCCCTCGGGACTTGAAGCAGCATTTTCTTCAGGAGAGAGATTAGGCTAGAAGAATCACACTTTAAAGAAACAATTCCAAACAACTTAAGAACATTCTACACTTACCATGCACTTGTCCAGATGAGTTTGGATTACATCTGGGTCAGTATCCTTCACATCCAAGACATGAAGCTCTGCTTTTACACTTTCCAACACCCGCTTGCAATCCAACATGCGCTGCTCAAAATTGGCTGGTTTCTGAAAAAGCTGATACTTTGTAGACACTTCACGGAGTTTTCTCTGTTTTAATGAAAATTATGTTATGAGACTGATTTAAATGAACATCTGTACTTTGATAGCAATATTTAAAGCATCTCCCTCTAATCTAATCCATCTCATGCTACCACAACTCAGGATACATGTTAACACTATTTGCCAAGCCACATTCCACCACCTATTTCTAATTTGCACATGTGGTTCAGAAGAGCTCTAATTCTCTTTCAAAACACTTTCAAGATATCCATTCTACTAAAATGCAATGATTTTCTTATTTTCAGTACTTATCCCATGATAATTATAGGATTTCAACTTCCTTATTCAATTAAACTGGTGCTATTTGTTTCCTAATGAAAGGATGTAGAAGCATACGCTATTAGTTTCTGAGATTTGGTTGACTGCACCAAGCAATTTACAGACTGACAACAGCAGTGTGCTATTTAAAACCAGAACCTCTGCAAATTTAAATGCCTAGTGTGACTTCCATATTTTTACCTGCAAAACATCCAGCTGAGTTCCACCTCGGGGAGATCTGCATTCAGGAGAAGCAGGAGGGAAAGAGCGAGGACTTTTCTTGAGCTCCTCTAAGGTTGTCTCATGAGCTGCAATTTCAGCTTGAATTTTCTACCATATAAAAATGGGGAAAAAATGTTACAACATGTCTTGCAGAGAGGGGAAGAAGAGCTTGCTTACTACTTAATATCCACCAGAAGTAAATCCAGTCTGTAAAGTTAAATGATATCAGATTTATTTTTAACTTAAACATTTTAAATATGGCTCTGGTCACACCTTGCTAAACTGAAAATTATTAAGATTGTTATTCTATAAAACCTTCTTAAAATAGGAAAGCAATCCAGATCACAAAACCTGTCAATTATTACACTCCTGTGCTGAGGTACTAAAACCTGCATGAATTAGTAAGTCTGCGCTGAGCACTATCACCAGATATATCAAACTGTTCAGTATTAGAAAGCTATATTAGAATACCTGGGCCTCCTGAGGCATCTGAAAGGCATCTACCCTATCAGTCAGATAAGATGTCAGCTGTTTATCCAGCTCTGCTAAGTTTTCCTGCAAGACCTGCAGCATGTGGTCAGTTTCTCGCATGGTCTGAAGCTGCTGTTCCAAGGCAATCTGTCGGCTCACCGCCTTAACAGGAAAGAAAGGCAGGACATGAGAGAGCAGTTGTTCTGTACGAACGATATTAATCCTTCTCAAAACAAGGTGGGGAAGACCCAAAATTCCTATGCCAAGAGAACTGTCTTTAATAATAATATTTTAAAAAACTGTGTGATTGATATCATTAACTGACAAGTAATGACACAAGAGTTCTGTTGCTAGATACAAGACAGTGAAAACAAGTCTCTCCTGTCACCTCAGGAGGAAAGCAGGCTGTTAAAAACAGGCATTTCAAAAATTACTTAGTCACTGGGAACCAGGAACTTCGTGATAAGCTATTGCTTAGCGTTGTTTGATGTAAATCTGAACATTTTCCTTCAAAACAATAAAATATGTTTCCTTTTTAAACTGTGAAAATGGAGGTTCACATTTCCTTCCTTCCATTGCCCATCCTTAAGCAGCAAAACTTCTAAGTTCACTTGATCACCACTCCATGGAAGCACAAAATCCCCATTACCAGCATACACACACACACACACTCCAAGATAGAAAGTAATTAACAACCCCGCACATCAGCACTGCAGATACAAAAGCTGATAGCTTTCATATGGCAGTGAAATGCTACAAGAGTAAAAAGAGTACTAAATGCTAACTTAAATGACAGCTTGTAACCCCTAGCTTAGGCAAATGCATTCATTTTGCTCACTGCAATGAGGATGAACCAAAATTCTCTCTGTGACTATTCTTGATAGTAGCAGGGGGAAAAAAAACCAAACTCTCCAGTCCTACAGTCTGACTGGGGCCTGTGCTACCACAACACGCAACAAATTTATGCAACCTGAAATACAGCTAGTCCTCTTTTACCTAGTAAACCTAGAATAGATGAAACAAGTGTAATAGGAAAGGGGTAGGGTAACAGATGGAGAATGGAAAGAATGTTTTCCTTCTGTTCCCTTATTATACTGTAACTTCTTCCTAGCACTTTCAAAGAGTGAAAATGTCTCTGTTCATGTACTTCATATTTACAGTTAGCGAGCAGCACACCAGTATTTACTGCAGTAGGAAGGGAACATTAACCTCAGTTATCGAACTTTATTGATTGGCCCTCCTGAGACTGTAATTGACTTTTTTTTTTTTTTAATCGAAGTTATCTAGAAAAACAATAGAGGGGGTTGGGGGAAAACAGGAATGCAAATATGCAAGACAGAACATGACTGGTACCAGGTGAAAAACTTTCTGCTCCTAGGGTATTATTCCAAATTGAAAGCAGCTGACTTTATGAAAGTTTTTCCTCTTTTCCTGTGCTGAAGTCCTGCATCCATGAATTCAGCTAAGAGAAAGCATTTCAGCCCACTGAGCTGACAAACCAAGCCCACAAATTCTTACCAAGTGACTCAGTTCCTCATAGCGGGCATTGAAAGCCTCCAATTTTTCACTGATGATATCATCAAGAATCCCTCCATCAATCAGCGTCTGCCCAAGTTCCCGAATCTGGGTTCGATTATCAGCTGGATGACGCAGGACTGATTCCAGAGACTAATTAGCAGAAAGAGTTGTAAAGTCAATGCATCGAATATTTCTGAACTTTCAGAAGTAGAAATCTGGCTGCATGCAAAGCAGTTTAGAGTACTCTCAAGACAAAAAGTGTAAAGGAGTACGAATAAATTATGGCTTAATCTGTGATGGCACAAGGCAAATACAGTAGTTGTTTTGTTTTAGGTAACTAAACTTCACAGCACTTCTCACCTATTCATCAACATTTCACATGGTAGTGCTGGAAGGAATTAATTTACACAAGATAAGAGTGCACAATATTTCACCTCTGCATGGTATCAAGATTGGCACAATTGTTATAACCAACAAAACACCTTTTTTTGGAGGGGTGGAGGGTATTGGTCTTACAATATACATCCCAAATTCAGAGTACTATGTCAATTTAACAGGAATAATCAGAATACTCAACACGCAGTTCAGTATTCTACTAAAGAGCAGAATTCATGTTCTTTCAAATGTGGCTATCTGAAAAGTTACCAGTCTAATAGAATGACAAGAATACCTCAAGAGCATCATTGACAACATCCAACTTATCAGACAGATTTTCTGTCATTTGCACCCTTTCTTCTAGAGTGTTTAGCCAAGCTGTTTCTAAATCAAGATACTGAAGCAGCTCAATCCAACAGGACCACACCTCCTAGAAGCAACAGAAAAATTGAAATTAGCCTAGAAGGTCAGGGCATAGGCTTGAAGAAATCATGTTTCACAGGTATCTCCCAAGATTAGTCAAGCAGAACACATTCAAAAATGGAGCATTCTATACTAGATTTTAGATAGAAAAACTCGTCTCTATAGAAGTATGACAAAAAAGAAATACGCAAAACACATACAAAAGTCTCTAACCTCATCCTAAAAATAGCAGACATCCAGATAGTTGTAACAATTTAAGTACGTAACAAAATCCACCCACTCCTCTTGAAATGCAGGATGTATGCAAACCATAATCAACTTATTCTAACTATCAAGAAGTTTCTTTCTGTCATTTTTGAAGAAACATGGACAGATAACAAAGCTCTGAGATATTACTTATTTGCACAAGTGTTGATAATGGTACAGATTTTAAAAGCAAATTCAGGTGGTTTCTCATGCATTCCAAAGTCCTTGTCTCAAGAGAAAAATCTTGGAAAAGCACCACTGCAGTGGTCGAAGTTACTGGATTTTGTGACACAATCAGATATTTTTAGCATCCTTCTTCATTCTTCACCTCACCTACCTGAGTTTTGTTTGAGATCTTACCTCTAAAGTGTGGCATTTCCCCCGGATCCGATTACAGAGTAGCTGGTAGTTCTCCAGCACAACATTAAGCTCAGTTGCCAGCTCCTGACCTCCAGATGGCACTTTAGTGGCCAACATCTTGATGTTGTCCTTGAGGATTTTCACTCGCACCTCCTTCTGTAGCACATCCTCCTTTGCTCTCTGCCCAAAAAAACATATTTTATGACTCAACTGCCACGCATTCAGCTATTAACCGCTCAAAACAACCGTCAGCAGTTAACACCAAAAGTGTAGCTGCCAAAATATCTCAAGTCTAAGCACAACAAAATATGGCTAGAAAGATCAGGCTGTTGAATTTTTCCCTAATCAGGATTTGGGAAGCAGAATAGCTGAAAGGTAAGAGACAGACTTGGGCTGGACAACATGGAGACAACTAGAAGGATCCAGAAAAAAAAATTTTCCTTAGCTCTTTCTTTTCAGGTTTCAAGGACAGTTTTATGAAGCTGAAGTACCTCTGATATATAAGGCACTGTAGTTTATGGCAGAATTCAATACATGACAGCATTATTGTTGGACATATTGTTCTAAATGTAAGGCAATCAAAAAAGAAATTCCAGTTAATGAAAGGGCAAAGGATAGAGATCTATAAAATTCTACTTCATGAGGGGATTATCGAGACCTACCTCACATCATCTAAAATTTACTTCCTCAAATTAGTGGAGTTCCATTCAAACAAGAGCAGAATTAGGCAAGCTAAAGAGTTTTTCAAAACCTCATGTAAAAAATGCTTCTGGGTCAAACACACAGAGAGTGCTCTTCCCCAGTACTAGAGGCAGTTCCAGCACAACACTCTTAATGCAAATATAAGAGGATACACAATTGTTGCAGTAAAAGTTTACAGGCTCACTGACATATCTGCCAAATTAAAAAGCACAGAATATAATCTGGATTTGACGGAGGTAACTGTGCTAAAAGTCTCCCAGATTTGCCAATTAAAAGAAAGTGTTGGCTTTTTTTCTTGGCACGTGTTCAGCTGGCTGTCAGACTTTGAAATCTCAAATGGCTTCAAAGGACACAAATATATTAAAACACTTGTTAAAAACTGCTTCAGAAAACCCCTTCAAAAAGAACAATTCGGAACTTCAAATAGATGTGTCAAAACACTTGTAAGGAGTGGAAAAAATCCTTTATTTTCTACTCAGAGTAACCGTGTAGTGAATAACTCAAAATATTTGTCAAGACACACCTGAACTCCCACGGAATTGTCTAAAAACAGAGAGAATTACTGTTTGCTCTGTACATACAATCCAAGAAAATTACCTATTCAGCTGATAATTTATATTGAGACAAAAATAAATCCTTCTCTTCTTTTTTTGTCAGTGGTTCCAAAATTAGAGGTATCAGCATCACTATTTGCAACAGATGAGGAACACAAGATAACCTTTATAACAAAGCTGTTTAGAACTACTTTTCTAAATGTGGAGTTACTATACCGTGGAATGAGAAATTGAAGTCCAGCAGCTGAAAGCAGAAGAACACAGTTTTACAAGTGCTAATTTAGACAGACAGAATATCACATTATCTTCCTCTAGTTTCTTGTCCTGTAATAAGGAGCCATATTCTCAGGATTTAATGCTCTATACATTGCAAGCCTTCCTGGCTTAGAAGGCTCTGTGTGCTACTACTCATTATGAAATCCCTATGCCTCTTGGCCAAATACAACATCTGCTTTCATAGTACATGCTTTAAAACAAAAATTTCCATGAAGCAAAGCTGAAAAACAGCACTAATCTTGTCATGACCTGAGATCCTTTATATATAGATGATAATTCCACAAAAGATCAGCCCCTAGGAGCCATTAAGTTTTGTTTCTCTTTAATCAGGTCTCTACAATGACCTGATATTCCTGACCTTCATTTCCTCCACCGCATTCTCTAACTCTTCAGGGGACTTGTATTCAAAATCTTTCTCCAAATATTCTTCTTCAGCTTGGGTCATCCATTCTTGCATCTCTGCCAAATCCTTCTTCAGATTTACAGCTTTCTCCTGACTTTCAGACAGGCGATTTTTCTGACTAATGATCTAGAATTCAAGGTGAAGAAAGAAACAGGAGTTTTGATACTTAAATGTCCTTGTATATGTGACAACCACAGGTTTCTGTTAAAACATTTTCTACCAAAGCATTCTTCAGGCCTTTTTAATTAGCAAAAGAATTTTACATTTACCGCCACTGCTGTCCACCCCCCCTCTCTCATCCATGTCACTCTTAGCAGATCAACAAAATCTGGAGGTAAGGAAGGGAAGGAGGAAATAGATTTTTATCCTCACTGTATGTAAACCAGTGACAATACCTAGGAAAACAGTCAGATGTGAGAGAGGGGAGAGGGGGACAAGGAGTGAAGAGAACACTCTTCTGATCACAGATACTATATAGTTAGGTACATCTTTATACAAAACACTAGAACAACATCAGGTCTCACACTTTTCTACAGCCCAGCCAGTCTGGATAAAGGTTTAAGGTTCATCAACAGCAAAGTTTTCCTTGTCAGCCATTGTGGCGAAATAAAAATGTTTCTCCAGAAAGCAGAAGGCTTCCACCCGAAAGAAACATCCACATACTCCAGACTGAAGTGGCAGTCTATTTATAACTGTTTATTTTTCAAAGCTGCCTGGAAGGAGGTTGAAATTACTCAAGGTCAGAATAATATTCCAAATTTCAAGGACAAGAGAAGAAGGTCAGACTTTTTTTTTTCCCCCTGAGAAGAGGTAAAGCAGTGTCAGGCAAAGTAAATGATTTCATTTTTATATAGAAATAATTAAACTGAAAGGAACACAGTGAACTCTTAAAACACCAAGAAATGCACATATTTAAACAAAACTACTGTTGCATAGGGATTCCCTAACATATTTGCACTTGTGCAGGATTTACTGTGCCAAATTGAATTTCAACCATTTTGATAGAAGAACAAGTAAAACATATTTGTCAAAGGGTCAAAAATATATTGTCAGCGGTCCAGAGGAGGGCCACGAAGATGATCCAAGGGCTGTAGCACCCCTCCTGGGAAGACAGGCTGAATGAATTCAGCTTGTTCAGCTTGGAAAAGAGAAGGCTGTGGGGAGACCTCATTGCAGCCTTCCAGTATTTAAAGGGCATTTATAAACATGAGAGAAATCAACTTCTTACATGGGTAGATAGTGATAGGACAAGGGGAAATGGTTTTAAACTAAAGGAGGGGAGATTTAGATGAGATGTCAGGGGGAAGTCTTCTACTGAGAGAGTAGTGAGGTGCTGGAACAGGTTGCCAGAGAGGTTGTGGATACCCCAACCGTAGAGGTGTTTAAGGCCAGGTTGGATGGGGCCCTGGGCAATCTAATCCAGTAACTGATCTAGCGGTTGGCAACCCTGCCTGTGGCAGGCGAGTTCAAACTTGATGATCCTTGGGGACTCTTCCAACCCAAGCCATTCTATGATTCTATGAACTGTTTCACTGCTTCACCTCTTCACCATCCTCTCAGTGTCATGCAAATGAACAGATGCAGTAACAAGTATGCACTAACAACATCAGAAGAACTCACCTGTTTGCTCAGTTTCTCCCATTGTGTCTGGCAGTCCACTAACCTAGATTTTGCCCAAGTATTTATGCCTGCAACAGACTGACTTCTTAAAGCTGACTCTAGTTCTTTCATCTCTTTCAGCGATGGCTCAATCTTCTCCATTTCATTAACAAAAACCTAAACACACATAGAAAATAGAAAATTAATTTACAGAGTACCAATGATTTTGTAATTTTTAATTATATCAGGGAAACTCTAATTAAAAAAAAAGACAGCGTTCTGTACCAGACTGTTTAAAACAGTTCTGCAGTGGCCTAAATCAGAGCTGTGCAACTAGAAATACAGCTTGCCATACACAGTGCAAACATTCTCGCACACTGGAAGTCAACACTAGAACAAGTCAACTTTGAAGATGATGTATGTTAAACACCCCGATCTTTCTAGCATGCCTCAGATGCATATTCTTCCTCCAGAAACAAACATTTAAGGTTACACTGTAATCACTTAATGTCAGATGACATCCTACCTATGATCCTTATGAGGCACCACCTAGGAAGGAATCTTACTTGCAAGGCACATACAACTCCTAAACCATACAAGTTTAATCAGACACATTTGCTTATTATTTTTAATATCCTTGAAAGTTTTATGCAGAAAGTACTTTTCACTCACAGATTCAAATTGTGTATCATAAAACCGAGAAAAAAACATTTTTACGGAAGAGTTAATGTAAATTGTGGATAAATATTTTTAAAGATGGTGAAGACCTCTGAAATGTACAGAGCATTACGGCTATACACATAAGGAAGCAATTAAAACTCGTCCTGAAGATAGATAAGACAATTCTGGCAGACTTTACATAATATACCATGGGCAATAATAGTAGCAAAATAATAAAGAAGAGATAGTAAACATATGATTTCAAAAGATTCCTTAGGAAAAGAAAACTCACTGTGCACTGGTCAAGCTGTCTTTGAAGTCCTTCAGTATCTCCTTGAGCAGCCTTTTCTGTCAGTAAGAAGCCTTTCACGCCATCCATCCACTTCTGAACAATTTTTGAATTAGTCTAAATCAAACATAGTAACAAAGAGTTAATAATGCTGCAAGTGTATGGCAGTTGTGTTTCAACAGTTTTTATTCAGTGTTAAAAGAATGTTCCAGAATGTACAAGCATTCCCCAGATTTTGCAACACATCACTTCTATTATTTTCTTCCTTCAATTTCTCCATTCTTAACTTTATGCGAAAACTTAATTCCCAGTACCGATATTCTTGCACCCATGGTTTAACCGGCACTGTACTTCTCTTGTCTATCACACAGAAACATTGGATAAACTAAGGAGACCAGCATGGCTTCAAGAAGCATGTGGCTACCCTTCACATAAAGGACCTGGTGAAAGGATGGAAATTGCCTTTTCCTCACACTATAAACTATGTACAGCCATTTTCACCACACTCTTTTGAAGGGTCTGCTGCACTCCAAAGAGGAAAATATGGCCCTATAGGTATCTGTGTGAGAAGATGAGAAGAGTGTAATAGTAAACATACTTGAGAGATGGAAGCTATGCAGGGAAAGCTTTGAAGAGAAACACAGGCATAAAAAGAAAATACCACCCAGGATTAGACTAAACACTGAAAAATTCCAGCTGCTGGGGCCAGTGGTAGCTACAGTACATACTCGCTAAAGCAAGGCACAGAAATAAATTTATAAATACAGAATTGCAGTCACCTGACCTAAAATTTAGCAGATGCCTTATATTCTGGGTAAAGTGGGAGAGGAGGGTTGCCATCACCTTCCCACACAATTGTGAATGTTCACTATCACCCTTACAAACAAAACCACTACAAATTTCAAAAAGAGAAAGATTTTCTTGTCCTGATTCAACTATGTTATATGATTGCCATTTTTAATAATATAGTTGAACTTTTTTTCATCAAAAGTTTTGGGCTTTTTAATAGATGGTATCTTTCTATTTTGACTCATTTGTCACAGCAGAACAGGGCTACTGGAGAAGCCAAGCCAAAATTCATCAGAATTATCTCCTATTCTACGCATCACCAAGGAAGAAAACACACACTTATCTTTCATGATCAATATATTAAAAACTCCTTTTTCTAAAAAAAAGTCAGAACTAATGAAAACCCATTAGACTAACATCACGTTTACACTGAGGACAATGCTACTATTAGAGGTCAAAGTCATGACACTTTCCTCAAGCCTCTTCCTTTTGGGGGGAATTTTGTGCAGTTCATTAGCCTGAACATTTTCCAAAATCAGACCCCAGGAGGCTCTAACAGTGAACCACAGTTTAAAAATATCCATACCTATATATACACACACATAATTATAAAAAGTAGCCATTTGACAAGGCATTTTAGCTTACACTTAATTTAGCTTGCTTACAGAAAGATACGCATAGCTAGCTAAAGATAATAAGTAGCTAAACTGAATTAAATGGGATTACTTACAAAGTTAGACACATATTTAAGTAACTTGCTGAATTGGAAGTCAAATATACAGAAGTTCAATGAAGTAAATGCTCCTGCACTGCACAGGTAAATAATTATCAATGCTCAAACACCCAATGTAGACTGTAGATGTGTAAGAGCTCCCAACTGTTAGAGGTGAACTAAAACAATGGATTGATTTCTAAAATTTATTCCAGCAAGGAAGATCAAATGTGCTGAATACCACCTTTTAGACTCCTGAAGAAAGCCTCACTATGTACAGCTATGCAGTAGATTTAGAACTGAAGGTGATACTTAATAAAAAAAAACAGCAAACAAACCACATGTTATTTGTTGTAATGAGTAAAAAACGAATCCTTCTACAGTTAATACAGTTTAGACAGAATAAAAGATACAGAAGTTTTCCAGCAAATACAAGAAGTAATTGATCAAGGAAGCCTCATCTACTTTTCCCTTCACATGGCTATTACAGACAGTATCACAGCAAAAGCAACGAAGCACAGAAACAGATCATGTCACCAGTGCACAAGCCATCAGCCTGGGGGAGCCTCTATCACACCAGCAGTTGCAGAAATTACATCTGAGAAGCAGGTCCTACAGACGGATCTGCCACTGACTTGTTCATCTGACTAACAAGGGCATTTTAAGCAACGTTCATTTGTTTACTTATATTTTCTTTTCAAAAGCATAAATCTGAGGAGTGCTGCTGTAGAATCTCGCACTTTTAGAAGTGAATTATGAAAAAAAGGAAACATTAAACATAAACACTTGTGCGCAGTTGCAAGTAACCACATGTTTGCCATGGCTTGCCATCCACTTATTCCATTTTTTCCCCCTCCCCCCTTTATTTTTTCCACTTTTATAGTCAGATACTTCATCAACTCTTTTAACAAGTATCATTATCAATAAAGCTATTTTTGTGTCTCTGGTATCACATCTCCAGTACTGACTCGTGGAGCAGACACTGAACAAGGAAGAAAACATACTTTCAAGTAAGTAGGTCTAGCTCAGTGCAGCTACAGATAAATCAAGACAACTGGAAAGCTACAGTAATTTGATGAGCAAGACTGAGAAATGCTCACATGCAGAGTATTTATTCTGTCATCCTAAACAACTAATAAGTGTAAGCAAAAAGAGAGGGAAGAGAAGAGAACAAGGCATTGACATAAATGTGTATCTCAGAGTTTGGAGAAAGATTAAGGACAAGGAGCTTGCTCATAAATAACCACCAAGGTCCTGGCTATGCCTGTAAAAGTTCATTTCTTTTAGGATCCAGTACAAGCCAGATCAGTTTGGTAGATCACAAGGCAGATCCCACTGACCAGTGGCTCCTCCACTGCTTGCGGCTGCTGCAGATAGCTACAAAAGCTTTCAAAAGTATGTGCGAAAGTACACGTATTCTTGAACATGTTTAAAAAAGAGGTTTTTATTTTGATGCTTCAAGTAATGCAGCCTAACAATAACACAAAAATACTACAAAAAAGAAAAACACCTTTCCTCTGAAAAGCTGCAGCTCCACCTACCATGCATAGGTTGGTTTGTGGTTTTCATTTACCAGCTCACTAGGCTAGACTGGACTACTATGCTTTTCCTTCTCTCTCTCCCTGTCCCCCCTTCTAGGAGCTCAGCAGTAAAATGAAAGGTATCTTAAGTCCTCAACGAAATTATTAGGATTTTTTTGCAGGAGCAAGCTTCTCCCTCCGGCATTCTTCCCTCCATGTATGGTTTTTCATGAGTGTGGGCTTACATTATGCTTTTAATTTTAGTTAGAACGTGTTACTCCTACTATGATGTTTTTTTCCAGATTTGTGGTTAAAAAAAGGCTTCGAGGTTTTCACTCTTTCCAGCCATAATCACCAACAGATTGTCCAACTCTGAGTGCAACATCATCCAAGTCAATTACCTGACCACAATAATGCAAATTTCAGTATACATGCATGTATCTATAATTGGGTACTCATTAAAGTTCCTGCCCTGCTGGAACTGGAAAACTCACTGTACCTAAACATTTTCTTCACTTGCTTTTTAACAGGCTGTACTAATTATGCACTATTGTTGACAGAAATTCAACTCGGAGGAACAGGTTTCCTGAAGCAGGTATGTAATTTCAGTTTTAAATGTCAACCTAATAAAGTGTTGGGCATCTGACACCAACCACAAGAGAGGGCACTCAGCCTCTGGTGGGATCAGGCCTTCAGCAACACAGCTGACATACTCATTTTGGTGTAATCTTTGCTTCTGGTACTGGAAGAAGATGAATGCTAATTTTAAGAGCAAAATAGTGCTGTTATAAGATAAAATAATATACGGGACATGTCAAAAGCCGCACATTACTCTTCTACAAATACACTGTATGCTTCCAGGTTCTGTCCTGTTCCACAACACTTCTCAGTCAGCACCATCTGAAAGCAAGAGCATAAGAAAGAAAGGCCTCTATAACAACGGAGTTGTGTAACAAAAAAATCCTTTCATTTTACCTCAAACATTCTCAACTTGGATGTAATTTCCTCCAGTAGTTTAACATCTTTGGAAGTCTTGAGCCTTAATCTGTCCCAGTGTCCTTGCACATGCCTGAACTGCTGTGTGTAGACTTTTGTTCTGTCAGAAGACTGTTTCTCCAAAGCCTTTGTTTCTTCAGCAAGTTTATCTACCCTGGGCTTCTGGGCTTCCAGTGTCTCACAAACAGTCTAAAAGGAGAAGGAGGGAAAAAATACACATACGTTTGCTTGCAGTATCAGGTGTAAAACATTCACACGCAAGCACAAGTACAAAGTAGTCACATGAGCTGAAATAACCATTTTACTGAGATTAAGACAGAACAATAGTTGAAGGTATGATGTAAGACATGAAAAAATGCTGCTGCTTAGTTAAAGTGAACATGTTAGCTATTTTACTTAAAATTTAAGAGAAATTCGGAATGGAGAAATGAAATCATTACCATGAATTTAACTTTACTAGTATATACATTTAATATGGATAGGTGGGATGTATGCACATACATTTTAATGTGTTGTGCTGAGGAAGAATCTCTTTTGTGGTGTGCTTATGCTTTCATTCTTACTTTTCTTTACAAAAAAGAAACAACATGAAATGTACCATTTCCTCTTAAAGGATAGCTAATGATGCAGTGATGAGATTGGGAACAGGGATGCATACTTCTGAAAACAAGAGCTTTCTGTGAAACAAGCCACAGAGACATAGACTGAGTCAACCCCCTGCTCAAGTCTATGCCTGACAAATTTATCAGTGCCTGCCACGGTGAAGAAGAGGGAGCTGCTCAATTCCAGGCCCACAGGCAGTACATTATCCACATTTTGTTCTGATCTCCTATAACAATCCCTAAAGATCCCACACTGACATACTATGTCCTCTCAGGTTAATTAGACTCTGAAGATAGCAGGAAGGAGGGATCCAGAGACAAACAGAAAATGACAAATCTCCAAAGGCTAAAAGTCATTGCAATTCAGCCAGTGTATGGACCAAAAAAATCTCAGCCGGCTTTAAGCAATACAGAAGAAACATCAAACAACCTTGTTTATTAGGTTCTCAAAAAAAAAAAAAAAAAAAAAAAAAAAAAAGATTACTCTCTGCCAAACAGAGGATAGAAAGACCCAGCCTTCCCCACACCCAGTAACTGGAATCTGAGAGCTCCTCCAGAGTCTTCTGCAGCTCTCTTTATTTTGCCATATAGGAAAAAGAAAACATAGTTCTGAATTCAGCATTATTCTACAAAAGCACCGAGGTGGGGGGAGGGGGAAGTATGTGGGTTTGTTTTTATTTTTTTGCTTGTTTGTGCTTAAAAGAAAGCAGCATTGGAGATGCATGACTCCTTCCCCCACTACAGCCCTAGCATTTATAATGTAACTGGCATCCATAGATTTTCATATACTTTGTATGTTCATAATAGGAAACAAAAATTCCACTTTACTGTGCTGAATTTGAGTATCAATTACCCTTATTGTTCAAAAACACTTTTTCCCTTTGAAAGGCAAGCTGGAGGCCGCTGGAGTACAGTTACCCTCTTAAAACATCCCAGTAGGATGAAACTGGATGAAGCTGTTGTTCAGGTGAACTTTAAAGACTGTTTCACCAGGAAGGCATCCCACGTCCAGCTAGGCTACATCCAGCACTTGCAGGAGCCACAAAGCAGTCAGCCTTGGATCAGCCACCTCAGCTCCCAGCTCAACCAATCACGCTCCTATGAAGGAGGACAAGTCCGGGGCCCTGACACCCCCTTTGGGGCTCCTCAGCACAAAGTAGGTAAAAAAGGTAAGGATTACCTTTGTCTGCTGCAAGGCTTTCTCAATCTTACTAGGGTCGCTCAGCCCACTTGCAATTGCCTGCTGCTTGCACTCCACCTCGTTCAGCACATCCTTCAGCCTCTGCAGAGAGCCTAAGAAGTCCTGGCTAGGCAGGCTGTCTGTCTCTGTTATTGTTAGAGATTAATTAATAAAAATACAAGGAAAGAACATATACACAAGATCCAAACTGTAAGAGATGTGAATTAGCACATTCACAAAAAAAAGAAATCATGAGAGATACTAAATCCTTCTGAGACACTCCAAGAGCTAAAAGTCTGCTAACATCAACATTTTTTTCCTTTCTAAAAAATAAATATATTCTTATATAAAACTCAATTCCATTTTACGTAATTAAGTACCTAAATTACTTGGAGAAGGGGGAAAATCTGTAATACTTGGGCTTTTGCACACTTAAATCTTCTCAACCACATATTCATACACACAAACAAAAAAAAATGGCAACTTTCAGTATAATTGGAATAGATGCACTCTCTGAGAACACTGAAAAGGGAATCTAAGTTTGGATAGAATATCTGCTTGAGGTCTTTCTTTGCACCTCTGATTTTGACCAAGTCTGCCCTCTGTGGAATTCCACACAGGAGGCTGCACGTAATTCTGGAGTTTCAGAATGAAAACTGAAGTTTTCAAAAACTACAACAAACAGTATTTTAGCTGTAAAAACAGTACTCTGGTATGCACATCGTCCAGCCTTGAATTCCTAAGCAATTCCATTACTTTGCCATGACTGAAAATTAATCTAAAACTCATTTTGATTCACCAGGTAGCTTTTCAACAGCTTGCTATCAGAATTGTTGTGCCATTTATAACTAAGGAATGAGTCAACATTTATAGAGAGAAACACAATTATCTAACATGCTCTTCTTAAAAAGATAGTACTAATTTACAGGGAAAACAAGAACAGCTTGCTATAAAGCAAATAGGAGCACTGTCACTAAAATATAGCAGATCTTGAAGGAGAAAAAATAGTCTCTCATTCATAAAAAAGTAAGTCATAATTCCCATCAAAAATGCCAGTATTGATGGTACTAAGCACCACTCAATCAGGGACTTTTCAGACACTTACGCAGCAACCATGAAAAGAGTAGGACTTGTGTCAGTAAGAAAGCCTGCCAAGTTCCCAAATGCTTGGTTGCTACACTAGCTGTTCCACCCCATTACATGGCTCTGGAAATTCTTCCACCTTCCAGCAATTCAAGCCATATTGTAAACAAACAAAAACCCTGAACAGGCATTTTCCTCTGCTCTTTAACTATGGGCAATCCAGAGAAAATCAACCATTAGAAAGAAATATACATATATATACACACAAATGTAAATGTAGCATACCAAGATACATAACATTTTTTTAATGAGTAGTAATTAGTTCAAATACACTAATGCTGCCTCAAGTGACGTGTGGCACGAAAAAGTATTACAGTCACATAAAGTAACCATTTACTGGTATTGTATACGAACCAACTCATAATAATCAAAATAATCACTCTTCACAGTAAGAATTAACATATACCCTGTAATTTGAGCATGGCAGATATACATCATTCACACAGTTTTATGCATTGATATAACTGAAGTATTCAGGCCTTGTGCAACTCAATGTATAAATGGCCTAATAATTTAGTACTTGACTTTATTTTTACTACACACTAAGTAAATGCTCTTCCACCTGGGGCCACTAACAAAACGCTTCCTCCAATTTCTCAAAAACAAAATGAAAAAAAACTGCTTGTAGGCCTGTGTTCTTCATATTCAGTTGTAGAATATTAACAGAGATATCTATTTTGTGCAATGAAGTCAGCATGATGGTTTTAATGCTCATAATGATTTTTTTAATGCAACAAAAACCCAAGTAGAACATGCCTGAAAAGCAAGCCAAATTTCAAATAATTTGCAATATCAATATTACAAAAGGATTTGTGTATGACTCCTGAGTTCAAACAAGCTGTGAAAAAAAAAAAAAAATCCCATTCTCACATTTAGATTTTGAAAGGTTTCCTTAATCTTCCATTTTTAATTTCTAGTATTATTTATTTCTGCTAGTGCTAGACCCAAACAATTTTTCAGACTATATCATTCACTTGAAGTATGGTTTTGCTGATCTATTAAATGTAGTTTCAGGAATGCTACGTCCTTGCATAATGACTCAATGCCAGAGAACAATACAGTTTATAATGTGCAAAGAGGAGGTAATACGAATATTCTTTCAGGTGAATACGACGATTTTGTCAGCTTTATCCAAAAACTAGTAGTAGAATCAGTTAAAAAAAACATATCTGGAGATCTTAAGAATAGGATGAATGTGAAAGGCTTTGTTTATGCTTTTGGTTTTGTGATCTTCAATCTTGTGTTACCTGTACTATCCTTCCTTCTATCAAATAGCTTTCCAAAAGCATTTCAAACTTCTGTTTTCACTAATCATAGTACTGTTTGAGTTGGAAGGGTCCCTTAAAGACCATCTAGTCCAACTCCCCTGCAGTGAGCAGGGACACCTACAGCTCAGTCAGGGTGCTCAGAGCCCTGTCCAGCCTGGCCTTGAGTGTCTCCAGGCATTGGGTACCCACCACCTCTCTGCACAACCTGTTTCTATGCTTCACTACCACTACTGTAGAAGACCTCTTTCTTATATCCAATCTGAATCTCCCCTGTTTTAGTTTGAAACCATTTCCCATTGTTTTATCACAACGGACCCCGCTGAAGAGTCTGTTGCTAGATAATGATGTTTGTGCAAAACACAGCACTTTCAATCAACTAACTGGAGTTTGATTTAGAGGATTTTTTTTATTACTACATTATGCAATCTCACACCTAAGATGTTTGGTGATCAGCTAACTGAACTGAGAAGACGGAATATTGCAGATTCAAGCTATAAAGCTTGTACCAATAGCTACTGAAGCCAACTGAAGCGTTTCTACCTATCCAAACACTGTGTGACAGACCAATATCTGAGGAATCAAATGAAAAAAAGATACAGCTGGCTTCTGACTACATTTGATGCCATGCAAAAAGTTTTTTACACAATGAACACATTATTTCCACTCACAGAAAAAACATGTATACACATGTAACAATACAATCTATGAATACCAAAACAAGACTGTATTGGTACATTGATGTAAAATAGATATAGATACAAAATGTACACTGTATTTTAAATTTTACTACAAGGGAATCCCAGTTTGAAATCTGGAATAAAGCCTTTGACAAAAATACAAATATTGCATTTGAAGTACTTGCTCACTGAACATTACTTACATGTATTCCTTCTCTCTAATTTCCTTGCCTTACTATTTTTGGCATTCTCTCTTTACAACTTTATTCCTAGCTGCATTTGAAAATCTGATACTAAACCTTTGACAATATATCACAATTGATGGAAACTACATGATCCAAATACTCCTTAAAACTTAATGTGGTTGAAAGAGAAATGATTAAAAAAATAATCAAGGAAGTTACTGTCTTGCATAAACAATTATAAACTCTGGACAATACTTTCACAGTGACTGCATTAATTCCAAAGTCTCTTTAAAGATCATTAAGTAGCATCTCCACAGTGCAAAGGCTCTGAGAGTAGACTGTTTATCGTGTCATCCAAAAGGTATTACTCAAGAGAAACGGAAGAAGGAAAAAAAAAAAAATCAGAACATGAGAATCGAGGGGACTTAAAGAAAAGACTATTTACCTTCCTTCAGCTGCTGGTGACGTTCCTCTAGTTTCTGGCGAGTCAACTTGAAGCGATCAAGAAGACCATTCAAGCTCTCCTGAATGAAATTTGGAGGCATGGGCTGAGATGTGAGCACCTTGCAGGTAGCTTTCAGGTGTTCCAATCGTGGACTCAAGCTTACAAGATAAGTTAACTCCCGCTGTGAGAGATTAAAAACAGAATCAAATCACACCTTGTTAACACAAAGGTGTAAACTAATCTAAAAGTTTATCTATGTTACTAGGGCAACAATGTTAAAGTACTCCTATGACACAGGTACCAAAATCTTCCAGTCAGATCCGGTGCCCTGGAGCCTCTCAGAAAATGTGAGCTACCTTATTGAGGATGCTAAATTCCTCTGGGGTATTTCTGTGCTCTGACAGCTTCCAATCAAAAGCAACAAGTTTTGCCAGACTTACCTGACACAAATCTTTCAGGACTGCTGAGGGCTGGGACACTGAAGAATCATTTTTAAGCCAGCTCTCCTTTTCAACTATAATCTTCTCAAGCTCATTCATTTCTTTAAAGTATGCATTTATATCTTCCTGAAACTTTATCTTTCTGGCCAATTCTTCTAGATGCTGAAGCACTTCTTTCCATCCTGACAATATTTTCTCCATCACGTTTTTTAAATCCACTGTAGGAAATCCCTCTAAAGAGATTATATAAATTACTGTTGATTAACTGCAACTAATTTTGATTAACAAGGTTTTAACCACTCATCTCTTCAGATATAGGTAGGTGCACTTCTACGTTAACATGCTAAAGACTTCAATTACAAGTCATCAATTCTTAAAACTTATTATTAACAGTGTTTTGACTTTCGATTTCCACAACAGAAGTCAGATGACATGTAAGTAAAATATTCCACCTTCCTCCTTTTCCAAGTTTTCAGTTTTTAGTAATGTACTGACTTCTCAAACTGTCACAACTCCCTTCACCATTCTAATTTGTCTACATGTTGATTTATCGATTTAAATAAACTAACTTTTTTTTCCTCCACAAAGGTAAAGGGAAGCCTCAACTTGGAAAGCAGCAATAAATTCACTGAAAAGGTAAATGGAAATCCAGCAATGGAAATCTGCCTGGGAGACAGTGGGAACTGTGGTTGACAGTGTCACGGTGTACACAAATATGATTAATAACCAGCTAATATGAATAGCTACAAAAGCAATATGACAAAGTAAGGTTATTTCCCACTCACAGTGACTACATGAAGCATTTGCTTCACCATCTTTCTGGTAAATCAATGCATTACTTGAAGATGCAGCACTGTAAGTGAAAAGACCTCCCATCCACATGCATTTCACATTCTTTTATTTCCTCAAGTGCCAAAAGCAACTAGCAATTTTGCTGAAGAAATTTCAGTTCAGTGTGTGTTCAGCAAATACGTTCTTGCCATTGCACGCTGTCATGGTTTTGTGATTTTCGGTTATTGGTATTCCACATCATAACATCATGTAGTGAATGTACCTGGTTCTCAGAAGAGAAGGACTACTACAGTCCCCACGGTACTTTGCTCCTCTGTTACCATTTTCCAGCCGGAGGGAAAAGATAAAAGCTCGCAGATCACGAGACTTCGTCCCTTTTTCCACCCGTCTCTCGTCCTGGCAGCACCTCGCTCTCCAGCCGTCTTATCGTCGGTAGTAGAGTAAGGCCTACCTTGATTTTGGGACATTCTCTCTCTCTGTATTGGATTTATCAGCTTAAATTGTAATTATATTGTATTATAGTGTGTTGTTTTGCATTCCGATATCTTATTTAGTAAATTAGTTTTGTTTCTCCTCAGATTGTTGCCGCTGTTCTTTGCTCTCAGGGCCATCTCCTTACCCTTTTCCCCTTTTTCCTTTTCCCGGGGTGTGGGCCCGTGGATCCCCCGTCCCCTTCGTCACAGAACCAGGCCTAACGCCCGTAAACCGTTGACACACACTTTTGAAGTTTATTTTGTATCAAGATACACTTCTTTATATAAGGAATATTTGGTTCATTTGGACAGGAGTGCAAAGAGATTCATATAGAGGGGTCAATTTTTTGTGCTGTTTCAGCATAAATACAGCCCAGTATTTCATTCTGGGGAAGCCAGCCAGCTTCTACAAAGGCACACGAAGGCTCTGCTCCACAGATCTTCCCACTGTGCTTCACACACTGTCCATACACTTGGCACATCTACAAAATGAAAGCACAGCAGCTGCAACCAGTCCTGTAACAAGACTATGCAATGATTGGTCACTGCTACTATGGCATGGCCTGTACATCCAGAAATGGATGCATACACATGTTCCCATACACAAGTACAGCTGGGACTGGTTTTGGAAAGAAAGGCTGTAATTCCTAGTTGGACAAAACACACTAGCAGACCTAACAAAGCTGGGGGATGTGAATTGGTTACATAAGCCTTATTTTCTATAGATTCCTAGCTTTAATGCAGCAAACATTAGGAAGGAGCTTCTGAATCTTCTTTTTCTCTGATACAAGATAATTTTTCATCTATGCATTTGTTAGTATTATCAACAGATACTGGCTATTTAACCACAACTTATCACAGTTGGAAGGGTTTAAAAAAAAGAGAAGAGTGAGGAGGGGAAGATCTTTGTCAAGGTTTGAAAACTACGAAGAGCCACAAGTTTTTAATAAGCCAAACTCCACATCAAATCTGTGGCTTCAAGACCTTCAGCGTTTGGGCAATGACAAGCCTTTCAAACAACTTCACTTGTATCAGGCAAGGAAGGAGGACTGGAGATGCTTAGCAGATTGAGGCATCCTAGCAAATGAACTGACAGGGAAAAAGTGTGGCAGTTCAGAACTCCAATGGAAATCAGTGCACAAAACAGTGATACCATCCTTTCACTATTTTGAATACTACCAGTTACAGAAAGCTCACCAACAGTCAAATGCATAGCAGATCTAAAAGATTGTATCTTGTTCTGAACAGCTTTTTTGTGGAGGAAGTCACACTGCACTGATGAAGTTTAGTCATACTATGAAACAAGATTTTGGCAAGCCTTAAAGATTCAGTTTTCTACAATTTTTCCAGAGATAAGTGTTTTAATTGACAATCAATCATTTTCTCAAGCATGTAGGCTTCTCTTTGCCTTTGAACTATAAATTCTGACTGTATTATCAAAACATCCTGACAGTTTTTTACAAAAATAGAGAAAACTATGAATAGAAAGATACATACACACATTCATCCAACTTAAATACGGTTTCAAGATTTCCACTTCAAGATAGTTATATTTTAAAATCTTAAGTTTTTCACAATTTAAAATAAAACTGACTCTTCTCCCCAAAAGCATGCGAATGCCAATCTATTATTAAGAAATTGTTCCTATATCAATAAAATAACCCTTAAAAGATTTAAAATAGCCCTTAAAAGGTTGCAAATGAGTACGCATGTTTTAAAATAATAATAATAGAGCTAGTCTATAAGCTTTACAAGCAATTGATTTGATTGTTGCCATTAACAGCAGTAATGACCAATGTTTCCGAAGGAAATAAAGTGGAAGGAGATAGATAGAAGGAATACATTGCAATGCTTAACAGGTGACAATATATACTTCAGTATTATTCCCCAGTAATTCATCCAATTAAATCACAAAGCAGAAAAACCTTCAAGCCTTTTACCTTTTCCCATTTGATCCAAAAGAATATGTCCACTTCGTTTCAGTTCATCTAGCTTTTGGTTTTTTTCAACCTTCTCTTTTTCTATCGCCTACAAATTGAATCCCAAAAGAAAAGTTTCAGAGAGTGTTGTTTTGTATCTAGTAGTAAGTTATTTTCCTTCTACTGCCCAAAATGCATTCCAGCACCTTCTAATAGGGATGTTGGTTCTGTTGGCTTGTAAAACAAACAAAAGATGGATCCCAAGTATTAACCAAGCAAAAAGATGAGTACAATGACACCAGGAATAAAATATTGTTAAAAGGGTTGGAGACATCAGCTATAACATGACACTTCTGATAGCTCCAGTAAGCCTTCATTAACAAAGCATGCTCTAGGACCAAAAAAGGCAAGAATACATTCTTGAAATAGAAGGAACAGAAAAAATGACTATTTCATGGTTCCCACAAGTTATTGTAGAATTGCATATCTTATCCTGCAAACCAGTAATAATGCACATGAGTTGTAATTATCAGTGTTTTCTCTGAAATCAATACACTCACTAATTGACAAGGTGTTCAAACCCCGGAAACCTAACAGAACACCTTGGACCTTAAGTGGGTGTCAAGTCCAGCACCAACCATGAAGCATGAAGCCAAAATACACTGCTTTGTGGAAAATATACTAATCCCAAAGATGTGATGTATCACAATTCTGAAGCAAGCATTAGTTATACATGCTTTTAAAATTTTCTGCCGATTGAGTGACCCAACACCAACAAAAGGCTGTATCTAGTTGGTCAGATTTTCATGTCTGGCCAGCTTGGAAGTATTTAACAAAAGGACTTAATCCCAATGAACCATGTGGATCTGGTCACACCTCAAGCTGACAGCCAGCTTTAAGAATCAAAATATATTATTCACTGGAAAAAATTCTCTCTCTCCTCATTTTACCTTTAACTTTTCTTTCACGCTAGAAGTTTCTCTCATCTTCTTGTACTCTTTGATGTCTGTGGTCTGAATGGCAGCTTTTGATTTTGAAATCCAGTTCAACAGCTCAGCACTTTCAGCATCAAATCTGGTTTAAAAGGTTAGACAATTCTGGTTTAGTCCTTTTTTTTCTATTCTGCCAACTGTCTTAAAAATCCGAAGTCTTAACGTTCAGTACATTCTAGGTTTTTGAAGAGTTTGCAGTGCTATTTAGTGTGAAGGAAAAGCTAGCAGCTTAAGTGTTTGTGGCAATGAGTATGGAATTTTTTTTCTGAATGCTTAGCTGATTGAAAATTAGCTTATCACTTAGGATTTTTGGCTACAGCTGAAATTGTCCATATTGACATAACTTTCTCACACCTAAAACTTCTAAGCATTGTAGCTTATAACTTAAGTCAATCATGACCACCATTACCACAAAAATGCCCTCCCAAATTCACCAATACCATACACAACTTGAGAGAAGAGCAAAGCAGAGACTCTACAGACCACTAGATCTTACTACAATGGTATGTCTCAACATGATGTAAATCCTAATGTGGAATAACAATCTCGGAACAGATGCAGAACTTATTTTCAGCCACTCAAAGTTTTCGTGGGAAAGCCTGAAGAATTCCAGTTACTGGCTATTTGTTGGTTTCAATGTATGTAATCAGGATCAGGAAAAAGTATCAGAGGAAAGTCTGACATTGTCCTTAATACAGTTTAAACTGTTTGCTCTTGATGCAGCCCTCTTATCATCTCCCTAGAAAACATTCCAAAAGTTTAAAGGAGTAGCATTTAAAATATATATATATATATTTTCTAAGGCAAACACAAATAACTAAATTATGAGTATGCAGCATTTACTTTCATTTATCTTTAAAACAATTCCTTTAGTTTTAGATACGCTATTTAATGAAAGCATTGCAACTCATTATTAAAAATGTATGCAAAAAAATCAGTCACTCCAGATACACTTGTTAAAGGAGACATCACTGTAATGTTTTGTCTATTACTAAATACCAGGGAGATTTAGCAGGTTTTCGAGGGGTTTTGTTTTGTTGTTTTTGGTTTTTTTTTTAATAGTTTCTCCCATATATTTTATGGAGACCAGAAATACACAACAAATCAAAGCATTTGGTCCTTTCACTACACTTTCTATCCCATGATGTGAAGACGTTTTTCCAAAAGAAAGTAAATAAAATCAATTCTATCCTTCAGCAAAGGAGTTGAGGTACAAAGAAATGAAGACTTGCTTTTTTGGGGAAAAAAAAAAAAAGAAAGAAAGAAAAAGAAAAGGAAAAAAAACCACCACATCTTTCTTTTGAAATTAATGGAAGCTGCAGGCTTTCTGTTTCTTTGAAAACTCCCCACTCCTCATACCCAGCTTCACAACTGCAGCTTAAACATTGCTAACTTCCACAGAAGAGATTCAAAACCCAAGACTAAGGGAAATGAGCTTATGTATTACCTAATGGGCAAGGGAAAATGGCAGTGACATATACTCACTTTTTCTTTGCTTCACTATCCCCCGGGATTTGTCTTTTCTTTGGAGGTGGTGGCGGAGGTGATTCCTGCCTGGATTCTTTTACCACCACCTTTTCCTTCAATGACATTGTTTCCGCAGAAGTCTTCTGTGAAATCTGCGACATCCCTACACTTCCTACAGCTTGAGTTACCTATACAAAATGATTTAGCAAAAAGGGTTAAATACCATTTTCTAATGCAAACTGTAATTTGCTCATTTGGTTCCTTTTGCTCATCAGTCATAAAAGCCTTTTCATTCACTCCTACAAGTAATCGCACCTAGCCTTCAAAAAGTACTCATGAATTATTGTTATCGTAGATGCCAAAGACTCCCAAGGAAAACATCATTATTCTCATTTTACAGATGAGAGTTATGCACCAAAATTCTCAGTTCAATGAAAATTTCATGCCAGCACAAGTGAATTTAAATCAACAGATTCCATTACCTGTATATTTTATTCCACAACTGTTTGGGTCATTTACAGAAAGAACCAAGGTTCATCTTTGTGTTCATTAACATACAATTCTGTATCTGATACACGTTTCCCACAAAATCAAACATGCAGCTTAGAACAAGCAGACACACAGAGTAACTAAAAAATGCACTCAAGTCAGTAGAACCCTTCCACATTCTTCCATATGTTATAACGTACATCTCATGGGAATTATTCTGTAAGTTCTAGCTAAGCATGTGCTTGATATTTGTAGGGAGTGAGTGGACAAGAACAGGATTTAGCACTCTGCACTGCTTTGACTCAAAAGCAAGAGCAAAGTAAGGCTGAAATGTACCCCTACTCATAGATCACAAAACTCATTCACTACACACTAAACGGATTGTGAAGAAGCACTGCAGCCATCACCATAATAATCTTTCAGTATCACCAAAAAGAGGCATATGAGACATAAAAGTGTCAAACAAAATTCCCACAGAAGCCAATGGGAGTTCTGTCTAAATAAAATACTAGCAAGCACTCAAAATACTAAAATAAACACTTAGCAGTCCAGCTTGGCTATCATCCTTATATATCAACCAAACAACTGCTCTGATTTCAACAGATGAGAAATTGTACTCACAGAGCATAGCGCTTCTATGACTCCCATTTATTTATTTGTTCTGAGTTTTGGGTTTTGCCTTCGTTTTCTTTTAGTATGAGATCTAATCCAGTCCTAGAACTCTTAAAATGTTTAAAAGCATTTGTATTGATTGAAAATACACAGTAAGCCTGCTTTACTCATCAGATAAAATGAAGCTTAATCTTTCTGAGAAAGGAGTAACGGTACTAGTCAGGTTAACAATTTGTTTTGAAAGCAAAAAAAGAACAAACAAACAAACAAAAAAAACCCAGACATATTTCCTGCAGATAAAAATCACATGAAAGAGAATTCATTGACCTCTACCTAGATGCCAAGAACTTGCCTTGACACTTTTGCTCACAGTATCAGTAAAGTTTGCATAATAGCTAATCAGATTAAAAAAAAAAAAAAAAAAAAAGAGCATAAATAAGTACCTGGTTAGAGTAATCCTCTAGCTTCTGAACCAAACTGTCCCACCTCTGAGTTAGTTCCTCTTGATCATGGTCAATTTGATTGGATGCTCTGCTATTCCCAAGTATTTGGGCCACATCCTGACCTAGCTCATTCAGCTGGTCTAGTGTTTGTCGTTTCATACCCATGTCCTCTTTCAAAATCTGAGGTTAAAAGAAAATATTAAAATATAACAGTATGTATTCTGCCACCTCTTAGCCTTTAATTCCATGAAAAAATCTACTTCCTGAGCCAGATATATCATAGGTTTCTTGTGTAAAAAACATTAACAATACACTTAAGAAAAGTACATCTCTGAAAAAGCTATTAATCTCAATTTACAGTTACAAATGATTATTTTAAGCATAAGCTGTATCAATTTATTAAAAAAAACAAACACATCACAACTTGGAAAACACAGCTGTCTAGTGGATTGCAAGACTGTAAAACATTCTAAAAACAGAATAGCTGTTCCAAAGTAGGTCACACCAACCTAGAATGACCATGGAGAAAGTTGTATGCAGATTTTTAAAATTCAAGTGAAAAAAATCTGGCAAGGAGAGTTTGTAAGCCTGGCTTCCAAAGACACAATGCTTTCACAGCTCCTGCTGGAGTCAAACTCATAACTTGCTATTCACTGAAACTCAGATTTAAAAGGATAGATCAGGGTACCAATACTCACTGCTAGTTTTCGAACATTCACACTCAGATCCATTTGGTCTCTGAAGTTGCTTGTCTGGACCTTACTTAAGGCATCTTCTTTCTCAGTTAACCAAGCTTTCAATAAGCACTGCATATTATAAGGAACACAAGAACATGCCAAGTTTGTCAAACATCTACTTACAATTTCTTCTTTAAGGTCTTTACATTTCAAACACAGTTCTAAAATTCCTACAATTGCAGTTCACATTAACCAAAATACTACGTAAAGGGGAACAAAAAATATCAGTCTGGAAAATTAAGTAGTACTTTTCAGCAAAAAAAAAAAAAAAAAAAAATCAGAGAATGCACACTTTCCAAGTTGTTCATATAGACAAAATTTCCACTATAAAGCTGGATTTATAAATACTGGAATTACTATAACTGGTTATTATTATAACTGCATGTATGCTTGCTTTCATTCTCCACCCTTCTTCCTCTGTGATTCAAAACCAGCCATTACAAACATTTTTCTCACAGAAGCTACGTTGTTAATTCAGAGCATTTTTAGCCCAGTCAGTCATAGACTCTAATGTTTATTAGTTACCACCCTGCTTATTATACCTACTCCCAGTTGCAAAATAGCTTTAAACACTATCTCATTAACTCCTGAAAGATGGAGAATACTAGCTCAAGGCTAAGCAAGTTTTTAACTTTTTTTCTAGGAAATCTCTCCTGGGTCTTACTCTAGTCACACAGTACTCCTACGGAAACTCCAGCAGTAACCCAACATCATGTGGCAGGAAGGATTTTATACATTTTGTATTATTTTGCCACTACTGCACAGCTATCTGTAGACTTCAATACACAGCTTCTTCCTCAGTGAAGCTCAGTTGCACACTGCTACCCCTCTGTGTTTAAAAAAATAAAATAAAATGATGGAGCAAGGCGGGAGCTTTTGTTCATTGAACAACACACTTCACAACAGACACTAGCTCCTCAGTCTAGCTTTGGCCCAGAACTGACTACAGCAACTTCTGGGCCAAAGTGTTAAGGCAGTTTTTTAGTGTTACTGTGAAACAATGTGCAAAATGTGCAGATAGCATATACTATGGTGGTAAAAATACTGTAAAGGCTGGGAGAACACCACATACTATTTCTTTGGAAAAATCAAGCTGCCATCCCATCCAACTTATTTTATGCATAACAGAAGAGCTTAAAAATCCTTCAATGTATACAATTAACTTCTGCTAAATCAGCAGTCAAAGATAATTCTCCTTACAAAACTGAAATATAATTATCACAGTGCTGAGAAATATCTGGCACTGATTGAGGAATTTGTTCCCTGAGTGGTAAAAATTGTGTTCACTTGGCAATGTGGTTTTCAAAAAAATTTCTAGGCAGCCACAAAAAGGCTTAAGCATCAGTGTTCATCTTTCCACGTGGTTGGGTGAAATAGAGAAATAGTAGTACCTAAATGTTTTAGGTAATTCTCTGTTATCAGGCTGTTTTAATCAATTTCAAATTTAAATTTTTTTGTATGTTACTTAATAGAAATCTGTAATTCAAACCTGATAGTAATAAATGCCTTGTACCAACTTGAAAAATAAATGCAAACATAGGCTGTCCTAAATCAGCTAAAATATACTTCTACTTCCTGATTACTTGTTATCTGACATTCTACATTAAACAAGAATGGAAGGTTTTTCATTTTTTCAAAGCAACATAATTACACGCAATTTAAAAAATAAAAAAAATCTGAGAGCCAAGCAAGTCCAGCAGAAGCTGACACTCTCAGCGGTTTTATCACAGTCAGTAAGTGGTTATTTTTCCATGTATAACAAATAAAGGTGGAAGAGGCCAGAAAAATGTTCACATAGGGTCATCAAAACAGCACTTGTAGTCAGTACCTTGACATAAAGAAAAGCTTTTTTGGGATTCCTTATTTCTTAGCTCATTGTCTTATCTTGCTTAAGAGTTACCAGAAAACGTTAGCACACAATTTTCTATATACATATACACATACACTAAGACGGTATTTTAAAGTAAGAAATATATAGTAACATGGTATTGGATAAACCAGAATTTGAACCTTGCATCTATATTAATAACAAGGATCATATGAGTTGCATTTTTGGATTAGCAATATTACTGTAGATAGATATGGGAGGGGTCAGGGAGAAACAAATAAGCAGCCTAGAAAATGCAGACAAAATATCTGTCAAAGAAACCAGGCTGGAACTGATAGCAACAGCAACAACTATATCAGCACAGTTTGACTTCTTTTAAGTGTCTAAACACACTGTGTACTGCAGAGTTTAAACAATGGTTTACAGTGATAAATGCCATTATTTAAGAAAACAAAACAACTGAAGTAAAAACTTCAAAGGAAAAGTCATCAAATATTTTTAAGCTGATTCACAAAACAAGCTCTAACAGTAGGCAGGCAAATCTGACTAATGCAGCTGAAAAAATGTAGCAGTTATTATTGTGGTTTTTTTGAATGATAACAGCTAATTCATGTTTGAGTAGTACTCAAGGTCCACCCACAAGGCACAATATCAAAGCAAGAGAAAACTCACAATGCCATCTTCTTCACAATTTAACTGATTGCCTAGACTCAGCAAATTGACACAAGCTGCATGTTTCACCATACTAACCTGTACTCCAGTTTGCGCTCACTGCCCCTTGTCCTGTTGCTGGGCAGCTCCGAAAAGAGCCTGGTCCCATACACTTGACTCCCACCCATACACTTGACTCCCGCCCTCTGCTAGACTCACTCCAGAAGTTCCCTGTCTTTCCTGAACAGAGGAGCCCCGAGTCAGACACAGTAATCCAGAGGTGGCCTCACCAAGGAAGCTCAACATAAGCTGTCAGTGAGCTTGCATTCCAGGATGTCAAACATACCCTGGGCTGCATCCAAAGGAGCGTGGCCGGTAGGCCAAGGGAAGTGATTGTCCCCTTCTACTATGCTCCCACAAGACTCCACCTGGTGTCCTGCATCTAAGTTTGGTCCCCCAGCGTAAGTAAAAGGACCTGATGGAGCATGTCCAGAGGAGGACAATGAGGATGATCAGAGCACCTCTTCTATAAAGACAGGCTTAGAGAGTAGGGGTTGTTCAGCCTGGATAAGAGAAGGCTCCAGGGAGACCTCACTGAGGCCTTTCAGTACCTAAAAAGGATCTATAAGAAAGCTGGAGAGTAAATTTTAACAAGAACGCGTAGTGACAGTGAAAGATGTAACAACTTTAAACTAAAAGAAAGTAGGTTTAGATTAGATATGAGGAAGAAAATCTTCACTATGAGGCTGCCGATGCATTGGAACATGTTGCCCAGAAAAGCTGTGTATCCCCCCCTGCCCTTGGGGGAGGGATGAGGCTTTGAGCAACCTGATCTAGTGGAAGCTGTCCCTGCCCATGGCAGGAGGTTTGGAAGTAGATTATCTTTAAGGCCCCTTCTAACCATTCTGTAATTATGGTTGTGACAAAGATTCAGAGTGTAGTGACTTTAATTTTTCTTATTTTGTAGAATTCACTGACATATATGAAAATAAAGTAACAGATTTTTCAAAAGTATTAAGTTCATAAGAATAATAAATGACTGCCTTCAAAACTGTTTTATAAGGAGGCATAAATTTTCTTGCTAAAAGTTGAGTAAGTACTCGTACTGTACTATTCAAGAAATATTGGGAATCCAAACAGTAAGCAAAGTTCTAGTTCTTTACAGCTATTTTCTGAGAGTCGTTCAACCCCACTAAGAGATACTTTAAGAAATAAAAAATAAAAGAAATTAAAAACCACTGTGGGTAACCACAGAGCTCACCTGCTCTTCTAACAGCTCCTCCCATAAAAGCTGAATTTCTTGCAATTTGATTCGTCTTTCCTCAGTCCAGCGACAAACTGCTGTCCACCGCTCACCCAGCTTCTACAAAAGCAGGAAATATTCATGAATATTCACAAGCCTCACAAGGAAATCCAAAGATCAGATATTTGTAAAACATGCTTTCTTCACAGTAACCTTGTCTTCCCATACAGTAACTACCTTGTTGCCATTAGCTGCCATTGTTGTATTGCACAAAGCTTAAGGTCAAACATTTCAGGAGCATTCACTGAACTTAAGCAGCTGTATGACTAACCTCAAAGGGAGCAATTAAAATCTCATGAATTCCATTTTAATCAATTCTCTTTTCTATACTCCCTATGCTTTACTCGGGATATAACCTAACTCAGAAAAAAACATCAGGAAAATAATTCATACAATATTTCCTAGATAAATTCTGTTCACATGTTCATATTCTCCATCAAATTTCAACTCCTTGATGAAAAACACCTACACGAAATGAATAACTGTACAGTGTATTTTTCCATTTTAGTGAAATTGTTGAAAAGATGCATCACAAAAGTGCTTAAGTCACTGTAAGCGCTTGACTCATCAGGAATTTAGTTTGAAAGTCAAATAACTTTCACAGGTTTTATGCTGAGCAAGTTCAATAATTATTTTCATTAATTTTACATTTTAAAATGTCTTACTTTAAATTGCTTTCTAGGACAAATTGTCTTCAAGCACAAAAATGCTGATGAACAATTATATGCAAAAATGTAATTGTCTGCAATTTAAAAAAAATAAAAAAAAATAAAAAAACACTAACATCTTACCTGCAATTGCTCCTCCAGAATAGCTGTTGCACTCTCCCCACTGCTTTCATCAACGATGACAACCATGTGCGTTAGAGAGTTCACCTTCACTTGTTCTGCCTCTAGGTCACCTTGCAAGCTCTAGAAAACACATCATTGATCACAAACTTCAAATATTTAGGAAGACTGCTAGAAAATAATCTAAAACCCTTTTGTTGAAATACTGGAAAACAAAGAAATGTTTTTCAAAGTATGCACCTCCTAGACTACCAGAATTATATGACAATTGCATTGAATTTCTATACATCTACTGCTATATTTAAGAGAACTTACCCTTTGATACTTGCTTAAAAAATATATATTTTTAAATGGAACACATATGCCAAATGGAAAAACCACTATGAACATTTAATAGTTGACATTTCTCAAAACCTAAGTATCAAATACAGTAGATACGAACTGATACCTAGCAACTGCAAAAAGCGTACCACTCCAATTAGTTTAAAATAATCTGTACATTTAAATATTCATACAACTTCTGGCAGCTAAGTTTCTGGTTAAAGCTAGCCTCTCAAATAATTCTGCAACATCCATATGCCTTTAAACTACTGTAAATACCACTTTCTATCCCAGAAAATCTTAAGCTACTGTATGATCAATGGGTCTCAAGCTCCCCAGCCTTTGAAGACAGGAGCAAAGAATGCAAGTGTGGGACAACAAATTACACAGGCTAAGAATACTTAGCAGTTCTTGCACTATGAGATATGTCCTAAGTCAGAGAGAAGGTGAAACCTCAGCACTGACTGCAAAAACCAAAGCTGCAAGGGTGACAAATATTAAAAGGCCATCTTTCAAAAAACCACTGCAGGCTAGAAAGGCTAGATTCCTATCCAGAAACTTAATTGAGAATCAAACCAATTCAAAAACATTGTACACAGAGAGTGGTATCTATACACTGCTTTGGGATGCAATCTCTGTAATAGCAGGGACTAGAATAGAAAGGCCATTCCCGATACTTTTGACTCCCATATTATTTTAAGTGGCAAATCTCAAATATGCCTTAGCAATGCTTGACAGTCATTAAATGTTTGTTATCTACAGTACATTTCATACTATCCCTTATAGCAACAATTCACTGGGAAAGGCCTCATTTCTTTCTCGAAGCAAAGATAACACAGGGTCTCCTATATTCACCAGTGTTAAAGTGTTCCAGGATGTCCAATTCCTCCGTCTCATCCTCATCCTTTAGAAAGCTCCTCAGCTAAGGAAACCTTCCAATCTACATTTCACATTACAGAACAAAGGCTTACTTTGTGTTCTTCTAGCTGCTTTTGAAGGGCCTCTAAATCTTCAGCTAAGAGTTGAGACTCCATCTTCTGAATGCGTTCTTCTGTAACTGTCAGCCAGTCAGACAGCTGCTGCAACTGCTTCTTCTGTAGCTCCATCAGCATGTCATGCAGGCTGCAGGGGAAGTACAGGCAAAGTCATTTCAGAAACAGTCTTCCCAGGGAAACAGACTAAGTTCTATTTACTAAAGGAAAGACACGCCGCCATTCATAAGCTAGTTAAGTATCATCAAATAATTGTGAATTATGCAATTTATACCACGGACTGTTTTTTTGAAACTGCAATTTGCTGCTACCAGAACCACCGCTGAGAGCTGCAATCTGTTTCTTCCTTGATGTGAATGTGTACTTCTGAGCTTGATAGTGCATTGGTGGGAAAAAATTCTATTAACTGCTCTTTAACTTTGGAAACACATAAAGCTATTCACATTTACTGTATCTTTTATTCAGGAACTTAAACCACTGAAAATATTAAAAAACGAGTTTATGTAACTACTGCATGTAGATATCATATATTTAGTCTGGTACACTTATATAACATAAGTCTTAAAATACTCTTACTTAAGAATCCAAGAAAAGTTATACCCATTTCCTCTGTTTATGTTGGAAAGTATGAAGAGGATGGACTTCAGAATTATCTTTTCAGTTTGTGACATGAAAAAAGTATCCTACAAAGTGGATGAAAAGCAATTCCTCTGAGATGCAGTATGCAACAGAAGCCAGTCCTGGAGCTTTAGGAGAGGTTGTGAGGCATGACTCACCGGGACTGCCTGTCCATGCTCTCCACCCTGAGCTCCTCCCAGCGGGAGTTCAGCAGCAGCATTTGTTCCTGGATCTCAAACTCCTCTTCAGGTGACAGATTTCCCTGTGCCACCAGCTGGTTCCCAGCCTGCAGGACACTACCCACACTGCTTTGGTGCGCAGTCAGTTCCATCATAAAAGCCTGGAAAAAGTACAAGCAGGCACATCACTGATCCGTGAGCTCCTATCAGGAGTGTGCATTTGTACAGTCTTTGAACAAATGCACCAAGAACTTACCAACTAACCTACAATCAACAGCACATAAAATCTGAAGTGTACCATAAGCAAATAAATTAAACCCTAAAAGATATTAACTAAAATTCATATACTTCGTGAAAAGCTAGAAGACCTCTTTCTTTTGTTCCTAGTTTTAAAAGTTCATACTGATCTGTAATTATATTTTAGATGAAGTTGTCAGAAGAAGCTGACAGAGTAGAAAACTAAAACATCTAACATGACACTTCAGTCTTTTAGCAACACTCCTGGAAAACTGTGCTGATCAAGACAGAGAGAGCACTGAATTAAACTGAAATGATTATCAGTTTCACAGCAGACAACATTGGGCTGACCAGGCCTTTCAGAAGTTGGCAGAGAAATGAGAATCAGGCTGTATTAGACTGTTTTTGTAATATGGATACTGCAGGTGAGGCGCTAGAACATTGCCCAGAGAAGCTGTGAATGTCCCATCCTTGGAAGTATTCAAGGCCAGGTTATATGAGGCTCTAGGCAACCAGCTCTTGTAGAAGACGTCCTTGACAATGGCAGAGGTGTTGAAACTAAATGGTTTTTAAGTTTTCTTCCAACCCAAATAATTCTATGATTCTATGACACCAGTGAGCCAGCCACAGAAAGTCAACTAAAAAAAAGTTTCAAAACCTGTTATACTGCAAGTTTCTCCTAGAAAGATCTATTTCACTGCCAAATGAACAACTATTTGTCAATTTAAAAAAAAAAAAAAAAAGTTACAGGTGCTTTTAATTTACCAAGACAAAAGAAACAGACTAGCAGTTTTTTTAATAAGGACTAGAAAACAGAAGTTTTGTAGTCCCTACACGTACACACATTAAAAAAAAGCAATAAATAAATAAATAAATAAATAAATAACTTAAGAAAAGCTTCCTGCTTACTTCATGGGTGGCAAATTGCTCTTTGACTTCTTCAACATCACCAGATATTTCTTCCTGTTCCCGAAATGCATCCTCTGCTGACAGTAACCACGTGAGCACTTCTTCCAGAGCAACTTGGTAGCTATCCAAGTCCATGTCCACCTCTGTTACTGTGCTGGGGGTCTCTGCTCTGGAACTGCTCTGCTCCTCTTCAAGTGCTACAGTCTAGGCAGCCAAGAGAAAAGTGACATTTTCAAAAAACTGAAAAGATGCTTTCTCAAATGATACTAAGAACAACTAAGATCCTTTTCAACCCTTCATAAAATTTTGAAACTGTTAAGTACATTTCTAATGAGAGGGACCAACAGTTACCACTAACAAATTTCCATTTTAAAATAAAGAATCTGGATAGAAAACTTTTATTTTACTTATTTAACAGGGCAGCGGACCTCCCACAGAAATAAATATCCACCAAATCCCACTGCCACTAGTAGTCTTGCTGCTAATTCTATTACAAACTTCAGGCTACTCTCTCCAACTTCACAAGATAAATAAGGAAACTAAACAGACAAAAGACACATAATGTAGATGTAACTTTCTACCTCAGTGAAAAGGAACATGTACATGAATCAGAAAAGAAAAAGGAAGATAAAGCCGATGAAGGCAATCAAAAAGATGGTATGATTTTTCATATTTTCCCAATTACATTGAATAAGATAGAATCATAGAATCACCAAGGTTGGAAAAGACCTACAAGATCATCCAGTCCAACCGTCCACCTATCACCAATAGTTCTCACTAAACCATGTCCCTCAACAAAATATCTAAACGTTTCTTGAATACCTCCAGAGGTGACTCAACCACCTCCCCGGGCAGCCCATTCCAGTGTCTGACCACTCTTTCAGAAAAAGTAGTATTTCCTAACGTCCAGCCTGAATCCTCCCTGGTGCAACTTGAGGCCATTCTCTCTAGTCCTATCACTAGTTACATGAGAGAAGAGGCCAACCCCCAGCTCACTACAGCCTCCCTTTGAGTAGTTACAGAGAGCGATAAGGTCTCCCCTGAGCCTCGTCTTCTCCAGACTTAACAATACCAGCTCCCTCAGCCACTCCTCATAAGACCTGTGCTCTGAACCCCTCACCAGCTCTGTTGCCCTTCTCTGGACCTCAGTATCTTTCTTGCAGTGAGGGGCCCAAAACTGAACACAGTACTCGAGATGCGGCCTCACCGGTGCTGAGTACAGAGGGGCATAGAAAGCATGTTCCAGGGAACTGACAAGCCTGAAGATCAGCTAAAATTACAACTCAAGAAGAGCAAGCCAGGCTTTGATATTTGTTATCAAAGCTTGTTATCACACCTGTTTCAAGTTGAATTCTCCATCTTCACATTCCTGTTTGAATCTCCTTGGAAGGGTCTCCACTTCCCGAATGTCTTCCATGGTGACTTGCTTAGGAAGGACCTCAAACAAAGATGTTAAATACATGATAATAGACTTTTTGTCTGGAAGTGGTACAGCAACATCTGCATAAAAAAAAAGGGAGGGGGGATTAATAAATAAACTGCTTTTCTAAATCATTACATAGAATAAAGTTTAAACAGTAATACTTCACATACAGAGCAAAGCACATGTTCCCCTGTTAATTACCCTTCCGTACACCTTTGGTTAGAAGGCCAGGTTTTCACAGATGTTGAAAGCATGAAGTACAAAGGAAAAAATGATATAAAAAACAATTTTCTACATTTGCAAGTGAATTTACATTAAAAGGCATGACCTTTTTGAAGAGCCCAAACCTGATGTTACTGAGGAATAAAAACAGTTTTGGAAACATTCTTGAGCATCTCCCAAGCAGAAATGCAGTTCAGGAACAAAATCCCTCAGAAACACACTTCCACTTGAGTTCTATCTTCACTCAGCATAGGTCAGTTCATTTGTTTACTTTTCATATGAAAAAGAGCTTCACAGACTCTGGTTCACATATACCTGGGGTTATGAGTTCTACTCATTCAGCTTACTTTTAAAAATAAAAAGTAAAAAAAAATAGTGGTGGTGCTTGAATCCATAAAGTTTGAGAGTTAGTCATACAGAATAGATCTTCAGAGACTCACTTCAAAGCAGAGTGACAGCTCAGGGTTTTAAGAAAGGGCCATACAAGTTTCCTGATGAGCATTCACAGTAAGCATTCACAGCATTGACAGCTACTGCTACATACAGTGTATATAACAAAGAATAAAAGATTACAAGCTCTGAAGCTATCCCATTCTACAAAATGCTCTAGTTCATCAGAAAAGTACATTTGCAACAGTACCCATCCCTAAAATAAAAGTTGGTACCCAGTTTTTGTGTACGTTCCTGTATGCTATCTCAGAAGGGTAAGCCAGTCTGAACCTTAACATTCAAGAAGCTGAAACACACATACACAAGCATACTCTTACCCTACAATTTACATAGTTTTAACCTCAAATTTAAGGGATTGAAACAAAATATCACTGCACAAAATTGCTGAAATTTACAGTAATAATAAATGTCTATATAAGCGTTTTCTTTCAGAAGAGCTCAAATAGCTTCAAATCAAGCAGAATAACTATCTTGCACCTTCAGGATCCAACAGTTTCTCAATTCCCAGGTGGTTTTTGGCTATGCTGAAAGCATGTTCCAATCTCTCAACTGGAGACATTGTTATAACTTTATCCCAGCTGAAGAACTCAGGTCTGCAAGTTAAACACAAAACAGAAAAAAGAACAGTGAATTTAAATTAAATTTAAAAATCCATACCATTCCGAATTTTAAGTTATGGATGTAGAGGTAGTTATGTAAGTAGTATAAATATGAACACACATACAAAATCCAAATTCTAGTGTATATGCACAAACATAGAAATACAAAAAAATTCTCGGTGACAATCTGGCAATCACAAATAAATTAAGTGACCACATGTCCACAGCTCCATCCACATTTCATTCTTATATATACTGATTAAGTGCAACTAGAGGTTAAGTGCTAATAACAAGAAAATAAGTAAATTCTGTGTTTAAAATTTGTTCTGGAACCAATTTTCTTCAGTTTTTTTCTTTTTACAGCGTTATTCCCACTACATGATTTTTGTGTCAGGCTCTGCTATGTAATCAAGAGTCACTCTACTCTGTTTCTAGAGAGCCTCATTGCAAACTTGTGATGTAGCTCAGTGAACACCCGAGACCATCACAGCCAGGAGCGGGAGTCTCCACACCTACTAACCCACCATGCCACATGGCCTTTTTCCCTGCTTTAAAAAAATTTCAAGCATTCATGAGAGTCACATTGTGAATTAGACCAAAGAGCAGATCGATTTACAGCGCCAGCAGCCCAGCACCCTTCACCTTCCATTAGCATTAACCAAACCAAATCCCCAGCCCAGTTGTGTACCCAGAAACATACCAGCAGATCTAAGTGGTAAAGAGCAGAGTATGGAGTAAGAAAAAGGATCAGCAAAGAAGGCCCCCTCCCGTTGCTATCTATACCTACAGGGCATGATCAGCCTAGTGCTGCAGCAACACAGCCGTAAAGCTACAAATCATTACAATACTCTACATTCCTCTGTACAGTAGCTTCTTATCAAAACACTGCTGTTGGCCCTGTTGTCAACGGTTTACGGGTGTTAGGCCCGATTTCTGTGACAAAGGGGACGGGGGACCCAAGGGCCCACGTCCCGGGAAAAGGGGAAAGGGGAAAAGGGTAGGGAGATGGCCCTGAGAGCAAAGAACAGCGGCAACAATCTGAGGAGAAACAAACTAATTTACTAAATAAAATATCGGAATGCAAAACAACACACTATAATACAATATAATTACAATTTAAGCTGATAAATCCAATACAGAGAGAGAGAATGTCCCAAAATCAAGGTAGGCCTTACTCTACTACCGACGATAAGACAGCTGGAGAGCGAGGTGCTGCCAAGACGAGAGACGGCGGAAAAAGGGATGAGGTCTCGTGATCTGCAAGTTTTTATACTGCGAGCTTCTATCTTTTCCCTCTGGCTGGAAAATGGTAACAAAGGAGCAAAGTACCGTGGGGACTGTAGTAGTCCTTCTCTTCTGAGAACTAGGTATGTCCACTACATGATGTTATGATGTGGAATACCAATAACCGAAAATCACAAAACCATGACACCTGTGTTCTGCAGAAATTGGGGAGGAAGAGATGGGCTTGCCTTCAGTTCTTTTAATTCTTATTTTGGTTATAAATTGACCTGAGAGTACTCTTTTAACATCTGTCGAGTCATTATACTTAGTGAAATAGGAAGGCCGTAAATCAGCAGGGTCTGAGGAGCAAAAAGCCAGAAGAAAAGCTAGGGGAGAGGCAAATATGTAAAAATACTAATAGATGTTTATAGAATACTGTACATCAATGCAAGAAGCAAAAGATAACCACACAGATCCACAAAGTTTGAGAAGAGACTCTTACTTTGAAAAACACTTTGCAATAAATGTATAGGATATGCACTAGCCCTCCTACTTCCATAGTAACACGAATTTTAATAAAAATGCAACCTAGGTATTGACCTACTAGCAGAAAAACTGTACCAAAAAATGGAATTCAATTCAAAGAAGAACTTGGCTAACATTAGGAAATGAAAGAGACTAACATAATAAAATGTTTTATGTCCTATTACCTCATATAACTTAAGTACTGCAAGCACTACAAAGTTATTAAATATTACAACCAAGAGGTAGAACTATAAGCAATTATTCATAGGCACAAAGAGAAAAGTGAGCTACTAAATAGGAACCACAAAAATTCCCCTATATTAAGTGTCCAAGGACAAAACTAAATAAAAAACACAATATTGAAAATACTCCGTAGGCAGGGAGGCAATACTGATCCAGGTAACCTAAACAGCTTTGTTGTCCTACCAATTCTGCAACATGCCTCAATCCCTTTGTTCCCTTCAAGGGTCTTTTACAGGTTCTCTCTTTCAAAGGCCGCCTAGATTTAAAGCCAGCTCAAGACTTCTCAGAAGTGTGGGGAAAATGGTGCTTCACTGAAAGACTGCAGGTGTTAAGAATTCTGAGCCTGCCAGGTTCCCAGAAGAGGGTATAAAAGGCTCAGGGAGAACATCAGAGAGACAGGTAACTATGAGAAGTTTTCCAAAGCCAGAGGAAAGCACAGTTATGCAAAGGTTTCATCAGGGGCTTTTGCTTCATAGCAGTGCTTTGGAAAGGGCGGAGCTCACAGATTTCAGATCCCAGAAAACTCAAGCCGAGAGACATATGGCACAAGGACCACAAATAGCCTAAAGCTGGTTTTACTGCTTCTGTCCTTCTCGGTGTTTATTCTGAGCAAAGTGTGTCTCACCTGTGTCTAAAGCTGGTGCTCTCTCTAACACAAAGCTTTATGTTCACTGGCAGAGCCATGCCTCTACAGACAATTACGCTGAAAAGAAAACCACCTGTAAAGATCACACCTTGTTAACACTTCTGACAGTGTTAGCTCCAGAGACTTCTGTTAGTATCTCTCTGCCTTTCAAAAACAGCCCTTCCAAACTTTCAGAAGCCCTCAGCATGGGGCGATGCTCCCCATGCATGCATGCAGGCTGAATACCAACCAGCTCCTGAAGACACACAGGTATATCGGACCAGGCCCAGGCTGAAAGCAGCGAGCCTGTGATGGTTCAATCAGCACAGGCTGAAGAGCAGAGAACAGCAGGTTCAAAGTGAACACAGGCTTTGTGAACACTTTACCAACACCCAGAATATTTATACCCAGCATATACGAAGTATTTGCTATGACAGCTACCTGGTGGCCAGGAGGTAATATCATCTTGCCATTACTACATTGAAATAGATATTTATGGTAAAGAACAGTCAACCCATGCAAAAGAAGAACTGAGTTCATTTAAGTTGCCCAGAAGCAGACAGATCACACACACACAGATATGCGAGTGTTGTGGGAGTCTGTAGAATAAAGATTTCTGTAGGCTCCCAAAATCAGAAAGAACACAAGATGTTTTAACATCGTTCTTTATAAAGTACAATGAAAAAACTACTTTCTTCTCCTTTCATTCTTCTACTCAACATTAAATGCAAAAAGCTGCTTTCCTGAAAGTGTTGAATGCAGAGTCTTTCAAGTAACATGTATTCAAAACCTAAAAAGATCTACAAAGCCCATCTTTCTCATTTCTTCATTCTGAATCTTCTGTACTTTCCTACTGAAGTGACATGGCAAACTGAAGGAGAAGTTTTTCCCACTGCATAGGAGGGAAAACAAAATAAAGAAAGTGCAAGGGGAAGCAACATAATTGATATAGACCAGTCAATATAGATACCCATTCAGCATACTCTCCGTATAGTAGATACCTCCGTAGGATGGAAATCCACTTAGTGAGTGTGCATGTGAGAATTGCTGAGAGTTGCACTGCTGCCTTGGCTCTGTTTTTGGCAAAGCTCTGGCAATACCTATGCCTTGTTACTGTTACTACAACAAAAACGAACAACTGAAACAGGCTAGAAGCCTACAAACGCTCAAGCACAAAGACATGGGGGGGAAAAAAACAGCTTACTTCAATAGATATGAGAAGAAGTACATCACTTACTTGTGTCTGTGGATGACAGCATTAAAAGCAAGTCCATCTGCCCAGCTCGTTGTGAAGTTCAGAACATTGACTTGACTATAAGGTCTTGAAGACTGCCGAACCCAGCTCAACAGAATTTTCTCACTGTTGGTCTGCTGCAAATCTGACATGATATTCTTCATGACATCCTTCACCTGCAAGACAGCAACATCTACACCTTACAGACATGTTCTCCACTTCCCCTGCTTACAAAACTTTTGAACCAAGCTACTTTACAAACTGGGAAAGGCTCTTTTCCATGAAAAGTCATGAGTCAAGCTTTAACTCCTTTTATGAGAGGTAGGAATAGCAGACTTCAGGCCACCTTTACTCTCTACTGATTACAAGTACCAGTAAAGCACCATGTAATAAGTGATAAGTTACTCCTACATTACAGCCCTCCCCCACTCGTCAGTGCTGCCAGCACTCACCATGGGTTATAATATTTCTTACTGCCTTGCACTGGGGTTCCATTAGTAAACAAACCCCAAAAATACAACTTTGCCTAGGTTTCTGGCAAGAACAGGATAACTGTTCAGCCAACACAGGAAGTGTGCTGTTTGATGTGCTATGCACAAGCATCCGCTGAAGTCCCTCCAAGTGAATCCAGTGATCCTCTCAGGTATGTGGATAAAATGGGAGCAATTCAGTCTATGACGCTGAGAAACAAACCTCCAGAGAAGCATAAAAGATGCAAGCCCAACACAGCTACTGAGATAGGAGAAAAACACCTGCAAACACAAGTGCTTAAGTCTTGAGGAAGAAATATAAACGTTTTAGCACAAAATGGCCCTGCAATTAACCACCCTAGGAACAGAACTGAGCGAGTACAACAGAGCACATATGGGAATACAAATCACAGGAGGTAGCCAGCAGACAGAGGTCAGAAACCAAACACCAGCCTGTCTTTATTTACCAGCCTAGAATAGAAGTGGTTTTTTTATGCTGCCAAAACTCCAGGAAGGTTTGTGAGAATCCCAGAAGATTAGATGCACATGATTCCGGAAATGGAAGGGATCTCACAACATCCTCCTCACCTGCCAATGCAAGATAATGCTCCACAACAGCCCCAGTGTCAGCTTGTGATTTCCATCAACGATGTCAGTTCCTCCAATATTCACCAGCTCCACCTGGAAAGGTCAGATCAACTCTATCAAACAACAATGTCAAAGGTTAAAGCTTTGTATGAATCAGCATCCAAATGGGACAAGTTTACACAAGGAGATCAAAAACTCAAGGGAGAAATAAGATGTTCAAGTTTCCTATATGCCTAGGACATTTGAACTCAGAACACTATTAAAAAAATGGGAAGAGACAGGGAGATTACTCCAGTACACAAGAGAGTACATGAGGCTACCCACTCCAGCATTAGGTATTCAGCACTGAGGAGAAGAGGAGCTTAGAGCACACTACCAGACACTCACTGCTACTTTAGAACCTGAATCCAGGCTTCTCCTCTCCATTCAGTCAGTGCAAAGAAGCATCAACCTCCATCTTTTGGAGAAACCTAACAGAGCACACTGCATTAATCACCACCATGGCCTATGGAAACAGGGCTAGTAACAGCTCCCTTTGGCAGAGGAAACAAATATCTCCACACAGCAGATGCTGAAACACATTCCCATATGGTGCAGAGTGGGGTTTCATTCTCACTTGATAACCTGAGCCATCCTCCAGTTCCAGAGGCAAATAACACTGCGTATTTCAACTCTTTGGTGAAGCTTTTCTCTCCCTTTCTCATCCTGGTTCCAGAACGAAGTTGTGTTATCCAGTTCCCAGCTTACACGAACCCTAAGAGCTGTATCTGGCAAGAGCACTGTTCGTATCAACAAAACCCACACCAAGTACTGGCTGGCAGTTCAACAATACAGACAATCAGAGGGCAGTGACTGAACCCACCCTCTGGCTGTCAGTGGATTTAGCCTCGAATGATAGAATAGGCAAGAATAAATACAAAGTTTCATTTTATTTTATAAGACATACCTATTGTGCAAGAATATAATGGTTTTCTGTGAATATTTTTCCTCCTATCAAACAATCTTCAAGCAAACTGCCTCACTCGTTAGGCTGAATAGCTTGACTTCTGCAAAACGTATTTGTAACCACACTACTTTCAGATACCATCTACACCATTTTAAGTTCCCCATAGGTGTCTCAATTAGTAAAATCAAACCCAAACTTTGCTGTTGAGATTAACATGGAACCACAAATCATGCTTCAAAGTACTTGGATTTGTGGATTGACCCCTCCCAGTTTTTACAGCAATTGGAATGGAATTTTAACGCAATCCTCTTTATGAATACTGGGGATATACTTTAAGGCAGCTGTGAATTGAATGGGCAAAAACACATCAAAAGTGCCATCAGTGCACACCATTGAACAATTCAGTCTAGAGCACTATAGAACACAAGGAGCAGAAAGACGAAAAGAGAAGGGCACAAAAATAAAACACTTATATGACAAAAGCTTTTTTCACCTGAATAGAAGAGAAACATTCCTGAGAATAGGTAACAAAAAAAATTGTATTTTTTAATCACAATTATTGTTAGTACTGTAAGTACTGTATTCCCCTTGCAACCTACACCATACATAAAAGAATCCATATGCCCACTTTTGTATTTTAATGATTTTTTTATTAAACCAGTATTTTTCAGCACACAGCCAGCAATTCACTAAATGGATAATGGACAACTAAGACTTGAGCAAAGCCAACCAATAAAAGAATGCTGACAGTAGACTTCTAATACTATTGAAAATAGATGAATATTGACTATATATAATGATATGGGTTTTTTTTTCTTTTGCCTGCTTTGAAAAAAAAAATTGGTCCATAAATAAAAAAAAAAGTTTAAGTTCATTGCATAAAGTCACTCTGCTCATCAGATGTATGAAGTCCCAACATCATTTGAACACCTGCATCTTGTAGGCTCACCCATTTTTTGCAATATGGATTTTTAAAATTTCCCAAGTTGTTTTCAAAGTTATGAATACTGTACAAGGCACAAACTCTCAGGTCACAGAAGGCAACTGCTTCTTGCTTTTCCCTTCATCTTAAACACAAACACTTTCTAATGAAGTTAAACAGTAGGTATAAATCATACCTGGCCTCAGTAACTTTCAGCTAACACACACCATCTGTTTACTTCAAGCAACACTAGCTTATGGAAGAACTAATTAATTATTGTAACTAAATATCATTTAATGTATTATATTTGTAAATTAAATTAATTTCAAGCTGGAAAGACCTATTATTTATCCTTAGGAAAAAAATAATCAATATTTACAGTACCTTAAAGAAGGAAAACAAACAACCCACCACTAAACTCTGGCTGCTTCCTAGAAATATGACACTAGTTTATGAATGTGGAAGGGAAATTGTAGTATTATATAGCATGTTCATGTAACTCTTCAATCAGCAGTTTACATAAATATCTCAGTGCCTTTTTCATTAGATGTATTTCTTTGCCAGAATGTTGTTATTAAACTATTTCAGTGCCTTGATATTCACAAATAGAAATCCTAATTATAGACAACTATGCTTATCAGGAATCACTATCTGGGGAAAAATAAAATTACTTTGCTACAGCAGTACTAGTTTCCAGGCAGTAAGAACAAAAATTAAAACAAAAATAAACAGCTATTATTCCCATTTTTCTTAAAGATGAGTGTCTGGAGGTTTTGTTTGCTTTTCCTGTTCAATTAGCAAAGCTCAAAGTCAGGAACACTCAGGAAAGATTTGACAGAGTTGACAGATGTCACTGGAAAGATCTTCATGGATATTGAGAGCGGGACATGAAAACACAGAGACAAAGCACCTGTCATAACCTCAGAGACTTTTGCACAAGTCATGCATCTTCACTGGAAATTAGCTATTTGTCCTGTCATGCTCATGAGTTATGCATAGCAGGGTTACAAGTCACCGCTGTTTACAGAGCTGAACACATCTTAGTAGCACTAACAAACCTTAGTTATACTAGGATTAAATTGGCACTTTAGGATTTCACAAAGTTGCCAGACACTGAAATAGCACTGGATGAAGATAACTGAGAACAATGTACCTCTCCTGCTGAATTCCCATTTTAAGTGCTAGAATCTTTATTCTCCGTGTTTTGAACTCATACACACAGAGGAATAAATTAAAAAGTATATCAAAATAGTTGTGGAAAAGCATGCTTACGTTGTTTTGATGCAAGACTTGCAGTACTCGGTTGACATTATTTAAGGCATGTACTCTTGTGGAACCTCGTTCTTTAGGCTGAAAAAGAATAAACTTAGCTGATCAAAGTAAAACAAGTGAGTAAGCAATAGAAAAAAATTGTCTTTGTTCTCTCGTGATTTTTTTAAAATAGAAAATAGTTCATCCACAATAATTTCAAAATAAACATCAAGATGAAAACTGGTCAGAATAAAATTCTTCCATCTAAAGTACAGAACAAGCCCTGGATTTTAAGCGTGTTTTGCTTCATCTTAGACTAGAACTTTAATATCCAGCATCTGCAAATTTATGTACTGGCAATACAACAGCAAAATGGGAGTTCTGAGGGAAAATCTGAGGGTTTTGAATATTTGCCAGAGTGGTTGGAATTTTTTTGCTCCCAAGAGGGAACAAGAAGCAATTCATTTTTCTGGCACCAAAACCCTGCTAAATCTGTGCACACTGAGAAGAAGTTACGCTTCCCGACCTTTCCCTCCTTTTAAAATCAGAAGAAAAAAAATACCACAACTCTTGACAGTATCTGCCACTCCATTTGTTTTTAATCATCACAGTTCAATTCCTGTAGCAGAACATCATCAAACTGCAAGAGCGTGGAGCTGAACTTGAAACACAGTAATCAACTGAATTAGAAACCAAGAAATTCCTGTTGTCTTCAATAGACTTCAAATCAGACCCAGAATCATTATAAGTTCTTAATAGTGAAATGCATGTGTTCAGAAAAATAAGGTAAGCTTGAAAGATAAAATTTTAAGTGGCTGAAGATTTCCTGTTAAGAGCAATAAATCAACTTGAGATTTCTATAAACAGTTAAATCAAAAGGTTCATCCCAAGTGATGGCACAGGTTTCACCTCATCTATCTGACTGAAAAGGCATCAGTGTTAGCAGGGTAACAGTTTTCAGCCCCGCGAGCATATTCTCAAATCTAAACAAAACTTGTGTAGTTTTTCAGCCTTTTCAAACCCCTGGGACCACAGATTTTTCCAATGGAGATGCAGGTTTTTGTTTTGCCTATTAAATGTTGTCTTTCCTTCTTTCTTCTTTAAGGGATCCTTCATGAGCGTATTAGAAGTAGTTCACTCTTCTGAAGAAAGAGACCTTTAAGACCTCTATCAAAAATATATACTATGTAAACAATACCACTGGCTTTATCTGCTGTGCTAAACAGCGTGTTAACCCTCAAATGCAACAGTTACACAAATGGTTTCAACCTGACTATACGCATATCCTACCAGTAGAATTCTGTGGAAATTCACAGGAACTGGAGGCAGCAGGTCAGAGTACATGCTAGAACCACTTATTAAAACAACAACATAAAAATCACACAACAGTTTGTTTTGTTTTCAATAGGAATACAAGTCATATACATTTCTCTTACCAGAGGTTTCCCTGTCAGACCTTCCAAAAGGTCCAAAAGCTTCCTACCATCTTTCAGATCTGTGAACATGTCCTTGACTGGGGGCGTCCCACTCTGCAGAACAAACAAACAAACGTAGTAATAAAAACATTGTTTAACCAGTACACTCCTGAAAAGGACACATTTTTCCTTTTATCTGTTAATGCACTTATTCGTTACTGAAGGTAGTAGATAAAAACTAAGGGACTATGACAGCGATCAGGAAGATTTCCTTCTTTTCTTCCTTGTTTTTTTCCATCAGCAGCTTAATACTGAGAATGAGCATATCCTGGCCAACACTGGGCAGATGCAGAAATGGCAAAAAACAAAACCTGGCATATTTGAGGAATTATTTGTGAAAGGATGTTTTGGTCTCACTATATCTAGTGGAGGAGGTAACTGGGGCTTTTCAGAAAGAATCTATTGGGACAAATTCTCTCAGAGTGAGGGGGGGATTAAGACAGCTGCTGACTGTGTTATCAAGTAAGTGTGTTTTCTTTTTAATACTCGTTTGCTGGCTGCCAGGAGATCAGTTAAGCTGCCGCTATTATTGTCCTCTTGAAAAGTCAATTTCAAAAGAAGAATGTTTTCTTAAAAAAAAAACCCTAAAACTCTAATATCACCTTTTTTCTATTGCTTTGTTTTGCAAAACTGTTCTTCAGAAAGAAGGCTGTCAAAGGTCCACCTGACATGAATTAGCTGACATAGATCTTCTGTACATTCACGCTCCTGCACCTGCCTTGATGCCCATTAGTAATTTAAAAAAAAAAAAAAAAGACAACTACCCACTCAAACCCATTTTCTGACAAAATATCTGTTTTCCTCAAGAACTCATAAGGGGTTTCCTTAAATGTCAAGTTCTATCAGGTTTGGTACTATTAGAACTATGCATACAAAATCAGAGTTGAGTAGCTGGGGAGCCACATTTCCATTTCCTGTACAGAAACACATCTCACTCACTCAGTTTCAGCCAGCTGGACTAATTGCAAAAAGGACGACCATATAAATAAGGCCACATAGTTAAAATACACAGACCCTAGCTTGTTTCTAATGGTAAATTAGATCCAAATTGAGTTTTCCCGGCAAATTTATTTTCTAATTACTTTCACAAGTTTAGCCTGAAAGTGTGTATATACGCATTCGCACATGCTTAGATAAAGGATGTGGAAAGATACACAGTTGGTAGACTAACACCCAATAGGAGCACTCACTAACTCCCAGCATTTGATAATGTTTTGTCATCACATACTGCCACTGCCTAAGCTCAGCCATACCCCTTCTAAGGCACAAAGCTTTCATCCTAGTGCACGCACTTCTCAGATGTTTCAGATGCTTTGCTTCTCATAGCAACTTGACTAAATCTTTAAAGTATGCTGGAGCAACAAGATAGCAAACCTCTCGTACAGTTAGAGGTATGTAATGGGAGGAGGCGATTCACAGGGGCAAGACAGCAGAAAAATCTGATTTAGATTTGGTTTGCATCACTGCACACAAGATACTCTAAGAGCATAGAGAAATGGTTCACTTGCCCAGGAGGGTAGATAGCAGGAGCTAGCAGAAGTCTGTCCAGATACAATACCACTCAAACACTGGTTGGGACAGCAGATGGCCATTAGCCATAAAGTGGCTGCATGCAGCCTATCACAAGCAGGCAGTGTGAAAGCACAGCACATACAATCACAAGGCGCAGAGGAATTCAGACAGGTTCCACTGCAAGCACCTATGGATTTCCTCCCCTTGGCAACAAGTTATCAGACCAACTGCTAGTACACTTAAAATTGCAGAAAGCATTTAATTACTTCAGCTAGATACTGACAGCATCAAAGGCAGGCTCTGCATGCAGACACATAAATTAGGCACCTTCTCATGTAACAGACCACTAAATAATTAAAGCAATGTACACAACAGGTAAATTTAAAAAAAAATGCTGAAAAAGCAGAAAGATGCCTCATTTAACACAGTGCACCAAGGATGCTGAGAGCATGCAGCCTTCTCTCTCCATATCCCATTCCCTCCCTTCCCTATCATGAAAGCAAAACAAATGACTTGCTACTTTCCACCATTCATTTCAACAGGTCATGGTACATCCCAGCCCCATGCAACACATCCTGCTGCAATAGTAGAAATAATTCAGATTCACTTTCTCAAGAGAATCATTTTTTTCATTTCATTGGCCCTCAGAGCACCACACCGTTCTGTCAGTTTGGAGAGTAAGCAGAAGAATATTAAATTATTTCTGCAATCTAAACGACTCTTTCTTTATTAAAGTATCTGTTACTCCCATAATGGAGACGCAGCAACATTAAAAGCTTCTGTATTTAATGGGTTTAGCCTATCAAAGTGCTCTCTTTGGGAAAGAATTCAGTTCACAGGAAACTCTTCAGCAAGGACATGGTGACTGAGGTTGGCAAGGAGGGGCTGTAGTACCCACCCACAGCCCATCACCACCTCCATTGCAGCACAGCCATCTAGAAAGCCAGAAATTTGCTTCCCTGGCTTCCCATGGGTGCACCTGAGAGAGACGTGAACACCTAGGGGCAGCATCCTCCCAGTTGGCTGTAGCCTGTCCATCAGGGTACAAAACCAGCCCACACTGCTGCCATCACACAGATGCTTCCATACATCCATTTCCCGAGAGAAGACAAGGAACAACTTTGGAGCAATGCTGACAGAAGAGACGTACACTCTTCCTGCACCCAGGTACCGGCCAGCCCCAAGGCAGGCCAGGCTGCTGTGATCACAGCTGTACAGCTGCACCTCAGTCTGTGGGGCCCACCACATAGCCTGCTGGGGGATGCTGTTGAGGCAGTGCAGAAGCAGATGGGGGCCACAACATTAGACCCATAACCTGTCTAGTTTGACCTGTCTAGTCAAAGAACCCGATCCAAACCAGGTTCCAATAGGGCCAGGAGCACCCTGAGCACTGGCTGTGACCCACCACCACCCCAGCTGCCCCATGTATTTTATTTTTGCAAAAATGTTTTGGTAAAGATGGGGTGAGGAAAAAACTGCAAAGGTTTCTGTGAACAGAGTCTGCAAGCTGCTCCAGGCTGGTTAAGATCCAGTTCCAGCCAGATCAAAAAGGTGGGCCACTGGTCACATCTCCGTGACAGCATGTTTAAGAAAGGTTAAGAAAATGTTGCAGAACAGCAACTGGGAGAGAGAAGTAAGAATGTGAGAGAAACAGCCCTGCAGGCACCAACGTCAGTGCAAGAGGAAGGCAGGAGGTGCTCCAGGTGCACAGCAGCAGCTCCCTGCAGCCCTGGAGAGGCCCACAGTGGAGCAGGCTGCCCTCTGCAGCCCACAGGCACCGTGGAGCAGATCCCCATGTGCGGCCACGGAGGAGCGTGTGGTGCAGCAGTGGCTGAGGCCTGACAGAGGCCACAGCACATGGAGAGCCCCCGGGCCTGAACTGCAGCCCGTGGGGAGCAGCCTGCAGTGGGGCAGGGTTACAGCATAATCTTGAAGGTGCAGATGACAAAGTGTTATGGACTGACCACAACTCCAATTCCCCTGCACTGCTCAGGGGGAGGAGGTTAGAACAGGATGGATGGTAGCAGAAAGGTGTTTTTAATTCACCTTTAGTTCTCACTACTCCAGTCTGTTAGTAGTTGGCAATAAATTATATTAATCTCCCTACACTGAGTCTGTTTTGCTCAGGATGATAATTGGTGAGTGACCTTCCTGTTTTTACCTCAATGCATGAGCTTTCTTTTTTCATTGTGTTTTCTCCCTGCTCTTTTGAGGAGGGTGACTACAGAGCAGTGTGGTGGAGCTAAGCTGCCCACCAATGTGAAGCCACCACAGTGCCCTGTGAAAACAGCACTGCCTCAGCTGTTCTGGGGCAGAGTATGCAGCCGCAGGACAGCTCTGTGCTTGTGTGCTGCAGCCACCAGCACTCAGGCAGAAGGGGCAGGAAGAACTCCTCTCCCATCCTGCAGGTAAGGCCCTTGGCTGTGGGTTGCTTCCCCCATCAGCTCTTCCCATGCATCTCATCTACAGAAAGAGAGCTGGCCTCTTGGAAAAAGTTTATGTGCAGATATGCACAGACACACACATAAGTACACATTTGAGAAAGATAAAAAAGCACCTTCTTGCAGAGTCCACAGTATGGAAAGCCAATCTAAATTTTGCCTTTTCAGAATTGACAGTATTTTATTCACTTTCTACTTCAAGATGACACAAGAAGAACACAGTTCAGCCTCTGCCAGCATTCCGTGAGTAGCAGCACTCCATCACCAAACATAATAGATGAAAAAATGCAAGTAAGTGCATTATAAGCCTGACAGTGATAAACCATAATAAGCCCTCAAGCAAGGGCAAATTGCTAGTCACGGTTGCTTTGGTAAGTACTTAAGGGCCAGCTAAGCACTATACAAACACAAGGCAGATAAAGAGCCCTTTCTCAAAGACAAAATAGGGCCCAGCTTACACTACCAAGATAGTATAAAGGACAGGCAGGGACACAGAGTGTACCAGAAGAATCGTGCCAGTACAGGGTGTAAAACATTCACATCCCCCTCATTGAACACTTGCATCAGTTAACAGAAGGCAGTTTTTCTCCGCTTAGCTTACATTTTCTGTAACAGCAAAAATAAATAAATAAATAAAACACTGGCAGAAACTTTTCATAGCCCAAGAGCGCTTTGCCAGCAGAGCTGCAGGCAGAGTTTCTGCAATAGAGACAAGGGCTTCATAAGATAGACAAAAGAACATAATTAACAGACTTAAGAAAAGGCCAAGTTGGTTCCCAAATGCTTTAAACTGGCAGCAGGAAAGGAGCTGATTCACTTCAGTAGGGACTGGCATGAGAGGAGGAGGGAGAGGAAAAAGAGTGGCAGGCAGAGCAATAAGAAGGAAAGCAAAAGAAAGAGCTAATGACTGCAGGTAATCTCAGAAAAGTTCTGCTGTAACCTCAGCATGGCAACATATGCGTTTTATCCACCAGAGCATTTCCAAACAAGGATCAGAAACAGCCCACCTCCTTACACTGATTTTTGATAGCACTCCTGGTGCCAGCCCTTGCCATAACATGAGGCAAGGAGGGTGCAGAAAGAACTTCTGCTAGCTATCTACATCAGAAAGTGTATTTAATTTTGATACATAAATTTGGAGAGGAGAGTAGATACCTGTGAGGAGGTTGCAGTAAGGAGGATGTCAATCTCTTTTCTCAGGTGACAAGTGATATGACATGAAGAAATAGCCTCCAGTTGTGCCAGAGGAAGTTTAAACGAGGTATCAGGAAGAATTTCTTCACAGACAGGGTGGGTTGGGCATTGAAATGAGCTGCCCAGGGAAGCCCATCCCTGGAGACACGGAAGAAACGTGGACACAGAGCTTTTTGACATGGTTTAGTGGTGTACTTGGCAGGGTTAAGGTTGATGGTTGGACTTGATGATCTTAACGGTCTTTTCCAAAATAAATGATTCTACAGTTCTATGTCTCAGGCAGCAGCTGCCGCTTCTTAGCGATCTCTGATCCGGAGAAAGGCATAGGCCATAAGGAGCAAGACCAGTCAGCATGGGCATCAGCTTTGCATGTTCTAGCAAGAGAGCCACCCCAACAGGGCAGGAGCAACCAAACAGTGATCTCATCCTGACAGCAGCAGCCCTCACATGCCTGTTGGCCATCTTCCAGCCTCTCCACCTAGATCAGCTTTAAGACAGCGGCTCACCTCCTCGCATGCATCTGGCAATACTTGCTGTGTGAGGGAGAGGCAAAGACAGGTCAGGTCGTTCAGGCCTGCCAACATGACTGTGCAGAAATCATTCCTTCTCTTTGCCACGAAGTGTTCCCCCAAAAAAAGGAAGCTAAAAATGAAATCTGGACCAGATTTTTATTTTCATTTTTCCTGAAGAATTATCCAGTGCTACTGATAGTACAAAGATCAGCCATCAGCATACAGGTTGTTGAACAAAAACCATGCACAGCTTCAATTATATTTTTATACGTGAGGTCAGAATTGTTTTTTGTTTTGGTTTGCATTGGTGTTTTTGTTTGTTTTGCAACTAACAGATAAGTATTTAGTAAACAGCAGTAGAGTTGTAAAGACCCTTTCCCCTTCTTATATTGAGAAAGGAGAAATACTGAATAGTTTCAGTGCTTAATGAACAACACGAACCATTTGTCACGTTCAAACACAGTCCCAGGAAATTCATGGTAGCCACTTAGTTTAAACTCAGTCACAAACAACACAAGGAGTAAGAACTACACTTTATTATGACTAATACAGATTTAAAATGTCCAGTGCTGCTACATCATGAGACCAATACATGGGAATTCAATGTGGGAAAATTCAGAAAGCAAAAAGGTCAATAAAAAAGTAAACAACCATGTCAACAAATAAGAACTGCTAAGTCCTGCCAATTTCTAATTTAAGACCATAATCATTGGTTACATAACTTTTATTATTATTAAAAAATGATACTTTTTTCCATTTTCCTTCCATTGACATGGATGAGTTACAGAAGAGCAAACATAACTATTAGATGTACTGCAACCTGGCAGATGTAATTGAGTATGCTCGACTCCCTTTGGTACTTCTTTGCTGAATATGCCCAATCAGTATACAAAACTAGTACTGAATATAAAATAAGAATTTACAGTTGCAGGAGGAAAACACCTTATAGACAGAATTAAATATCACTAAAGTAATTAAACGCAACTAAATAGCTACTTAAAGCTCCAGACTAACAAGAAAAAATTTAAGACCTATCACTGAGATACAGTAGAAAGTTTAATGCTACCAGATGATAAACATGAGCTTAAGAAGTTGAAAAGCTAAAGATAGCTCATTTCACAGAATACCTGAGATACTTGGTTAACAACACGTTAAAAAGAGGAAAAACATAAAAGAAAATATCAGACATAGGAAGCCAGCAAAACAAACAAGTCATCAGTAACTCTGAATATTTTCCCTACGTCCCAGAGTTACGATTAATGCATTTACATTACCTTACATTAATATGTGTAACATAACTAACATGAACTTGTATTTAAACTTCAGCATAGTAACTTGTTTCCTTTAAAAAAGAAAAAAAGGTCCTGCTGACCAGATAAAGGAACAACTTTGCTTCAGTACCTATACCAGATTCAGCTGTCATGCCTGAGGATGAACAGACATGCAAACACTGTAACAACTGGGATAGTAACTGAGACCATGAATTACAGTCAAACTCCAATTCAAAGTCCAGAGACGTAACCAAAATTAGCAGTTATTACAGTCAGTACCGCTATTGCAAGCTTTGTAGTCCAGCAAGGGTGATGCTGACTGTACACTCTTACTAGAGCAGAGGCCAACAGTAGTTAAGAGAAAGGCAGAAAACCAGCAATTCTCATGCTGTATCTAAATCCAGGAGAGACCGTGAACTTATTATTGCCTCATCATCCTTATCACATCTCATAGCCTATTAGAAGAGAAGAATAACTTCCTGCATCCTAGCACTTCCCTCTTAGAAGAGGTCAAATAACTCATGTAAGAAAAGAAAGAGCACCAAATAATTTTTTCAAGGCTTTTTGTTTGTTCATACAAAAACCAACTCTTTTCCACTCATGTAGTTTCTTCGGCTGATGCCTTTTTTTTTTTTCCCTCTTTTTTAAATAAGATTCAGCTATCTTTTTGAGTGAGGCTACATCTTACAGTTTAACTGAGAATTGGAAAACATCAGGAACAAGCAGATTGTAGATTATTTTATAAGCAGGGAAGTATTTCCTTGCTTGTACTACAAAGGCTCAACTGGAAAGAGAACTACAGACCCTCCTAGGTCATGTATCCCTGGACAGACAAAATTGCCTAATCGATCTTTTTGATCTATCTTCTGGCATATATTTAACTTCAGAATTCTCCTGCCCAAAAAAATCCATTCCAAAAGGTCTTTGACTTCAGGTATCCCAGAACATGTGAAATTAATTACCTTGAATAGGCACACTTTTGTATTTAACAAGATTTATCACATGCTAAGAGTCAGCAGTAGAGCAGCAATATGTCTTCACAAGTATGGACTCAGACGTTTACTACATGGCAAAACAACCCTTGGAGAACAGGAGAAAATTAAAGAGCAAAAGTGTTGAAAAAGATTTATATAGCACATCATTCAGAAAGTTAGATAAAGACTTTGCAGTTATCGCAAGAATTAATTCCTAGTGGAGGAGGGAATGAGTTAATTTTAAAGACACATAAAAGCTATCTCATTGCTAAGCACTCCGAGTACAAGCTCATCAGTTTGTCCACTGCCACCTTCTGTTATTTTTGGTACTTCTCTAGGAGAGGGGGACACACCAGAGCCCAGAACAACAAACACACAGAAGCCCTTCACCTAACATTTGCCTTCTTGCAGGCTTCACTGGAGCTGCACTGGATAATGCTGTCTCCTCCCATGCTGCATCTTAGCCTCCTCTTTGTTCTTTAACCCTAAATTTTGGAAAAAAAAATCACAGAGCAGGAGAGAGCTTACAATGCTGTAATCTTGAGAGATCTGTCTCTACAAATGTTAGCAACTCCTAGCTCTAAGAACGTCCATTTGCACTCAAGACTTAAGAAAGAAAAAGGAAAAAAAAAATCAGTGTTCTTTTCATATACATATACTATACATACTATAAACATCTCCAGGGGTTCACTGTTCTTTCTGCAGAACGCAACTTCCTTAACAATAATGTTTTTGCCACCCCTGTGAGAGAATTTCCCAAATGTATTGGAAGATATGATTCCTTAGGAAAAGGTCTCAGTTTGCCCATGCTGGATGACTGAACTTCCTCGAGAGTGACAGTGCAAAGTTCCAACAAGCTGTGACAGATCCAACTCCATGGATCTAAATTAAGATATAGGGCATCATGTTTCTTGTGCTGACTATGGCTCCTAACTGCCAAGTTCAGAAACAGCAGGAGAGGAAAATAACCAATCTGAAAGCAAACTTGGAAAAGGAATGCCTTGGAAAATGGGAACATGAAAGCCAGCAAAGACTGACTCGTGCCAGGAAATTAAAAAGGCAAAACAGGGCAGAAAGATACAAAACATTACCAACTACACAAGAATCAAATCCTGTAGGGGATGGGAAGATGAGGAAATGTCAAGGGGGAGATGAAGATAGGAAGGACAGGCAGATCGCGTCTACACCTTTGACAAGAAAAACTGGGTCTCACTGGATAAGTAACTAAGTGACAAAGAAGTGGGAACAGAATAGGCAGTATGATTTAAAAAAAATCCAGATTTGCCAGAATTTGCTGTGTAGTCAAACTTTCAAACACAGGAGGCTGCAGTAGCAAGTGAGGAGAAAAGAACAGGGTCAAGTGAAAAGGAGATGTAAAGAAACAGGGTAGAAAACTCTGTGCTTGCATAGTCTAAAGTGGGACACAATACTCCTTGCTGTCCCAACGTGCCTATAAAAAAAATCTAGAAACCGTCTAGAGTTTTCCACACTGAAAGTGCAAGTATCCTACCACTATGCTATTTAATTGTCAGTTGAAATGCCACAGGTCTGTATGACTTAACTACACTCCCCAAAGCCTGCTGATATGCCATGCCAATACACTCCGATTGCAATTATTTTTAAAGTCTAGAAATGTCAAAATTGGAGTTGATTGCGAAGTCTGTTCACTCCCACTACTTACGTGTAAGCAAATACTGTATGCATGTGCATTATCAAATGATTTCTCTACTTTCTTCAGGACTTATTCTGTACACAAACCGGACTTGCTCAAGGAGTAAATTACTGCTGTGCAGAGGAAGATCCAGAGGTCCTGCCTTATTTCACCATGTGATAAAAGTGAAGAAGCATTTATTAAGTGCAGGTAAACACTGCAAAAAGGAAAAGACTGGCACTATGGGAGACAGAGCAGAAATCTATCCTGTGGAACTAGATTCAAACTCTACTTTTAGCCAAAAGGTCTCCCGTGACACTAAAAAGAATACTTTTTAAATCTACTTCTGTGAACCGTACTGAAAGAAGTGGGTAGGAACAAGCAATGATTTCATGGCCAAGGTATTAAAGTCAGATTCCTCCTGTTTCATAGCCTAGGGGCATTGACTAAGGAGCTGTGGATCATCTGGCCTTTGTGGTTTGGGCTGTACCCACGTGTCAGGCAAGCTGCAGTCATCACTGCTTCAGTTTGTAGAGCTGGATGGAGAAAGGAGTTTCATTTCATGGGAGAAAAACCACTTTTCATGTAAGTTTCCCTTGGAAACTCTGGCTTTCTAGTGAGAACTATGATTTAATGCATAACCCTGTAAGTAACCAGTAGCTATATGCAAATGAGAGAGACTTCCAAAGACCACTTAGTCCTGTCTTTGCTGACACAGGCATCATCTTCCCCAAGTCTCTTCTCTATGCTGATCAAGTTCCATCTCAAAATCTAGAATACATATTTTAGATGGTTTGCTTCAGTTTGCAGAATAAATTATCCGTCTGAGCTAAAATAAGACTCAGAACTCTAGATTATATGAAGACAGTACAAAAATATCTAACCCTACATATCTAACCAACGTTTGATGGGACACTGAAAATTAGTTTACTTTTGATATTGAACAGTATTTGCAGTGGCTGTGAACACATACGATAATACTCTTGCATTGCAGAAAGGTGTTCTGAAAATACATCCATTAAAATCTACAAACCAGTAAACCTTACAGCCATCACATAAAGGAAACTAAGGAAGATGTTATTTTTAGTATCACTGCAAGGTTCAGTAACATTGTGTTTACTAAGTTGCTCATGTGGCCATATACTCAGCAAGCAGAAAAAAATACTGGATAATTGACTTATTGGTATTATTCAGAATGGATTATGCTCAAAGTTCAGCAGAAAGTAGTACATAACCCTTTTCACTTATGAAAACATTAGTAGAGCATACAGATAAGAACATGAATTTTAGCACTTTTTTCACATTTGATCTCTTGATTTTAGAACCTGAACAGCTTTTTTTAATTTTTTTTTTTTTTTAAATATACAGCCATAAATACATAGCCACAAAAATAAAACTAATGCAAGAAGTGAGGCAGGAATGAAAAGGGGATAAGAAATACAACTTCAGTATGTTTGAAGACTACATATTAACTATACATATAACTAGGCTACGTGACAGTGAAACAGCTGAATCTAAGTCTTGAACAAGACTGGATAGAGCAATGGAAAAATAATAAGGATAAAAATCGTATGCATGGCTTAATATAAAAATAAGCTGAAATATTCTCAGGCTGTCATCATGATGGGGGATTTCAGCCACCGGGATTTCTGCTGGCAAGACAACACAGCAAGCTGCAAGTGACCCAGGAGGCTCCTGGAGTCCATTGATTACAACTTTCTGGTTCAAATATTGGAGAGATTGACCAGAGGTGAAGCATTGCTGGACCTGGTACTCACCAGTGTGGAGGAGATCATTAATGATGTTAAGATCGAAGGCATGCTGGGCTACAGCAACCATGCCCTGCTTGAGTTCGTGATCTAAAGGAGCGTAGGCCTGGCAAAGATTGGAGTCAGGACTCTGAACTTCAGGAGAGAAAACTTCAGGTTGTTTTAAGGAATTGCTTGATAAGATCGTGGACTTGTGTCCAAGACCAGGGCCTCCAACACAGGAAGGATGTGGAGCTTTGGAAGAGGATCCAGAGGAGGGCCACGAAGATGATCCAGGGGCTGGAGCATCTCTCCTGGGAAGACAGGCTGAAGGAAATGGGCTTGTTCAGCTTGAAAAAGAGAAGGCTGTGGGGAGACCTCATTGCAGCCTTCCAAGATTTAAAGGGAGTTTATGAACATGATGAAAATCAACTTCTTACAGGGCCAGATAGTGATAGGACAAGGGGAAATGGTTTTAAACTAAAAGAGAAGAGATTTAGATGAGATGTCAGGGGGAAGTTTTCTACTGAGAGAGCAGTGAGGTGCTGGAACAGGTTGCCCAGAGAGGTTGTGGATGTCCGATACCTGGAGGTATTTAAGGCTGGGTTGAATGGGGCCCTGGGCAATCCAATCATGTAGTTGATTTAGTGGTTGGCAACCCTGCCTGTACTAGGGACACCGGAACTTGATGATCCTTGGGGTCCCTTCCAACCATTCTATGATTCTGCATTAATATTTCTTTCAATATCAAATCCATATTGGCTAAAGCTTTGTAAAATAGATTATCAACTTTATAGTAGCTATAATTTACAGAACAGCTAGATTAATTTTAAAATTATACAAAATATCAGTCCAACATAACCATCACAAGCTTGTGAGTTGTATATATTGCTCTTCTGAGGTGCAGATTCCTACAGCAAGCACTGAAGTTTGGCTGAGTTGACTCTAAGTCTCTATCTGCTTTAAATTACTTGTCCCTTCATTTCAAAAGTAAGTACAAGAAAGATGCATTGGAAGTTTAAATTTGCACAAAACAAGTTACCATACTCTAAAATAGAGCAAGAACTTGTACTTTGCTGGATAGGTGCCCAAAGCAGCTGTCAGTATGTTATAGCACACTTCAGTGAAGCACAGTATGGCTTATCTACCTATCCTCTGATGAGATAAAGGAGAGATACTACTCCCTTTCTAGATCCTTTGTAAATCTATACTGAATTGATATAATCAAGTTTGGCAATTTTGAGTACGTTATGTAATGGCATACAAAAATCCCGAAGTTACAAAAATAGGCTGTAGAGCCTCAGTTTAGTTTTTATTTGTGCATCTAGATGAAGGAGCACCATAATATAGTTAAGGTGGAAGGACAATTAAAATTCTTAGAGTGAACTTTGCAATTCCATACATTCCTCAGTCACTGTTTCATTTTCTGCCACGCAATTCAAATACATTCACCCAACCTCCAAGATCTCTCAGTCCTACTAAGCAGCTCATTCAATCTAGTTCACAGAAAAGAAATTTTAAACAGTGTAAAAAGCTTCAATAACAACGTAATCCATCCCTGCTCACTTTCAAAGAAACTAGACTGTTACAGGAAGAGATTTCTGTTTCACATCAGCGATTTCCTTGCAATTTAAACATGCCAGTTCATGAATCTTCCTAAGTCTGGATCTTGATATGGCGAAGTGGGCATGCTCAAGTTTGAATTAGATGTGCACTAGTCTGAAGTATGTCCTTAAAAATAAATCTCTTTAATTATTAGCATTAAGTTACTTTAATGGGCCATGAAGTTACCAAGTTCTTTCCAAATACAACTAGTAGACCCAGAATTTCCTGCCAGAGGGCGAGCAGGATCTGTACGAATACATAACATAAAAGGAAAATCTTTTTAATATAATATATTATATATAATATAATATATTATATATAATATATAATATATCCATGGGCATATAAATACAATTGTTTTCAGTCTTTATTTCCATAGAAAGTCATGTCCATAACATGTACAAACAAGCCACATAACACATTCTCAGTATCATCATCATTTCCAAGATCATGCCATCTTTATGGCAAGTTAAGCCTCTAAAAATGGGCCTTCCTTTCCTACTAAGTTTTCTCTCCTTATACAATCCTTCCCTGCCTAACTGCTCCCACAGAAACGTTCCTCTGTTTCAGCAGCAAAGGCAGAATAGAGAGCGATCAGTTGTGTATACACACTGCTCCCCTAAAGAGGAAGCTAGACAAGCACGCCTTGGATAAAGAGCACAGGATATCAGCTTTCAGCCAAAACAAACCTAGGCCAAAATGAATCAACTGAGGCCACAAACCTTGCATTGCCTGGTGTCTGATTGCACAGGAAGCTCAGAAGGAAGGTAAAGCTTTCTTTTTAAGCTGACCAAAAATATCAGAAGGGCAATGCTGCAGACGCAGCCATTCATTGCCATAGCACTGTCACGCTGCTGTATTTAAAAAGCACCAAAACATTCCTTCTACACTCACATCAACTTTTGTGATTTCACATAAGGCCCTATTCAAAGTAGGATAACTAGCAGTCATCCTCATTCCACTCGGCACCGTATTGGCTACAGAAAATGGTAAAAAAAAAACCATGGTTCCTCTCTGATCATAACCCAGGTTCCTTTGCAAGTCAAACTGCAACCAGGAACTTCACACAAGCACAGCACTCCTGGGCAATGCGTCATTTTTCACTATTAGCAGAATGGCATAAGAAGTGAGCTTTAAATAACATCCTAAAGCAACCACCACTTCCCTTCTCATCCCAAAATATAAAACAAGAACCTCAGTAAGTCTCAAGTCAATAATGAGAATTAAAACAAGAAATGTACAGCATGAGAGCCAGAGAGAATTCAAAATGAACAAGCAATTATACAAAATTTCACAGTCAATACTTAAAGCGGCAACACGAGGTGGTCTCAGCTGGAGGTTTGCAGAGTGTTTTGGATGAGCAAAGCTGACTCAGCAGCATAGAGTAAACACAGTGACTGCTGCTCAGAATCTATTTTAATACACTCAGAAAACTGCATGCAAAAATAAACTGTTTAAAGATTACTAAAAACCAGACACCACTATGCAGATAATGGTGTATTTTAACAACAAATAGAATCTTTCATTCTGAGCTCTTAATCAAGGCATGTTGTTTTGTTTTGTAGGAAATGCTTATTTGTGTGGTGAAAATGAAGAAATAAACACTATGTCTAGCAGATGTATGCTTTCGTTAAATATTTTGACATGTTTTACTAGGCACATTTTACAAAAGAGCAAAGTATATTTAACCAATACTGTTCTAAGCAATGAATCAAAAAGAATAAAAAGGTATTTTAAAACCAATATTACCTTGGAAAACCGAGCATTTATCCATTTTGTAAACGTCTTTTTCTGTACATCATTGTGTTCATCTGGAGAGAGACAATAAGAAAGCCATGAGTGAGAATGTATTGTACTTCAGATTAGCTTGTTAAAAACAGGTAATACTAAACACCGCCCAAACTCAATAGCAGAGATATCTTTATCTGTTGAAGCCTACACAAAATTGTGGTATAGTTTCAGCTTTGACAGAAATCATTGTGTCTCCTTTGCATTAAGCCCAGCTTTGCAGCACTCCCCAGCACTGGGATGGACAACGACATATATATCAAAATCACAAGCTTCCCAGCTGGTGAAGAACAGCAGCCTACAAAACCACAGCCTTTTAATCAACAGTCTGTCAACACTTCTTTGCCCTGATGCATTACTCCACAAGCTGCAGAGGTCCTTAGTGAAGCTTTTGATGCAGATAATAGCCTCCTTCAGCAGAGCAGCAAAGCTGCTGGGACAGCCCTGGAAGCACTCACATGCTCACCCACCTCCAGTTTGGTTTTGCAGCTGAATCACAGACGAGGTGAGTGAACTGTCACTAACCCACGTGTGAAAGGGCTGGGCAGCCAGGCAGGCATCTAATGGTGCAGGATCAGCATACCACTGTCTAGGACCAGGAAGGATGAGGAGGAAGGACAGGAGAGAATCTACAGGTCAAAGCACAGGAAGGAGCTGCAGCCTGCAGCTCAGCAGAGAGAAGACTGCTTTCCAGACTGTTTTTAAGAATGCCATTTGGGAGTCAGCTGTAGTTTTAGACATATGCTGTGCCAAGCACCCATCTCATAAGAGACTATCAGAATCAAGATTTAAACTCCAGATATATTAAATATTTTGACTTTTTTTTTCATGCTCTTTTTGTGGGTTTTTTGTTTGTTTTCTTTGAGACAGGAACAAACTGTGTTATTAGCTGGTAGACTAGAAAGTTAGCCTTGTACAAAATCCAGTCTCAAATTCTGTCCTCCTACTGATAATGCTTCCTATTCACATTAATTGCAAGTAAATCTGTATTGAATGCATTGAGAAGTAAATGTCAATTTCTTTTTAAATATCATTCAGTAACTTCTGTCCTCCTTCTACTGAACACCTCCTCCACCTCCACCCTCCCCCACCCCCCCAGAACATACACGTGAAGTCTCCCACTCCCCAGCACTAGACCAGCTCCAGCTGGCCAGGCCATGCTCCTGCAGCACCTGTCCTGCCAGCCCTGGCTTACAAACCTCAGGCTCACTTCAATTTAAGTGCTTAGACTGTGCACTGCAGTAGTATATGTGACATTTACTAAAAATCCAGCCCCTTTTCCCTCATTTCAAAAAAAGTTTCCTAGGGAGAGAGAAACAAACAAAAAACCCATGACTACCACAAATTAACTTGATCTGCAATGGAGACAGAAGTGATACAGATTTATAGATTTCATTATCTCTCAAAGCATCCTTTCTAGTTGAGCAAAGAATGAGAGTCCTCACTACCCTTGTCTCTCCAAAGCATTCTGCTCAGCTCTAAAACCAACAGGAGATGCTTTCCCACTTAGACTACTCTTCCACATTTGCTTTATAAAAGCCTCTGAAACTAGGATTTTTGTAATTGGCCATTATAGCTAGGGTCATGTCAAGCTTTCTGCTATAAATCACTGGTAAACAATCTGAAACCAATATAGTGCTGCTTTGTTAACAACAGCGACAAGTTATTTTATCCCTCAAATTAATTTTCTTTAGATTCCTATGAGTCCGTAAAGTTAATCCCTGGAGGCTGATATTATGATTCAGATAACAAATTAGCCACATTCAGACAAAAAACATATTACCACTCAGTAAAGCACATGGTACTACACACCATTTTTCACACAAGACATTAAAAATGTCAGCAAGTCATAGCTGAGTGAGAAACAAATTTACCAAGTTGCTAAAACACTTGGATTTCTTTTCACACTGCTGTAGCCTCACACTGAATAAAATTGCATAGCAGCAAAGGACAGAGTGCGGGCCAACTTCTACTTCACCATCATACCAATTGTTTCCTCTGTAAAAATATGGCTCTGCACGCCCTCCAGTCACTTAATGGGCTTTTAACAGGTGATGTCAGAACAGTTTGTTCCTTTAAGAAGAAGTAAAAAAAAACTAACACATACACAAAATTAATTTCTTGTGATGACAACAGAAGGGAAAAGCTTCCTATTCTGGATGTTGGCTTCTGTTATACAACATGATGCACGTCTACACAACTACTCCCAAAACAAATGGCTCATGTGAACTAACGCCCTAACATGGTCCTGGCAGTTAATTACCTGCAGTAGTCACATTTACAGTCTTACGTACCTCTTCCACTTGGAGCATTGTCCCTTAATTCTATTGAGACACTTTGGAAGTGCAGTTCAGGTTCAGGCTATTACCCTACAAATATGTTCAGGAGCAAAAAGGAATCCGAATGAACTAAAAATAGAGAGGCAAAAAAAAAAAAAACCTCACTGGATTGTGGTTTGCCCTTTATTTAACCTTTGCTTCATACTGAGAGCCAGCTCTCTTATTTTCCCCAAAATGCATTACGTGCTTACATGACAGAACTGTGCTATTCAACTTTTGTCTTTCAAAAACTATCACACCCAAAGTAGCTGGCAGAGCAGCGCTGTAATGAAAGTGCCCTGGAGAAGTGAACAGACCTAACTGGATAAATCCTGTATTTTACTTGCCAACCAGATCAACACAAGTTGCCAATGGGCAGCTCACATTTTAAGTCTTAAGTCTGCCTTCCTCACCTCTTTATTTAAGTTCTCACTTAAGTGCAGTGAAGGAATTTAGAAATAAAAGAAGGAATTAGCCTGTGGGTTTCAATTAAGGCACTAGGAATGTAACAAAGTTGGAAACATCCCTTTGCCTATGCCTCTGGGCAGGCAAGAGTATCTATCACAGGCACAGCCCCACCCAATACTAGCACATCTGACAGCCTCACATTAGCAGAAGGAATAGGTGTTTCTGTTCTTGCGTGCAGGATTTTTTGGACTGAAAAACAATCTTGAAAGTAATCACTTTTTCGTCACACCAACTCAAACTAATTCACATCTAAAGACACAACAATAAACACTGAAAATCTGAAGCCAGAAACCAGAGCAGTTTTTAGCCCCACTAGCAAGAGATGCAAAGCCAAGCAAACTACAAAGCACTGGAGCTCCCAACCACATGGCTTAAAGAAGAATTTCCAACACTCATTGGTGTAGACTGGGTCCCGACTTCATTAACACAGAATAAGCTTAATTAGCAGCTCTTTCCTGTGTTGTTGATGTTTTTAAATTAAAAAAAGGTTGTTGCACAGATCCCCTTCTCTTGCACAACCATAAGAAAACAAATGGCTGCAGCAATAAGCTATTCACTCTATAAGCTTCTGCCTTCCCATTGCATCTTCAGTCCCCACGATCGGTGGCCAGCACAATGGTTTCCTTCATTCCTTCCCTCACATTGAATTTCAGCAGTTGGGCAAGAACTCAGCTGCAACAATGGTTCCTCTAACAAAAAAAGTAATGGTGCCTGCCTACAGCAACAAAATGCAGTTGTCCAAATCATAAACTCTCTGTATAGACCAAACTATGAAATAAGCACTGCTAAAAGAAACACAGATCAAAAAGCCTTACACCTCACTCCCTGGTGTTTCCCAAACACCATCTGAAACAAAGCACCACGGAGTAGTAATGAGGAACCCCTGTGGTTTTCACTCAAGTGTGCTATGAGTATAAGCTAAATTGGATTTACCTCACAATAAAAAAAATCCCCCAGCAACTGATAACTAAGAAGAAGGAATCCTCACAGCTGAAGCAATATTAAAATAGCTGTTCCCATACCTCCCAGCAAAAACAATCCAATGCTCCATGCTGCTGGTCTCAGCACATTGGAATGGTATTTTAAGGGAACACAAAGCTCTCAGACAGAAATAATGCTGCAACACCACACCACAGGCCTGCTCTAACTCCCACGCTCACCAGTCGGCCACCTGACTGCTTCCATGCGATGATACTGCAGAACCAAGGCTCCCATGCAAAGCATCCCCAGTACCTATACAGGGCCACTCTGGAGGGCGCATGACAGCTTCCCATTGTCAGTAGGACAAAAGAGGGTGACAGGAGGCCATGGTGTAGGTGGGAAGGGCTGGAGAGGGGAAGGCACACACTTCAGGCCCACTCCCTTCCAAACCCGGCCTCACGGGTCAGCCCCAAGCTGCCACAGCTTTGGCAAGTCGTGCGTGCTGTCTGTGGTAAGCCAGCTACAAATGAGAAAACGGAGACACTAGGGTGACAGCAAACATTGTGCTCAAAAGAAAACTCCTAATCATTCAAGCAGAGCTCTCCAATGACAGGCTCCCCATTTTGGTCCAGCAGAACCTAACCAGCACTAGCTCCTAGTGGAAGAGCGCCCTGCAACATCTTTGGGTGTGATACAAATGTGTTTTGACACACACTTCACAAACTGCCAGTGATCATACATCTGAATTAGAAGCTGGAGAAGTTTCCACTAAAAGCTTAACATTTTAGAGCAAGTTTGCTAAATTTTCTTACAGCAATTTGTTAGAGTAAATCATATAACACCGCAAAGGGTTTCAGCTACCAGCAAAGACCACTGCAGGGGAAAAAAAAAGACTAAAATAAAGGTATCCCAAATACCCTTATAATGAGAGTAATTGCCTCGGGTAATATGTGCCCTGTAGATATCTTAGGACAAGCTTCACCCATAGAGACATGTCATAGAGTTATCTCTAGATCTATCTACGTCCGTGACGGAGGGACAGCAGGCCCGCAGGCTCACCAGTCCAAAAAAAGGGAGGGGGGAGGGTGTTGACAGTTTATGGGCTGGTTCAGACTGGTTCTGTGACTAATGGGGCAGGGGACCCACAGACCCACACCCTGGGAAAGGGGGAGGGGGGAAGGGCAGGGAGATGGGCCTAAAAGCAGAACAACAGCAATGATCTGAGGAGGAAAGTTAATTTACTGAATGCAAGATAACACAATATAATACAATTTAATTGGAATTGAGGCTAATAAATAAGAGAGAGTTTCTGAAACCGAAGGCCTTACTCTAAAACTGAGGTGAAACAGCTGGGGAACACACACTCCCAGGCAGCAAAAAAGAGAGAGTCTTGTGACTTGCAAGGAGTTTTATCTTTCCCTCTGAATGCAAAGTCCTCTGGGGTATGTAGTTCTTCTCTTCTGAGAACCAGGCACCTGGAAAATCAGCAGTCCATGGAACTAGAGCATTAACTCTTTAACTCCCTGAGCACTACATGATGTTATGATGTGGAATACCGATAACCAAAATCATAAAACCATGACAAGACAGAAAGATGAAGTTCCCCTTATCACCACCTCAAGATTCAAACTGGTGACAGGGAAGGCAAACGATGTCACCTACCTGGATATCTGCAAGGCCTTTGATGTGGTCCCTAACCACATCCTTATCTCTAAATTGGATAAATACAGATTTTTAAGGGTGGAATATTTGGTGGATAAGCAATTGGTTCGAAGGTTGCAGTCAGAGGGTTGTAGTCAATGGTTCCATGTCCAGGGGGAGGCTGGTAACAAGCGGTGTCCCCCAGGGGTCCATCTTGGGTGCAGTACTCTTTAACATCTTTATCAGTGAAATAGACAGTGGGATTGAGTACACCCTCAGCAAGTTTGCTGATGACACCAAGCTGAGCAGTATGATTGATACAGCAGAAGGATGGGATGCCATCCAGAGGGACCTTGATAAACTCAAAAGGTGGGCCTTTAGGAACCTAATGAGGTTCAACAAAGCAGAGTGCATGGTTTTACACTTGGGTCAAGGTAATCCCAGGTATGTATACAAACTGGGAGAATAACTCCTGACAGTAGCCATGCTGAGAAGGACTGAGGGGTCCCACTTGATGAAAAACTTCACATGAGCCAGTAGTGAGCGTTTGCAGCCTGGAAAGCCAATGGTATCCCCGGTTCCATTAGAAGAGGACTGGCCAGCAGGGTGGTGTAGGTGACTGTCCCCTTCTACTCCGCCCTTGTGAGTCCTCAGATGGAGTACTGCATCCAAGCCTGGGGCCTCCAACACAGAAAAGACGTGGAGCTTTGGAAGAGGATCCAGAGGAGGGCTATGAAGATAATGATGATGATCCTTGGGGTCCCTTCCAACTTAAGCCATTCTATGATATTCTGATCCTAGCCAGAGCTGGCACATGGGAAGAAGAGAGAAGGGATAATTCCTGACCAAAATCTGGCAATTTAGATGCTTCTAAGTGAACAGGATGGCACTGGAAGAGATGTGATAAATCTGAAGGCATAAATAAAAGGGTAGTGAATACAAACTATGTTTACTACAGCTCATTTTATTATGAACACAAATTAGATCTTCGCATTTCTGAGTGGTTACAAAGAAAACAGAATTGCTTTCTACAAGTTCATGTTAGCCATCTGCTCTTTTTTCTGTGTCCAAATTAGAGCTATTATTAGGCTCACTTGCATTTGCGGAGGTGATTCACGGGATATAAGGTCATAGGGATCATTGTGAACATCTAGTGCAATCTCCTGCATAACACAGGAGCCATTCCCACAAAAGATCCATCTGCATACCAGAAGGCAGCAGACACATGACAGATGTTAAAGACCCTGTGCAAACCCAAGCAAGCAATACTGCCAGGGCAGAGAAAGAAGCCAAGCCACAAACTGTATACATGCAGATCTCTCTGCTACTTACAGCAGTTTCAGAATGGACCAACATCCCAAACAACCTTTTTTAATGTCTTCAGGAAACAATGGTCACGGTACAAAAGACTTAATGTCATTTTCCACTTATGTCACATCCTATGTGAAACTTACTTAGAAAAGAATAACAATCTTGCACCTAAGAATATTTTTTTCAAAAGTTTTAGTAATTGACTGGAAAAATATAGATTTGATGTGGCAGAAAGAAATACAGAAATATCCCAGAGACAATTTTTCAGAAGTACTGTTAGAGGTGCAATATACTCCATGTGTTGCTCTTCACATTCCTGGAGCTCTGCCCAGGATCCACATCATTTGTGCCAAGCCAAGAAGGCTGTAAGCTTCAAATGGCAAAAACAAAACAAAACAAAACAAAACCAACAGCTGGATAGATTATGTTGTTTCGTTTGACAGGTAGGTAAGGACAAAAGCATTCTGCAAAATTCTCATTTGAAACAAGGAGTCTCTCATAGTCCAGAGTCTTTTATCCCAATGCTGTTAAACCAGACATTTTCCTATCCTCCTTTTTCTAATCTCAAAGGCTGCAATTTCCAATTCCCCTCCTCTTCAATTTTGTCTTCTCACACCCTTCTCTTCAGAGTCATCAATCATTTTTCCCAGGCTTTTCCATCCTTCTCTCCCTGCCAAAATCTCCTACCACCACAGCCCTTCATGATTCCTGTTCTAAACCTCCCTAGGTCAACAGCTTTTCCTACACAGATAGAAATTACTTCCTGAGAAGTAAATTGATAGTAACCAGCTCACGCGTATTATTACGGTGCTCTAATTTCTTAAGAAGGCAAGCCTCCTGCAGATGACTATATATAGAATATATATGAACCCCACCACTGTCAGCTATTCCTCATGTGTTCTCTGGTCTCTCTCTGCAAGCTCCCATCCACTTCTTCCACACACTGTGTTCTGGCAGCACATAGTTGGGTATGCACGAGACTGTACTGCCTCCACACACAGACCCTCCACCAGGCAACAGAAAAGACATCTACATATTTCAAAGAGGGGAAAAAAAAAACTCTCAGAAGAGATGCTGCAGTCACTTTATCAGCTCTGTGGACCTTTGCTGGACTCTCTCTGGTATATCCATGTCTCTTTTATACCAGGGAGCCCAGAACAGCACTTAGCACTCTAGGTGTGGGCTCACCAGTGCTGAGAAGAGGGGAACATGTCCTAGAACACAAAATGTGCTTGTGGTAAAAGAATAAAGAAAGCAAACTCCTTATTGACTGAGCATTGCTTCTGCCACTGCCAAGTAAGCTGCACGACCTTCTTTCATAAACCTGCCAGCATTTACCTCAAAACTCATCATGTCACTTGCTGGAAAGATGCTCATTTACACTTTCACTAAACTGGAGGAATATTGGAAAGTTTCTAGGTTCTTTTGTAGCCAGCTTTTAACAATTAATCCAAAGCTTCAAAATCAGGATGCTCACCAAACCAAATTACTCCTACTAATCCTTAGCACAAGCAATGCTTGAAGACAGAATCCAGAGAGGGACCAAGCTCCAAATACAAGATATTCCTTAATTCGAACTGCTGCATGCTGACCTCAGCAACAAAGTTGAACTTAAATGCTGCAAAAATCAAAATAAACAATTTATACCTTTTCCTCTACTTGCTTGCAGATATTTTAAGCCCGAGCTTCATTAGCTATTCCATTATTCTGTCAAGGAACAGAATCATGCTGATGCCTGTAAATTATTTACCTCAGCCTATTAACCTTTGTAATTACTAAGAGGAAACCTGAAATGTAGAAGGCTTAGAGGAAGTCCATAAAATCCATTTGCCTCAGTGGTGCTCTAAACTTAAAGGAGAAGCAAATGAAAAGAATGAATAGGGTGACTGAAGAATCAAAATCCAAAATCTGTTAGAGAAAGCCACACTAAGTATTCTCTCATTTCTGTTCCTAAAATACTATGGCAAGTTCACTACAGAAAACCAGGACCGTAAGTACATCTGTTCTTATATTTGCATGATCTACCCAAAGTAAATTCAGTGTTTTGTTCTGTTGCCATTACTAGCAAGAAAGAAGCAGCAAAAAGCATGTCTATGCCTTGAGATAAATTGATTATTTCATTTCTCAGCCACATTCCTTTGCTTACCAAGGAGAAGTGATATTGTGTCACTGGAGGTTAGGAAATCTTTGTGCAGAAAACATGATCCAAAGCAGAACTTTGAACAGTTTGCTTGGAAAGAAATTACTATTCTTGCTTCAGAAAAAAAGAAGCTCCTCAGTCAAAGGTGCCTCATCCAATTTATGTATTTATTAAGACACCTTAATGAGGAAAGAATAAAAGATAAACTAGAGTGAAATATTATGAATGGCTATTTCTTATGGATTCTGGCAAATCTGTTGTTTGATCAGTTCAATGGAAGGCTGAGGCACCGCTAGTTCTGCGTAGAATTAAACTCGGGTTTCCTTCCCTGGCTTAGTTATTAATTAGCCCCCAGAGTTGAACCCCTCCCTGATTAACCACTTTGAAAATACATGAATTGTTTAACAATGGCAGGATAAATATCAGAATGCAGGAAAATAGTATTTATGTGAACAAGCAAGGCAGTGATTTCAGTGTGAGCCTACATAAGATTTCTCAGTTCATTTCAGAAAGCTCCTGTGGGACACACCACTCCAAACAGGGCACCCAAAACTGGAGAAGATTCAGAACACAAGAGTAGAGCAACCTAAGCTCCAAGTCTGTCAGGCTTTGGTAGAACCTGAGCCAAGGAATTGCAGTAGCCAGCTGTTTAAGTAAAGGATTACTTAGTCCCAATCTCTATGCTTTTATTATTTAATGGCCAGCTTCTAGGGGTACTGGGTTGAACCTGTAATAACATGGATTTTGAGCACTGTCATCAAAAGGTTTTGTGAGGACATGTACAGTTTGGAACAGATGTTTTACCTTTACCTACCTAGAAACAGACTATGCAGAAAGCAATCTCACCTAATGAAAGCAGGCAATTACAGATCAGATTATTACTACTGCCTCTAGCAACAACTCCAATGGATCAGTTATACTTGCAGGTGTAACCTTCTCCTGGGTGCATTTTCCAGAAGGGTTTTGCACACCTTCATGGGTGATAAGCAGTCATATACCATGCAAGCTCAGGATTCAGGCCTCACCTGGAGACAGCTGCCAAGCAGGCCCAGCTCCAGAGCTCAACATTCCCAGCTCTCTCTTTCACCCACTGACAAAGATTACTGCAGCAGAGCGCTCCCTCGCCTCAGCACGGCTGAAGCTTGCAGCCTGAGTACCAAAATTAACGACAGTAAAGACCAGTGAACGCAAGACAAATGAGGGCACTAATATAAGTGAGCTTAAAAAGCTGGGAGATAAGCTCGTGGAATTAAGAGTCCACAGAATGGTGGTTATAATTTATGAAGAAACGCAAACCACTGAGAAGTAAGGCATATTAGAGGAAGCACTGCTGAAGATTTAATTATGGAAAAAGTATAAGCATATGACATCTACCTGTAGACACTACCACCAGTACCACACTGGGCTGAAGGGAGCTTTTGCTGCACCTGGAAGAGTGCTCCTTCCAGGAACATTGTCCCTTGAGCACTTCACCTAAATTCAACAGGAATGGTGAATCAGAGCACATGGTTTGAAAGAGATGCAAGTAGAATAAACAGTCCCATCGCATAAATTTCAAGGTTCAAACTGCCAACAGAAGATTATTATGAGACTACTTTGGTAACAGCAGTCAAGACCCTTTAAAAACAGACCTGCAATGCAACTCTGCTACTTAACCTAGATAACAAAGTTCTGAACTCTACCTAGGAATTTTCCTAAAGAAGGAATTATTTCTACAAAAACTTCTATCTTTGAATTACCTCTGCAATGAAAACTAGCTTTCAACATAGGAAGAAACGCTGCTTTTAATCATCAATGGGCTTAAGTCAGCACCTGAGCACTGACATACACTGCTAAGTTTTGGTGGCACCACTACATTGGTTTGGTTTATGGAAAACACACAAGGACATCAGTAATAACGAATACCTATTATAGCTGAATCTGTAACAAGGAAAAAGATTTTGATGGCTTAATTCATTTATTTTGAGGATAAGAATGCAACTGCACGGCAGGTTAGCTCTTTCTGCCAGGGAGAAAGGGAGGCTCTACAGCAGAGTAGAAAAAAATACAAAACCCTTGTAGCTGACAAAAGCACTGATGCAACATGAAATGATAATTTGCTACATTCAAAAGTTTATCTTGAAATTCAGAGCATTTCACCTGAGATATTTTAATCAATAAAAAATGTTTATGCTTTTCCAGTGTAGTACTGGATTAAAAATAAGATCAGTACTTTAAAAAAATCTGCAAAGAAGCCAGGATGGCAACAACATTGCTGACTCACATAATGCAAAGAAGAATTTCTTCTGAAGCTTTCACATCACCGCCCTCACTCCACCCCCACTGCCCCAAAAAAACATTATTTGCAAGAAGCATCAAATAAAATTTCTTACTACAAACAAATAGTACTGGGTAATACATATATATTATGATATATATATTACCCAGTATGTTATGTTATATAGACATACACACACCTCGCTCCAGAAAACCTTCCTCCAAAAATATATAGAATAAGCATTGCTAAAACAAGAGTTGCGCACCTTAGCAGAGCCAAGGATGCGCAGAGAAGAGCCAGCCAAAGGCCAGGCCTATCAGACACGACCATGGGCACACTCCTCAGCAACAAACAGCAGTGAAGCAAAGCCAGATCACATTTAAGCAGGTTGTGAAGGGTTTGGATTAACGTTTATTCATCCAGAGGTGAAGGGGCAAATAAGGGAGGGAGAGGACACAAGGAGAAAGCAGGCATACAATCTTAGAAGCACGCAAAAGGATTGGCTCTTTATCAAAGTAAGGAGAATCACTTTTATGTGGTTTCCGAAAGAGGAAAAGAGAGACTATTTAACTGATTTTCATTTAACATTTATTTACACTTCTCTGAATAAGAAACCTACTGTAACAAATTAACTTCACAGACATTTATAAGATTTTCACATTTCAAAGTCTCAACAAAATGATGCACTTAACCTATGACAAACTACAAAGCACAGTAGTAAGAATGTCTGGCTACTTGGTGATTGCCAAGGATTTATGACACTTAACAGTGTCATAAAGACTACAATTTAGATAGATTCCATTTTTCACCTACACAGCTCTTTCGAATAGTTCCACTTCACCATATTATCTTAAATATTATAATATGAATAGAGTTGAAAGCTTTAAATGCCTTAACATTAAACAGCCATTCCAAGATTTTTCTCCAGCTGCTTGTTACTTTAGAAAACAGTCCCCAAAAGCAATCACAAAATCAGCTGTTGAGTTTATTTCTTATTTGTTTTCATGATTTTTTGGTGTGTCTTTTGTTATAAAAATAAACATACATACAGTTTGTCCATAACACAATGTAACTCACATACCGCAAAGCAGATCTTCACATCTGAAGATCTGTAATTGAGTGCCACCCACCACTTCTGATTTTCCACACTACTGCTACTCTAAGGTACTCTTGAAAGTTAAAATATTTTGTTAACCATAGCACACAAGCAAAGCTGCTGAACAGTCATGATGACTTATGGAAGAGCATGTGAACTCATGCACGCAGCTGTCTGAAACATCACAGAGCAGGCTGCAGTACGCTGCTCATATTTCCCCTGCTGACAGATATGACCAACCTGAGGCAGAAGCAGAATCATTTAAAAGACCCAAATACTCACGAAGCTTATCACCTAAAAGCAGCTAGGAAGGAATTCCTGCAACTACACATTCAGTCTGTGAGTTGACAGAGCAAGACCAAAAGCCCTTTGAATACTCGCAGTGACCTACCCAGTATTTGCTCAGTTAGCACAAGAAACATTATCACTGTTCATAATGTCTGCAAATTAAAATTCTCTCTTGAAGTGTAAATCAAGTGATCAAAAGCAATACAGTCCTCCCTTTGTTATACACTTACGTTACTAAATGCTGCTATCATTCCCTCTCAAAATTACACAGCTTAGCTATGGACTGGCATGACTGGCTGCAGAAGAACATTTTCACAAACTTCTCTTTATTCAGATAAACAACACCCAAATGCTTTAGACGACAAGTGAAAAATCAAGTGAAAGAAAAGACTGAAAAGTAAGGAACACCAGGATGTCAGAGAGAAGACCTCTAAAGAGACTAAAAAAAGGAATATATGGCAAGAATTTCAATCTCAAAAGAATTAGCGTGACTCAGTACTGACTTTGCAAGCTATTATGCCAATTTGAATTTTCGTGCATTTAATTACGGTCCTCTATATGCAAGAGGCTTCTCTGTAGTCCTGCAGAGATAAGTATACAATAAAAAATAACTTGCCAAAGGCTAAATAAATAAAAGCTCGGAAGCTCTAGTCTTGTCTATAATCAGAGTCACATTGTTCCACTTTTTCTATTCGTGTCACAATGCTTCTCTATTATTCCTCAAGTCTTTATACAGCTATAGAAAGAAAGGAACAGCAACGAAGGGTGACTACAGCTCTTCCGTCCTCCAAATGTGCAATGTAATTTGGGATCAGTAAGGGAGCATTAGAAGATGACAAAGAACTCCGGCTGCCAGGCTGTACTACCTAGGGGAGGAGGGAAAATAGGGTCTTTCCAGAACAGAATGAATTTTACTCCTAGCAGAGTGAAAGAGACCCATACAAGAAAGTGCCATGTGAGAACACTTATTAGGGGTGGAGAGGGAATTACAGAACTTTAAGAGTGGCTAAGGATGAAACATGATGTGGTAACATAGATAAGAAAACATCATCTCCAGCCCAATTTTAAGTCCATCATCTAGCTCCTGGATTATGTCAGTCTCCAAACCACAGAACAGTAAAAGTGAATATACGGAGGGGGTAAGATAGAAGCAAATTAAGACACACTATTTTATAGAGTTGAGAAATAAATACAGAAATATAATGTTATAGTATGAGGAAAGAGTGGATGAAATGACAGCCTGAGAAACTGAAGATATTTATCAAAGAGATTCAAAGAGGTACTGCAGCACAGCTGAACAGGAGGAAAACAGAGATTGCAAGAAAAAACACCATACCCAGCTGTTAACAATATCACTCTTGAGGAAAGTTTTTACAAAACATCACTTACACCAAGTAGCTTTTCCACTCAAGGATATTTCTTTGATAATGGAAATCACCAAATTGGAACTTTGTTTCAACTCTCTCTCCATCATATATATTTGGCTTGCACTTCTCACAAAGGTAAAGGCTCAATAATTCACTTTTGCTAGCACAAAAATACCACAGGAGAAAGAATATACAGAGATGGAGAAAAAGTTTTAAAAAGTTTCCAAGATTTATCAAACAAGAGAGTATTCTTCCATTTTAAAGCAATCAATAATAAAAAAAAGTCGATCCGACGATCTACTTGTTCCAAAAATTTTCATGAGTTACTGCTAAAACAGTAAATCTTTTCCCACAAAACCTGTTGCTCTCTAGACCAAAACATTTTACAAGAACTTCTACCAACTCTAGCCACAACTCTGATGTGCTCCCATGGACTACACTACAAAAAAGATGGTGAATCCAGATTTATTCATACTGCAACATCCAATTTGTAATTGAATTGGGATACAGGGCTGAGGCAGGACTGCATGCTACACTACAGATCTACTGAAGAAAATTTATTTTCCTATAATTCCTCTAGACATCGATGATTTGTGTACACGAATGAATATGCTTGCCTATTGTTTTATTTTGAATAGCTACAGTGAATTTTTTTAGGCTAGCCAAATGTCTCCTATCTTACAGATAAAGAGCTCTTTAACACTGGCAAAACAATAGCTAATTATTTGCCAGTGAAGACTCTGCTGTGTATAATGTTCACGAATATTTGCTAGGACAACACTATCATATGAATACCAAAGTTCTGTCACTGTGACCTGACTCACCCTGTATCGCTCTGAAAAGGGCCAACTTCAGAGCACATGATTTTGTGCACACTGCAGTAGGGACCAGAGAGAGGGCAGTGAGAAGGAATAAGGCATGCCACAGGTCATCAGCAAGAGGGGCTGGAAAGCATCTGCTTGGATGTAAACCAGTCCCACTGCTCCTGCAGGCTACTTCATTTGAGGCCATTAAAAATAATAATACAGTGATTAAATACAGTACAGCATAACATTTCACCTGCTTAGCAGTTGATCACTACTGTTTCGAAGACTCCCAAATATTTAACACACGTCTGCTTGCCTCAAAATAGGTTCGGTTTTTGTCATTTTTTAGAATCATATACCATAAAGGAAGGTACATGAAAACACTAAGTATCAGCTAAACCTTTCTCCCACCAGTATTAATATATTTGTTGAATGATATTTTGAATTATTTTCCAATCTACTTAAGTTTATTTCAGAATAAGAGCCCATTTTTACAATCTGGAAATTTTTGGATAACAGGTTTTAAGCTCATGCTCTTGCTAAGGGTTGGCTGCACACACCTGCCAAGAAAACCTAGCTTTTTCTCATAAATAAAAACCAATTATATTTAAAGACATCATTTAAATACGCAGGCTTTTTCATTTCCACTGATATTGAAATTCCCATAATATATTATAGACAAACTCCTAAAAACTTTACCATCAAGATATACCAAATGAGCACAGTCTGCTCATAAATTCACTGTTTCTATCAACTGAAGGTTGCTTTTAAACAGGAAGTCAGCCAGTCAAAAGCGGGCACAAAAAGCTTTACACATGTGCACTCAACCTCCTATATACACTCCATCAAAATGAAGAGCCTACAAAAGCAGCAACACAAAATACAATTTCTATCTTGTGCTGCACAGGAGCTATACCTTAAGTAGTAAAGGAGATTTCTGCTTTACTTCTCCTGGAGGCACCTGCCTCAGACACTGCTTAAAGACACTGCCCTGGGACTCATGCTCCCCACATTTCTGTTCATGCATTATTCAGCTCCTACTCAAGATGTCTGCTCCGCTTGCAAGCTTGGAAGTGGTCTGCAATAAAAGTTTAGGAGTTATGTATGTCCCTGCATTTAATATTTATACTGTCATTCTCAAGTGTTTGGGTCTCCTTTGGAGACAAACATTGGGTTTCATCTGTGCACCACAGCTGAGGCTTCTTGGAAAACATACATTAAAGAATACCACTTGCCACTGAAGTGGAAGAAAGATGCATTTTCCAGGACAGTTCATCTACCTAGAAGGCATGCAGCTATCATTATCCGGTATATCAACAGGCTGAACGTCCAGAAAGGATTTTTTTCCCCCTGTATTTATTAGGAGGAAAATCTGCTGTGGGCCCACATCACAGTAATCCATGGAACATGATTCATCCTTCACACCTACAAGCCAAGCCATAATCCCTAGAGAGAAGGGACGAGTTGGCCAGGAGTGCAAGTGCCCAGGGGCTGGCAGGGGGCTGCTGGGCTCCTCTGCAAGGATAGGCCATGCTGACCTTTGCCAGACATTCTTGGCCCAGCAAGCAACCTGGTGGAGCACCTGGGAAACATACTTAAGAGGACGAAACATTGCAGGGCACAGAAAGGAGTGAGAAATGAGAAAGAAACAGCCCTATGGACACCAAGGTCAGTGCAGAAGGAGGGCAGGAGGTGCTCTAGACATCAAGCGGAAGCTCCCCTGCAGCTGTAGAAGACTGGTGGAAGATGCTGTCCCCCTGAGTAAAAAGACTCCACAGGGAACATGGTGGCTATGCCCTGAAGGACTGCATCCCATGGAAGAAATACCTGCTGAAGCAGGAAACTGTGAGGAGGAGGAAGGAGTGGCAGAGAGGAGCTGCTGTGGACTGATCGCATCCTCATTCCCCATCACCCTGCAGTGTTCAAAGGGCAGAGTAGTCAGGAGGGAAGGAGTGCAGCAAAGCTGAGCCCAGCAGGAAGGAGTGAGGTATAGAGAGGTGTTCCAAGTTTTGTTTCTCACCATCCAACTCTAATTTAATTCATTGCTAATGAAAATACTTTCCTGATGTCAATCTGCTTCACCCACAATGGTAACTGGCAAGCAAATTTCTTGCCCGTATTTTAACTCACAAGCTTTTCTATCCTTTTTCCTCCCTTTTTCCTGCTGAGGAGGAAGAATGAAACTGTGGCTGGGAGAGTGCCTGACAGCCAGCCAGGTCAACCCAGCACAGGGGCTGAACAACAAAGCTGTTCTGCATTTAAAAAAAGACTATCAACTGCCATGAGGCACCCTTTCTGCCTTTCATACCAAAAAAATGTTTTTCCATAGCTCAAGGAAGAATGTCAGATAAGATAGCATAACAGTTTACCTGGCCATAAAATAATTCCAGCTCAACCCTCAAGAATACCACTCCTGAAGCTATTTTTATTGCTAAGAAATTTAAGAAAAATATCCCACAGAGACAAGATGGATGTTCTACACACAAAAGAAGTGCATTATAGTATTGCATGCTATCATTCATATAAATCATTTGATGCTAACAATGAATCAAACATCACCATTTTCTGATATTCATCTGTTCTAAAGTGAAATATCACAGAAGGAATACATATTGTGGTTGACCTGCAGTGTTTTGATTTCTCTTTCAATTACAAAAAAACAGCAAAAGAAACTTGGTTAAAGTCTTGGATGAGTTACTCAAAAAATAATACATTTCCAATAGAAGGCTGGCACTTTATATTGGAAAGGGAATAACAGATCATTTTTTTTTTCCAAGAATATACCACTTGATTAAACCAAAGACAAAGCAATGAAACCACATCAGACACCTAAAAACATGAGACATACTGTAATTGGTTTACTTCTGCATCGGTATTACCTGCAACTCTTGCTGCTAACATTAACTTTGGTATAAACAGCTCTGTCTACAGGTGGGGAGTTAAAACAAAGATGATAACACTTCACTTCTATTTAACTGTCAAAGTACACTGTCAGCAAATCATCATTCAAGTTTAAGTTCATCAGTAACATTCTCTCTCACTTTTATTAAACCATCAAATGAACTTGGACACTGTCAGTGACTCAAGGTTGCTAAAGAACAGATTGAGGCATGTCCCTACAGGAAAGTTATCTGTGAAAGTCCCCAGCGCCCACTGGGAACTTTATTTTTTCCCCCCGAAGCTATTTATTCCTTGTAGATTAGATAAGGAACACTGACATGAGATTTTAAGAAAACAGATACAGGAATGATGGTGAGACATCAACTGACAGTATTTTCCACTTTTCTTTTGCAAAGTGCTAAGAATTTGAGAGTATAATCTTGAATCTCAATTTGTCACAAGCAAAATGAATCTTAAAACACATTCATTGAAAGGAAAACTGCTAAAGAATTCATAACAAGTTATTTGGTCAAAAATACAATTCAAGACCTCCATGACAGAAAATCAGAAAAAATACAATGAACGTTGCTTAGTTACACAGATTTGTTTTCAAATACTCAATTCCAGGTCTTTATTTCAGCTACTAGAAAGATCATAATCTTATTTATTTGCTTTCTGGAAATGGAGAAGCAGTAACTAATGTTTTAGAAAGTGGTATAAATGACAAATTTGACAAAAATTTGCATAGAGACTGTAGTTATCAGTGGCAATATAGTTTCATCAGTTCTTTATTTGGGGGGGACTTGCTCTTCTTTCAGAAAGCACAGACTGTTATCGCTTTGCTACCTCGAAAACTGCAGTGGAAAAAATATTTTCCTTATATATCAAGAGACTTAGGTCACACAGGCCAAGTAAATATTAGTTTTACTATAGCTTGGGGCAGAAATTGATTTCAGTAGTCTGCACAGTGTGTTTTGTGAATCGCTTCAAAAGTATTCTGTGTTGCAGCATACTAAACCAGCTAAGGACCTTTTAAAACAATCTGGAGCTTGAAGTGATTGAGTTATACCTTTTCCATACTAGAACAGTACATCTGAGAGAAAATGAAATAAGTGATAGTACAGGCTCTGCTCCAGCAAGCCATGAAACACAGCATGATTTTCTTTGCATCCAAGGAAGGTAACCTTGAAGCACTGGTGTGAGGATGGACACGCAGCACAGACTTGGTTCCACCAAAGTGCCAGGCTCAAACCAGCCATGAACACAAGCAGGGACACACAAGGACAAGACCTGCAAAATCATCCCACACACACTGTCTCCTTATGAAGTTAGCCTTAGCTAAAAACTCAAAGTTTTCCCCTTTTAGACAGTTTATTAGTGCAATGGAAAGTATGTTATCTTTTACTAAGATGGTCATAATTTCAGTATCTGCCCAGCCCACTTTGCATTCCAGGCATAAAACATAAAGTTGCATCTACATGCTGTAAATTAGCACATCTCAGGCCCTACTTTCAAGTTAATCACACCCAGAACAGCTAAGCAAGCCTGAATAATATTTCATAGCAATATAAGAGAGATATCATAGGCTCATTATGAAATCCACAATTAGAAAAAAAGACAGCTATAACCCTCCTCCTGTAATCCATAGAAATGGCAGTGAATGCCAAATCCTACACAAAGTCATCAGTGAGCGCTGCTCCGTGCCATGCTTGGTCTGGGTAGATGGGAGAGCTGTGAGCTGTTGCTCCACACCACACGTGCTCAGCCACCACCCCTCTGCTTCTGAATTTCAGAAGACAGCCTTTTAACTGCTTTTTGCTGCTCTTCTGAATGCTCAGATAATCTTCATCTTGGTGCGTAACTAGTGTCAGATCACAATTCCTCTCCACCCTTGTAAAACAAGTGCACGTTTCTCTGCTTGAAGGGTCAGCAAGGGATCTGCTTGGGCTCGCTTTCTCAGCCGCCCGCTCAGCGACGATCACAATGCACTCCACCCAGACGCCACACAAATTAGGTCACATAGCAGAGCATATTCTTGCCAATTCCTGCCTATTCATAAGGGACAAGAACAGGAAGCATACAGAGCCCTCCAGTTAAGGGTCAGAACATTTCAGTGAAAACATAAAAGTGAACCAACATCAGATTATTCACCAGTAAGAGGGAACAGTTTCTCCATACGGCAAGAGTGAGTCATGGGCACCGCTGCATCCGACAATGCAAAGGGGCACGGACTTCATCCAACTACAAAAACCTCCCCCGTGGCTTGTGACTGGGTTACGGGAAAACAGAAAATGTTATCCACTTTTTCAGCATACATATGCATGCAGTAATTCAACATACATGGGAAGAAGAGAGCTAAAAAAAAGTCCTTAAAAATAGTTCATGTGGAGACTCAAAATCTAACTATGTAATACGAAAACTATCCGTTCTTGTGCGCTTCATCTAAAACTACGCTGTATTTCAAAACACATTCAGCATCGTCTGTTGCCAAGAAAGAAATATACAGTTTCCATGTGTTCAAGAGCCAGAGTTGTTTTAAATGAAACAAATTTGATCCTCCAGCATAACTCTGCTAAGCAAACTAACCAACCCAGGGCTTCACAACTGCTCACGGTAACATGAGCAATACAGTAAATATTATTTTTACTATTGTAACAGCTTATGGCCTCATGATAAAACAATTTCAAGCTGCTATCAGCGCATGTACCTTGTCAGAACACAAATAAATTCCTTCTCACATGACAGGAAGCTATTAATTCATAATCTAGCGTTCCTAGGATTTCCAAAGGGAGGCTATGGGAGAAAGAAAGGATACCCAACTGTTAACAGAAGGTAAATGCACAATTAAAAACAACAAAAAAAAATCACCACCAGGCTCTGCTGAAGTATTGTCGAATTCCTATAAGAAGGACAACACAGTTATCCTGTTATGGGGGGTACTGAACAACCATTAGCCCTCACAAAGCGTAAACTGATCTCTTTCACTTTCGTTCACAACTTTATGAACAAGAAGTAACAAAGGTTACTCAATTACTGCAGATTGCTACATTGGTCTCAAGAGTTGGCATTTTACGGAAGCGGAGCCACAGGGCTATCCCTTTAGCAGGTTTCATATAACCAGCAACTTTTTCTACCTCCTTAATATGGGGTAAGGAACCTCCCCTTCAGGTGGCAGGGTGACATTCACCTAGATAATGAGACAATTAAAGTAGGAAAAAATAATATAAAAAATGACAAAATGCTGCTAGATAGGGTATGTATACATAAATACAAATACAATGTAGCCCAATAGCTTTCCTGCAACAGTTTCAGAAGTTTTCCTGAAAGAATATAAATCCTTTTCCAAGGCATGGAACAGCAAAGAACAGAAGAGCCGTGCTCGTACCCCTCAGATGGAGATCCAGCTCTGGCCACAGCTGGGCACCACACAGTCTACCAGTGCCACCTCACTCGCAGCACTGACCTGAGAGCTTTCTAGTTTTTTTGTTTGTTTGTTTGTTTTGTTTGTTTGTTTTTTGTTTTTTTAAGGAGATCGAACCTTTATACAAAAATAAGGACATATCATTACATGAGCTAAATTAATACTTAGTATGTTTCTAACTCAAACGTAATATGCTGGTTTTAAAGAGCTGACGCTACACTTTTCACTACAGGCTTTCCTGCGCTGTTTTCCAAAGCATTTAATACTATTTCACAAGCAAAAGGCCACATCAGAAGTACTTCAGGTTTTCACAAATTCCAAGATGAAAGAAGTCACTCCATGCAAAGGACAAGAGCAGATGGCTTTACAACAATCTCAATTTGGATAAGCAATGCTTACATAAACAAGGGGACAGGAGAACAGTAGCAAGTTGTAAATACTGGCCACGCAACCAAGAAACCACGGGCAGTTTCAAGACTACTCGGAGAAATGAAAGTCTCTTGTGCACGTCAGGTTTGGAGCAGGGGGAGAAGGCCTCCCTGCACTCAGAGGACAAATTTTTTTAATCCAGTGAGGCTTCACCTGAAATCATTTACATTCGCACATTTTTCCAGACACGAGGTCCAACCTCCCTGCCCCCAGCCTCCACCAGTTCTCACACAGCTGTGTTTCTTGCAGTTCAGGAAATCCATAGCATTTGAACAAACAAACCAACTAGACCAGAGCTGCACCTCTGCCAACACTGCAAAATTTACAAGCTAATAGATAACCCCTAAACATTCTGGCCAAAGAGTTGCCTGCACACAAGGTGCTTCATAAACTTCTCTAAAAGTCTCCCTGTTGTTTACATTCTGGATTTATGTGAATGCTGATGAGCATGAAGAAGAAACAGTTATGGCACTAACAACTTTTTTACCCTTCTTTTCCCCACGTTTCTAGTACTGAATTGTTAAAAATTCTATCTTCGCATATTTGGAGAAAGATCGCTTCTGCACTGAGATTTCACCTTTCACTTTCAGTTTTTTCTTCTCTAGTCTTCGCTTCCAGGCCTCTCTCCTTCTACCTTCTTTTCAGATTTTTTGCTCTCTTCTTCTCTGTTAATTTCTCAGTTGTCTAAAGTCACAACTCTGTCAAAGCCTCCAAATACATAGCGGAAAAAGTGTTTAAGAGTGAACAGACCACAATGAATTTGAGAACACCAGTCTCCCAGAAAGCAAGTCTACAGCCCTACACTTTATGAAAAGCTCAGAACATTGCAGTACAGGAAATTTTGTAGAAAAAGTCCTGATGTTTGATGACAAAAAAAAATTACAGTTACAAAATACCAGCCATGACATACATGCTTCTAAAAACAGTGGGCTCTCAACTGAAGTTGAACCTCCCTAGCAGGATGAATACACACAGATTTTGAAGAACACCAGATATTTGACCTGCAATATAACAAGTTCTCCAGAGTCACTGTGAAAAGCAACTCCACTCACTTCACAGAGTTTTCTCAACATTTTCAGCAGTTCTAACAGTTCAGATTGGGCTGTAAGGGAAAAGTTTCTGATCTCAGCTCAACTGGCATAAATCCAAACAGTTCATTGTTAGAAAAACAAGCTCACATAAGACCAGAGCCTCAGCCCATCATTTTATTTAAAATTAGCCATTTTGTCAGTACGTATCGAGATGTGTTTCTTTTCTTGCAGTAAAAAAATAACTTATTCAAACTCCAGCTTTCATACAACTACATATATCATGTCCAAATTCAAGTCAAATGAAATTGACCGACATCTCCGTACATTGGTCAGTTCTACGTCAGCATGGTTCTGACACCAATTCAGAAAATAACCAGCTGCCATCTGACAACTACCACCTCTAAAATGCATACTCTCAAGTACTAGGAATTCCCAAATTCACTTTGACCATGTCAGCCTAGTTACAGAATAATGCAACAGTTAACCGTGAAATTGCAGTAGGGATGGGTGGGACAGGATGGCCAAAAGAAAAGGAAAGGGAAACACTCCCAATTTCTTCTCCTCTTTGGCATCCTGGTCCCAAAAATATTCCTTCCATGTTGCAGGAAATATTGCTCCCTTGAGATACCATCAAAATTAAAAAAAAAACTCAGGGTTGAAGGAACCGTTTTAAGTATGTAGCGTCAAAAGTCCCAGAACACACATTAAGCAGAACTATACAAAATAAGAGCATAATCAATACTGAAATCACCATAACAACATATAGTTTAAGAAAAGTGCAGGCATGAATTCTTTCAAGTAGATAGAGTTGAACTGGCTGAAGAAATAGCATTTCAAACATGAAAGGAAAAGCCATAACAAGCATTACGAAGCAGGTCCTGCAGCGGTAGCTGTTGATCAGCCATGTCTCTCAGTGCTTGCAGAGGAGCAGCATCCAAAACCAAAACAGACTACAAAGTCTTTCCCTTGAACTGCTTCCTGCCATGCCTTCAACTACCTGCTCCCGCTACATCTAGCTAACCTGAACAAAGTCAGTAAAAGCAGCTTGTACAGAAGATAAGAGCAGACCCACATGGCTGGTGCATTAGTACAGCCTTGAAAATACATTTCAGCACGCTCTTACCTAGCGGAGGATAACAGCTCTGCACAGCAGCGTCCCGTGGCACAGCAACCTTGTACTTTTTCCACACAACTTTTCTGGCTGTTTGAACACTCATGATCAAGCTTGCTCTTTGAATAACAGGAAAGTGAAGATGGAGAGGAAGCGCACACTAATACCCAGAACAAGAACAGCATGCCGGGATCTGAGGGGGAGGGAAGCATTGGTTTTCCTCAGAGGGTTTGACACGTTCAGTTACACAGCAACTGACAAATCAAACAGGAAACTAACCTTTAAAAAAAAAAACTGTGCATAAACAAGTAACAAGTTTCAACCAAATTAAAGTTTTTCCTCATTAAAAACAAACAAACATACTGCTTTGCTGCTCGTTATGAAAACAGAACACCACCCAAGCTTTCAAGCACTGGCAGGTTACATCCTACATTCAAAAAACAGGAAAGAATGTGGAAACTTTCTTTTTCTGTTCAAATCAAACTGACTGTTCAGATAGCATATTTATTTTAAGAATCCTGAAAATGTTAGCGTTTGTTTTGCAAAAAACTTGGAATATTACCTTAGCACTCTTTCCACATGCTTGATAGAATGCGAAACCACAACCAACCTGCAAGGTGAGCAGTCACATCATTCAACGGTACTTCAAAAGGGCACAAGAAAATTTTGGCATGAGACCGCTGCACAAAATCTCTACACAAATCCCCACATCAAGGAAAAAAAAAAATTACAAACTTGGATTAGGTATGCAGGTTCCACTGTCCTGTAATTCCAAACAAGCAAAGCAGGAGGTTAATAAGGTAAGGCTATGATAGCAGAGTTATTTTACAATGGGCCTTTAAACTATGCTTACCATCAGCAGAGAAGGGGAATCTAATTCCTCAACCTTCAACATCCTGTTATCAATTTTACAATCAAACGGAGAGCACTTTAAGTTCTGTAGTTTTGAAAGACATGCCATTTCAAACTCCACATTTTAGGATATTGAGCTGTACAGGATTCCAGCAGTCAGAAAAAAAGTAACAGAAGAGAAGACTAAATATAACACAGAAGCACAAGTATCACATTTGGGGGCAGCTATACACAAATGAATTGGTTTCTGCAGCAGAAAAGCAGATGCTATTTGATTCGCCTGTATTGGTGTATTATGGAATAAGAACACTTCTCATAAGTAGCTTGTGTGACACAGTTTACTGTATCACATACCTGACAGATACTACTGGGGGATAGGGGAAGAAAATACATAAAAGAAAAAATCTTGATTTTTATTTACTGGGGCAGGAGTCAATCCTGCTTTTTTTTTGTGGAGTGTTTTTTTTCCCCCCTTTCCCTCCAATGTTAAGAATTCCTCAAAGTCGGAGACTGAAAAATGCATACAAAAAGAGTTTTGTTTCCATGAATAAAGACAATCATACATTCATAGGGCTAAATCAGGCTTTTGTGTCCAAACGTTCCCATGGAACGTTGGAACATGCAAGCAAGAACAACCACGAAAATGTTGTTTTAAATCTAGGATCTCTACTTTAGAGACAAACCAAAAATAATTTATTTTGCCATAGCAAATACAAATCTAAACTTTATAACATACTTTAAAAGCTCAAGACAGAGACACCACCAATTCTACCAAGTATACAACACTTAGCAGCCAGCCAGGCATGCATGCCAGAAGCACTACCAACAGTCCCACATTCCCTAGGAGAGTCCTCCTGTCAATCCAGTACATCATCTCACTACTTCAGACTGTGCCTGCCTCTCCGGTCACAAGGCCCATACCCAAATTAAGACCTCTTCCATCAGGCACGTGAAGGATATGCAAAAGCAGCAGAATGGTCAACTCCTGAAACAACACTTCAATTTTTTTACACTCCTTAATAAAGAAGTGCAGTCTGTGAGGGCAGTCAGACCCACACCACGCCTGAGCCTCCACCACTCTTTGAACATAGCATTAAGATATTAGAGGTGTTGAGGGAAAACATTAATTCAACCTGCACTCCGCAGCTTTGACTGCCACTGCCAATTAGATACCACATATTAGAGAAATTGCTTCTATTTAACTGCGAGTTTTACACCCAAAATCCAACATTTCAATAAGAACATACATCAAGAATATTTATTACCTTAATAAAGTACTGTGGGGAGAAGTTTTGGGGGGACAGTTTCTCTTCAATTTAAACAAATGCATCTAATCTAAATGAAGACAGAACAAACAATATGAATTTTCATATCAGAAATTATCTACAAAGAAGTTAGCTTTAGGAAAGCTTTTTTTTTTTATTGCTAAATTTTAGAAAGTGAGGCTGTGGCCTCTGCCAAAATCTGAAATATTGGGTGTGAAATCCATGCATTAACTACAAGAGCTTATAAGGAAGAAAGAAATGGGAGCTCTGGGGGAAATCAATTGAAGAAGGCAAAAGAGATTATTTTTAAAAATACCTCAAGAGTTCTACACACTCGCACACACTATCCATAAACACTTCATTCATTAGAAGGTCTATTCCTACTACTACTGAATTCAATAGGCCATTTATTTAGCAGCTCTCTGCCTAGAGTATGTGCTCTCTTTTATTCACATTGGTGTTGACAGCAGTAATCAAATTTTGTACATACCACCAACTCTATTATAGTTCAACAGTAGATGGCTGCCTGCCTAGTTTTCTTATCGTCGTGTAAGATAAAAAAGACTAACCAACAAGACCAGCTGAAATTGCAATAAGAAGCAAAAAGTAGGCTCAAACCTAAGTAAAAATGTCTCATCAGTAGTAATTACATGCTTTTATGCTTATCCATGTATTACAAACGATGAAGAACAAGGCTAGGCTCAAAGCAAGAACGCTTACTTTAACAGTTTACAGGACTGCAGCTTAGAGGGCAACTCAGACCTCAGAGAAGGCCGGAATGCCACATTTCGTACACAAAGTACTACACAGGAAAGGGGAAGAAAGAAAACACAGCACTGGGAAAAGTGGAGAGGAAAGAAGAAGAAGAAAAATGATAATTGCATCCATTCATTTTGAAGATAAGCTCAGAAATACCTCAGACCACTTCTCTATCCCATCTCAGAAAAACATCAGCACGAAGTTCAAAGTGAAATTGAAGTTGCAAGCAATAATTGGAGCAGAGGGTAACATCCTTTAATTATGAAAATCCCCTTTAAGCAATGAAATCATCTACAGTGAGATTGGTTTCCACTTCTTCTTGCCATCTGGTTCTGGGAGCCTTTCAAGAGCCTCAAACGCTTTGACTTGGAGGAAATAAGCTTCTTTTTCACTGCATCCAAACTTCCAGCTCTGTTCCAAGCATGCCCTGGTTAACTCCTCTGAACTGCCACCACTCCAGACAAGCCTGCAAAGAAAGGCTGGTTTTATAGAGGAGGGGGGAAAAAATAAGAAAGTAAGAAAAACAATAAACAATCAGAATTGAGAGTATTTCTTACAGAGACAAGACAAAGAGATAAGGAATTCCTCCTTCCTAGAGAAGGAGCACACTTCTGCAGGGTTTCTGTACTACCTCTCTAGGTCCACCCCTTTTAACACTGCTATTACGAGCTTCTAGTTAGGCACTTTTCATGCTGCAGTGTGACACTAACACCCCATAATTTTGTTCAGGATTTTTAATTTCACCACAACAACATGACTGGCTATTTTTCCACTGGCCTGACAAACACATTTTGAGTTAGCAGATGATCAAAGCTGGATCTTCAGCAAGGAAATAGAGAGATTAGAGGACAACACTTAAGAGAAGGATGCTGAAAAGACAATGGCAGAAACTTAAAAAGAAAGTAAAATTTTGAGTCCATTTTGATGGAAACTGTCATTAGTTTAAGCTCTACTCCCCGGAAACCCACAGCAACAGCAACTCCAGATGACAATGAAGAGTTTTTAGCATCTCTATTGCAGCCTTCTTCAACATGGCAGGTTCATGTCAGCAAAAAGCACTCTTCTGAAAAGGGAATAGGGAATACAGGAACTAGCATTGCCTTCACTACTGCAGAAAAGGAAGATGGGTTTGAGCACTGCAGCTGTTAGAGCACCGTGGCACAGAGAACATACTGATACCATCACAGTGCTCACACACTGAGGGCTCTAACACCAACCACTTCCAGCACACAGCATTTCAGTTACACAAGGTTTGACATACGTGGATGGCTCTTGTAAAATAGTACTTACATGGCTGCTGCAACTAACCAACTGGATTATCTCAGAGAAGGAAATACGAAGAATTAAAGATAACAAAACGTGACACCCTCATAGAGTCTCCATATTTTCTGTTACTCTCGTCTTCAGCATGGGGCTGTGGGGGGAGGTCCCTTTTTTCCTCTCATACAGACACCAAAGGGAGCATTTAAAATGTGAACTCTAGGCAAACTTCCGGAGCACATTAGTCTGTCAGATTTGTTTACTCTGCAGTCATACCTGGGAAACACAACCAGCACCACCCTTCCACAAAGCACCCTGAGCCACCAGTTTCCAGCATCACCGGAGGAGCCAGAGCAGCTCAACAGGAGGCACAGGTGCCTTCTGCATTTTGCTTCTCATTCAAAATGCTGAGCACTCCTGCTGAAAAAAAGGTTCCTTCCTATGTGTAGGTACCTTTATAAAAGGAATCATGCCAGACAGACATGCAGCTTAGCACTTGTACACTGACAGGGGTGCAACATGTATTTCAGTCAGTAGGAGCCTTGCGCTTGCATGGAATAGACAGTCATTTTGTAAATGCCAGTTTCTGCCTCCAAAACAGAAAAATCTCAAAACTTTGTTTTGAATTTCATAGGGATTTTTCATTAGAAAGTGTCTTTTGATACATTCTTTTCAATCTACATAGAAAACGTAGGCTGGAGGAATGGCAAACCTGTAAGATTTCATTCTTAATTGCAGTTAATGAAAGTTGATTTTATTTTGAGTAGACTTACACAGGTATCCCATTCCAGTCCACTTCAACTAAATGGTTTTCTGATAACAAATACTGGCCAAGGTGCACATCAGTAGTGCATACTCGCAGAGCAGTCTCACCAACAGATACCAACAGTGTGAGAGCAAACAAGTACTCCGAAGCCTATAGGCTGATGTACAGAGGAGACAGACCCTATGTGGAAGGAGCCTACTCCTTCCTCTCTACCAGCTACAGCAGCAGTACCAACCAGCTTCTAACTTTGGGTTCCACATGCTGGGATGGGGCAAGCGGCTGAAAGCAATAGGTGCAACATATGTACGTATGCACACTATATACATATATGCATTCCAAACAACAGTACACCTTATTAAGCCAAGAGCTGTTTCACGCCTGTCAATGTTCAAGAGGCATTTGGATAATGCCCTCAATACCACGCTTTACCTTTTGGTTAGTTCTGAGGTGGTCAGGCACTTGGGCCACATGATTACCGAAGGTCTCTTCCAACTGAACCATTCTATAAACATGAACAAGCTCTCCCCAGGAATGCAGGCGAGGCTGTGCTGAGATGGTGGGTTCAGCCTTGGGGCAGCAGAGAAAAGGAGGGCTGAGGTAGAAGCCCTTCTGAAGCAAGAACAAGCACATGGCCCTCAGCTTGCCAAGGCCTTTGGGCCTCAACTAAGGCAGCCTCCATCAGCTACTGCTGCCTGAAAGCATAACCACACTCCTTGATCTCCTACTGTTGCGAAAAAGGAAAGGAGATGACTGGGTTTAAATTTATCCCAGGCACGTTTCCACAGCAGTATGGTCATAGTGATGATTGAGGGGATGGTGGTTAGCAAAGTGTCATGAGTAACTGCACCATCAAACATCCCGAAGGTTGTTGGTTTTATTTTTATGCCCCTCAAGGACACTTGAGTGATCAGATAGTGCCCCACAGGGCATAAACTTTTCAATCATACCATTTAGAGCATGTAGTATTTATTTTTCTATTGCCACTGAGCTATCACAAGTACACGTATTTATTACCAGTCTTCGTAAAATTAGCATTAAATTTCTCCCATCCAGCCAATCTACTTCCCTCCCCATTTGTAACAATGTATTTTATTCATTCTCTTCCAAAAAGCAAAGCCTCACTGAGCAAAGGACAGCACTTTGCAGAGCTGTTCTGCCTGCTGCAGCACCACTACCAAAATGCTTGGGACTTCTACAGCACTGACGCTGTGGAGAGACGGTTTCATTAACCTGGAAGGAAGGGAACTGCAGAAATGCAGAAAGCCACTAGGAGTTCCTAGCCTCTCCAAATCTTCCTTGAGCAGCAGGAGTATTGTAAAGAACTCCTCTCCCCAGAAGATAAACCTGTCTCCTGACAAAGGCTCAGCAAAAGCATCTCTTTTCAAAATAGCACCGACTTTATCAGAGTCAAAGGAAAGACAAAAAAAAAATAGCATGCCAACTCAGCTTGGGGCAGGAAGGCAGTGCTGGGTGCACAGAAGCTGGCACAACTACACAGCACAAAATAGAAGGCTTTCCTTTCATGAAAGACTCCTTTACCACCAAAGCACACCACCACCACCACACAGTACGTACGTTCCAGCTCAAACCTCTCTAAAGCTTCCAGCTAACTGCAAGCTTACTGTACCTCTTGATAATTTGCCCTAGTAAAGGACACTCACTGCTAAAATCCTACACACCAACTCATAGCCTTAGCCACTGATCTCCTTTTAACAACTGCTAACTGAAAATCACTGTGTTTAAGGTTGCCAAGATTGCAACAAGGCCAGAGAGTACATTTCAAGGGATAACTCAGCATCAGATGTTTTGCTTGGTATAACACACTACAAAAATTGTATGATAAAACATTGCTGCACTAAAGTTGTCAGATAGTAGAAGTGCATCATTAAAAGCACCATTAAGATGCATGGCCTTCTTTTTCCCCTCCTTCACACAACTACAACTGCAAGAAAAGATGAGGTGAAACCACGTCCTTCATTAAACAATGAACCTATTTGAACCTGCAAAGTAGTGCCTTGTTAGGCTAGCCCACGACCAAGGCCACAGAGCCACTGTGCCATGACAGTGCCTAGCCACAAGGTCAGACAGGAGCAAAGAGCAAAGTAACAAAGGCCATCAGCCTACCTCATTGCCAAAAAGAGCAGAACTGAAGCTCCCACAGGGGAGCTCTTCAGTTAAGCACATTGTTTCTGGATGTGTTAAGAAAGGAGAAGAGGGTGGAAACAATGCACATGAAGTAGTTACCTAGAGGGGAAACAGTGGTGAGGACAGGCATACATCCTTTCCAAGCACATCACATCATCTCAAGCCACTCACCCCAGTTCCCAAGCAGGTCAGAGATTAGCCCATCCCACAGTGCATGACAGCCAGGCTACTTGACACCTCACCAACTAGGAAAAACTCAGGCACACTGCACCAACTGCAGAAACATGGTGGGAAGCAGCTACGGGACAATGAGGTATTCAATTCTGCAAGCCAGCAAAAGGCTGTGTGTTTACACTCTCACTTGTTTTCAAGGACTACCAGCAAGCTCTCTGTGCATATCTTTTGCAGCCTTCTGTCAGGTCAGATAGAAAACACTGGGCTCAGTTATTCAAGCTCAAGTGTGTGGAGGAGTAATTACCAAAGCTTCACTAGAAAGAAGGATTGCATTCTTTTATTCTCCACATGCCACCACCCACTAAGAAATCACAATAAAATTCCCAGTAACCTCCTAAGCAAAGTCAGCATTACTGTGCAGGAGTTAGCTTGCCATCACTCAGTATCAGTCTCAGGAACTCTACTTATACCTCTCACTAGTATAATGATGCTGGGACACTGATACTGTGATCACCAGTATGGCTTGTGTCACCAGCAGAACCAAGCATTAGTTGAATTTAATAATTAAATCGCATGCAAAATGTGAGATAAAGCCAAAGATACCATAAGTTTCATGAAGCCCTCCTGTCCAAGACAGTCATGCAAATCACACACATTCCCAAGCCTGAAAAAGGAAGCTCTGAAATGATTTCTGCTTCACAAGTTCTGTGATGCAACGCAGCACTCTCATAAAAAATGTAATGTAAAAAATATAAGTTTACCTGGATTTAAACCACTCGGACGGTTAAAAAAGATGCACATGCTATACTGCCAATATTATCAGTCATTTTGTGAAGCACTGCACCTTAAACTTGAAGTGTAAGCAGGCACGCATTTTCAATGGTCTGAACATCGCCTTTTCTGCCAATTCATTCCCTCCCTCTAGTCTACTTTGTGGCATTTGTCATGAAGCCATATGACATTTACTGGAACAACCTTACAACAAGCAAAATAAAATTTTACATTGAAATGTTTCTGTAGAAGTAAAGCTAAAGCCCTTAAATTCAGAGAAAAGAAAGGAAATTCTACACAGAGCTTTAATGTACTTTAAAGTATGTATGCAGCAAGTATATTTGTACTTACAATTCTGAGTTCATAAGTATGCAATACATGAGTAACTGATGAAAGGTCTTACACCAAAGTGGATGCAATTACAGTTCTGAAATACCACACACCACCTCCTGTGCTCAGGATCCTCATTCCACTCAGCTAATGGGAATTCCTAATTAGAATTAGGTGTGCCTAATTAGAATTCCTAACACCACAATCTCCATAGCATGACAAGTAAAGTACTTCAAGTGGCACACCACGGTTGCCAATTTATTCCTTACTTTGTCTAGTCTTTCCTTCCATCCTAATTGCTATTGCTGCTCCTAGCAAGCACTGGGTAGGTGTTCTCATAAGGTTATTTCATTACTACCCCCAAGGAGGTTGTGATCCCTCACCACATCCTTCTCTCCAAATTGGAGAGGTACAGATTTAAAGGATGGACTGTTCAGCGGATTAAGAACTGGTTGGCTGGTCGCAGCCAAAGGGTTGTGATTAATGGTTCTATGTCAGGGTGGAGGCCAGTCACAAGTGGTGTCCCCCAAGGGTTGGTCTTGGGACCAGTGCTCTTCAATGTCTTTATCAATGACATAGACGATGGAATCGAGTGCACCCTCAGCAAGTTTGCAGATGACACCAAGCTAAGCGGTGCAGTCAGTACATTGGAAGGAAGGGAATCCATCTAGAGGGACCTGGACTGGCTGGAGAAATGGGCCCACAAGAACCTAATGAGGTTCAACAAGACCAAATGCAAGGTGCTACACTTGGGCCGGGGCAATCCCAGGTATTTATACAAACTGGGGGAAGAACTCCTCGAGAGCAGCCCTGTGGGGAAGGACTTGGGGGTCCTGGTGGACGAGAAGCTGGACATGAACCAGCAGTGTGTGTTGGCAGCCCAGAAGACCAACTATGTTCTGGGCTGCCTTAAAAGAGGAGTGGCCAGCAGGGAGAGGGATGTGATTGTCCCCCTCTGCTCAGCTCTTGTGAGGACCCATCTGGAGTACTGCGTCCAGGCCTGAGGCTCCCAGCACAAGACAGACACAGAGCTCTTAGAACGGGTCCAGAGGAGGGCCATCAAGATGATCAGAGGGCTGGAACACCTCTCCTATGAAGAAAGGTTGAGGGAATTGGGCTTGTTTAGCTTGGAGAAGAGAAGGCTCCAGGAAGACCTCATTGTGGCCTTCCAGTACTTGAAGAGAGCATATAAACAGGAGGGGCAATGATTGTTTATGAGGATGGATAGCAACAGGACAAGGGGGAATGGTTTTAAACTGAGACAGGGGAGATTTAGGTTAGATATTAGGAGGAATTTTTCAGTTAGAGGGTGGTGACACACTGGAACAGGTTGCCCAAGGCGGTTGTGGATGCCCCGTCCCTGGAGGCATTCAAGGCCAGGCTGGATGTGGCTCTGGGCAGCCTGGTCTAGTGGTTGGCAACCCTGCACTCAAAGCAGGGGTGTTGAAACTCGATGATCTTTGAGGTCCTTTTCAACCCAGGCCATTCTATGATTCTACGACACTACTTTAACTTATTCTTGTGGGGTACCAGGGCTCTGCTAAAAAGCAGTTCTCCTCTGAAAGACTGTCAACACATGGGCAACAGCCACGCTGAGCCAACAAAGCTATTAGTGAAGCAAGTTGCATTAAGGTTGTTTAAAGGTGTACTCTCAGCAGTCTTTTCCTCCTCTCCTATGTCGGAATACTACTAACCTGAATGAGAGCTAAAAAAAGAACACAAAAACAAGTTGTATTTATGTAAGTGAGCTGCAGCTGGCATACAAGTGTTCAGCCCTCCAGTTATTCAGCCTTCAGCTCACCCAAGATTTGAGTACTTCTGTAACATACCTAAATTCAGTCTGACATCAAACAGTGTTCATTACATTATGTAATTTGTAACTGTAGTATTCCCACATACTTTCATATAAACTTTTATACTTTTTATGTACAGATTAAGACAGTTATATAAATGAAGCACTGTAAAATTTCATTGCTGCTTTTTTTTTTTTTTACTTTATATAATGATCACAGAATTAAACTTTTTCCTGTTGTTTTCTTTAACCTGCTTGTAGGTGCTTCTTTGTGTTGCATTTTAAAATCACTGTTAGCTCTGACATATTCTACTCCTTGTTATAGAAGCTTGTCTCAGTGTCACTTTCTATCACAGAAGTACTTCAGATCAGCCACAGGAGGAGACAGGAAAATAAACAAACCAATCCTCCCACTGAATACAGTGCTCCTAAACATGGAAAAAAATGGCATCTCCATGATAAAGACTTTAAGAGCTTAGTTTGCAAGATAAGCACAGTAATTTAGGAGAAGTTTGGCTAGGCTCATGGTAAATTAGAAATAGAACTCTGTGCAAGTGTAATTCAACTTTTTTTTTTTTTTATTAAGAAACACCACAGCACTAACTACCATTAGTAAAACTTGTGCTACTGAGTGTACGCAAGGTCATAGGTCACTGAAAAGCAGCTCTGGTGTAGATGCAGTCAAATGACCCCAAAGAGTCACATTACTCAACAGCTTAAGAAATCTGCTTTGACTCTAAATCCTTTATATCTAACTAACAATCCCCATCTACCATCATCCTTCTCCCCACTTGCCTCCATACACTCATACATTCCTACAAAAGAAAAGAAAACCCACACCTCTCTGGCATTTAAAAAAAAAAATCAGCTTACAAAGCAAATCACAAGAGAGTTCATTGAATCTTCTCACTCCCATGTGACCATCAAGCCTTATTACACCAACAACGTTGTACCTCCCATTCCAGTGTGATTAACATGGAAACATCCAGAGCTCCTCTCAGTTACTACGATGGTCATCCAGTTTCCCACACCCTCAACAATCAGTTCCAGCCAGAACCACCAAGTGTACTACTGATGTAAGTTGGCTTGACATTTGTTCCACTGCTTCAGCAAACCAACCTCACGAGCAGCCTGCTTCCAAATAGGCTGCACAAGATAAAAACCACTGCTCCAAGGAGGAAGTCTGCTTGGAAGTCCTGCCAGTGCAGCAGTGACATCAGAAGGGGAGTCCCAACATGCCACTTCTGAGTCGTAGCCAGTCCTATGGCTCACACACCCCACAGAGACCAAGGATGCGACACAGAACAGACCCTGTGAGCAGAAAACCGAGTTTATTCAGACATCCTTCATCTGAATCCCACTTTCTGTCACAAAATAGGCAAGATTTGTGAGGTACAAGTCATGGTCATATTCAGACTGTTTCTGATAGAGAGCAAGAATGTTCAAGCTGCAGCAATCTCAAAGCCATGCACGGCTTGGGAGGTAGAAATTAAGCAGACAGTGAGCACTTCCAGCCCAGTCTGCTGCTAACAAAACTTCCATAGGGAAAATAGGGAGCTCCACAGCTCCAGCCAGACTTTTTTCTGAAGATTAAAAAGAAAATCAAACTCTGTAATAAAACTGCATGACTAGAACTGCTATAAGCATAAGGAAGTTTCCATTTTGTTTGCTTCAACTTGCACTGCCCTGGAAGCACACATTGCATCACACTGGCAGCAGCATATAGTCACAGTAATTCCCATCACTGCTTCTATGCATCTCAGCTGCAACTGGGATTCTTCACTATCTATTAAAAAAAAAAAAGATGGATATTAAATCCCATGCCAAAGAGTGCTTTACTGACCAAAAAAGACCTACATATTGGATTAGTGTTAGAAGAGCTTTGTGAACATCGTAAGTAAAAAGTAGTGAACTTATCCACAACAACTTCACACAAACACAACAGAAGTGCTCCAAGCAGTCAGCTTGAGCAGATGCTCTCCAAAATGGTTTTGGGATAACCCAAATTCTTTTTTACATAGTGCAGGCTACAAACCATGCATTGTAGAGGTCACCTTCACCAAGACATCTTCCAGAGCACCATCACTATACTCCCAGTGCTTTCCAGTAAAGCACTGCTGAGCTCAGCCCTGGGGAGTCAGTTCTCCTCCCTTTCTGGCACCAAACAGTGCAATCTGCAGCAAGTGATAGACAAGGGAGGAGGGGATGGGAGCAATCACCACACACATAAATCCCCTGTGTCTATATATAAAATCCATTACAAAAGCATAAGCTAGGCAGACTACAGAAACTATGTCACATGTTTGCATTAGCAAGTTATTGTGGGACCTTTGGCTAAGATTTATGAAGAATGCATGCAGGAAATGGAAGAAAAAAATCACAAAACAATTCCATTGTTTAAAAAGCTGGGTGCACAGTAGAGGTGGTAACTTACAACATCGTACAAACAGGAACCAATAGGAAGTTCTATCCATGATGCTTAAATGCTGAGCCAGTTTTCAATTTCTACAAAGACAACCTGGCACAGCCACCACAGCATGGCACACAGTCCCAGCAGCAAGTGACCCCTTGCTGAGAACAAAACTAGGATTTTCCAGCCACAGTCATGAACCATCCCTCATCCTTGCTCATTCGGTTGGGCAGTTCAGTCACAATTTGCACACTTTCAAGTAAGAAACTGCACTGAAAAGGAAGGAGATAGCAACATACAGAAGCTAACGCTCTAAACCAAAGGTAGGTCCTGTAAAAGAAAAAAAACAAAAGGACCTCAGGACTGTGTACACTACTTCTTATATTATGTTTCAGTCACTGAGTTTATATTAACTGCTATCATTCTAGGGTTTCATCAGTCCTATTCCCTGTATCCCCACTGCCCAGGAGCCTGCTGCACAGTCTGAATGAAGCAAGGAGGTAAATCCATCCCCTTGGGCTGCTTCAGCTGTGTCAGAGAGGTAGCATGTGCACTTCAGAGCAGTGGGGGGTGACCAGGAGACACCCACGCATAACTGGGGACAACGCAGGGAGAAGAGGGGGAAAAAAGCTGGCTGTGCCACTAGCTGCCAGGTGTCCACGGGCACAGACAGGTCACAAGAACTCACACCCAGAGAGTGACGGACAAAGCATCAACAACAGATCCACCCAAGCAGAGAACTAGAAACACCCTGTTACAGACTTCTGACACAAATCTCAGATCCACACACTGCTGTATGATTACTCTCAACTAGAAAGGAATGCAATTTCTCAGGAATTTCACTATTTCCAAACAGAATTCTTGGAAAGGACATATGAATGTACATGTGTATGTACATACATGTGCACACAAAGCCTATATATACCTCCCTCACCTTTAAACACACTACAATGATGATCAAAAAATGCCACTGCTTCAGGCTCCATTACTTGAAAACACTGTCTGATTCTGTGGTCAGGTTTTGTTTTTTTTTTTTTTATACATCACAAAGAAACCTCCAGACCAAAGATGTGTAAACACATTTTTGGTTATTTTACCATTCATTTTGTTGCAGGGGAAGGGTAAAAACAGGAGCTTTCTGTATGTGTCACTCCTTTGAGGGCAGAAACTCATTATGTTTTTTTTCAGAAACAATCATTTCTTCTCTGAATCTCTCTCATCTCCATTCCCCTATCCGTGTGACAGCACAGCCAATTATCTTGCCTATCCTGGACTACTACATATAATATATTTTGATTTGGGCCAGTTCTGCTAGGCAGCAGAAATCTTCTTGCCCTACTCTTGAAGTTAGTATCCTGGGGAACTCTTCTACATCCAGTTACTGCTTATTTGAAAATAAAAGTGACTATAGGATTACTTTCTTATAATTTTTACAATTTCTGTCTTCTTCCCAACATGGAAGGCCTAGTCCACATCTGCAGTGGTAAAAGAGAAAGGAGCAGGAAGTCATGGTAAGCTTTTTTGTTTGCTTTCTTTTATGATTTGTTTGTTTTCTTAAATAAAACTAGGCTGCGGTGTTAAAGGTAAAGGCTGATCTTCCAGGATGTCATCGATATTTCCCTGAACAAAGATTCAGATCTGAGTTACAAATAACCTGAACATCACATGCATCTGTCAAGCTCAAAGTCTGTGACTACTGAAAGCATAGAAAAGAGGCACAGAGGTAACTGATTTTATAGCTTTCCTTTCTGATTGTTAGAGGGAAGAAAAAAACACCACTATTCAGCAGTACAAACAAGCCTCATCTGCAAAGAAACCCATTCCTTGAAAATCAACATGTCACTGCAACAGTGTTCCAAAACTTTGATAACAGCATAAAGAGATCTTTAGCACTTCAAATTTCAGTTGCATGTGCATTCAGGAATTAAGTTTTCCTTACCAGAATAAAAAGATCATCTTGATTAGAAGGCTCTAAAGTTAAGAGCTGCATAGGTTGAGGAAGACAGTCAAGAAAAGGTTTATCCTTTAAAGTACACTGGGTCATTCACTTAAGGAACCAAAGACCTGCAGACAGACTGATAAGAAGCAACCTATTGCAAGCAGATAGCTATACTGACAGATTGCATACAACTGAAATTACAAAGTTTTTAAAAGCAATTCAGTTGTCCAAGAAGTTCCACCAACAGGGAACCACGTTCAGGAAAACTACAAATGGAAAAGTCCGAGCTGCTTCAGTGCTATCTTCTCGGAATTATTTCTGCTGATAAATTACAAACGGAAAAAAGGGACAGAGTAGGATGAAAGAAGGACAAACAAAACAACCTAGTCATATTAAACCTGATCTAGATACTGAATTTTAACTGTTAGGAAAACAAGAGGGCTCCCAAAATGAGAAAGTGGATCTAAACTCATTAATAGGTGTTTTAAACAGACAAGCACACCGTTCATATCAGCCAGTGGTATTGTCCATCCACTACCTGCTGAACACAGCTGCATACTAAACTTGATAAATTAGGTGTAGAAAGTGCTTTTCTTTTTCCCAGTTGTTCTTTTCTCTTAAGCTGGAAGAGTTTTCAGAAGCTTTTCAAGCACTTCCACCTACTCCCCACTTTTATGCATCAACACTGATCCTTCCAAACTAGAAGGCTCACAGAGAAGTCAACACTTGGGGTTAAATTTTAAACAGATCAGGTTTCATTTGCATAGGTCTGGTTAATGAAGAAAAGACTGGCAGTGGGTACAACATCCTACCCTTCTGCCCTGAATTTTAACCGGCTATAGCTGGCTGACCTTAGCCCTGCCTTCCCATCTGAGAAGATCCGCATGGATAACATCTCCCTCAATCTCATGCCAAGGAGTCCAGGTTCACACTACATACAGCCTCAACGGGTGAAGTGTGATTCGTGCTTTTTTTTTTTTTTAATGGCCAGCCCTGTTCTCCTGACTTCTATATCTCCATTGCTCTTCTACATTTGCCAAGCTTTATTCTTGGAAGTGAGCTTCTCCTCACCCCTTGTGCAGGCTCCCCTCAGTCTGGGCAGGATGCCACAGGAGAACAAGGCCATTCGAAGAAGAAAGTCAGCTTGAAAAAATTAGGAAAAGGAAGTAAGCACTCCTCAAATGTCTCCATGAAATGAAGAATTTCACTTGAACTGGAAAGTGAGAATCTTTCCTTCTCTAACACATTAATAGAACAGGCCATAGCTTCAATGGTGATAAATCTCCTAAGTGGCAATTTATAGAAACCTTTAGCTTTTTAGTTTAAAGAGAGTCTACAGTATGACTACTTGAATTTCAGTGAAACATAGATATCCACTGGAGAAGATACAAAGCTTTTCCCATGTGTAAGCAGTTTAGAAACTGAAGATCTGACAGAATAAATGACAATCCATAACACAAGATGCATTTACAGAATCAAACATTGCCAGATTCAACTCTAGACATCCTTATTCAGCAAATTTTACATATGCCTTTTTTTGATTTTTGTTTTTTTGAGCATGCGCTTTTGCAAAGAAACCACAAACTTTGCACGGAACGAGCAGCTTGCAAGATCCTGAAAAAAAAATCTGCCAAGGCTCTGTGACATCGTGGTTTTAATTCACCATACAAATATTCAAATATACTCATGAGCAACCACTATAAGGCAGTACATGTGGTTATACAGCTACACAGCCACATCCACATTTTGCTCACTGCACTAACGCTCTTACCCTGGGATGGAAATACGTAGTCAGGTTGTAAGAATTTTTCTGAGAATTCAGCAAAGTTCCACTTAAACGGGGTGGGGAAGCCACCAATAAAAAGCACATTGGCCAGCCCAGGGCACTCATATGCCAAGTTATTCAGCTATCTCAAGTAAAGCAGGAACATCCAATTTTCCTTGCAGATGGAGCACATATAAAACTCCATTTGGAACAGGATAAGCTACTGCTTCCAGACTTTTATCCAACAAAAAAATCAAAAGCAGATCTCAACAATTCCCGTCAGAATGAACTTCCATATGAATATTTCCAGAGGGACAGAGGAAAAGGCAACCACGCTGCACACCAAGCATCCCCCAAGTACTAACAAAACTACCAAAAGACTATTATGAGAGCTTAGAGTATCACATCACAGCTAAACGTGGAAGCTCAAAAAGGCTAAAGATAGCCATCTGCATCCTCCACAGCTGATCACCAGGTCAAGAACTACACACGCAGCAGAGCATAGCTAAAATAAGTTTGGGAACAGACAGGCTTGTTTTATACTAACACAGAGTCTGGGACTCTGGCTTAAGCATAAAGGAAAAATCTAAGATTAGATGTCGTTTTTTTTTTTCCCACATTTTTCATCCATGGTGAAGAGGCAAATGTCATTTTAGAAAGAAAAAAAGCAAAAGGGCCAAGGAAGTATTTTCTACTATTATTTCACCTAGCTGTACATTAGATATATGCATATCTTCCTTGAAGTTGCCATTTTAGAAATTAGTCACTACTGTATATATATTCTTTCTTAAGAATTTAAAGTAAATTATCTTTTTCAAGATTAAATATGTGGTTGTTCATATTGAATTTAGTTGTTTATTGTACAGAAGGAAATTTGAAAGAGCATTTTGAGAAACTATTTAGAGCTGAAAGGACTTGTTTTACTAGTTCTGCTCATTATGAAAAAGAAATTACATTCACCAGATCAGCTTTTGTTTAGTTTTCAGCAGAGAAAAACCACACACCTTGTATTAATGCACAACCCTTCATTACAGAGATGCAATTAAAGTTGCTTCCTCTCACTTTGAGAAAAGTGGCACTTTTTTTCTTTAAACACACGCTGGGATTGTCTAGCAGTAGGTTACCTATTTATTTAAATAAACAGTAGATGATTATTTGTTATGAGCTGGATGACTTTCAAAGATGTGACCTGGCTGACCCACCCAGGCTTCTCAGCTCTATTCTTGTCACTCAAAATTCTGCAAAGGAGACTTAGAAAAAAAGAGTCTGAAGGTTGTTGTATAGAAGGAGTTTTTTATGCAGTAAAAACTTATCTTGTCCCCCTTGATTAAGGTCACATTATTTGAAATAGAAATTTAACCAAAAAGTCTTTGCTCTTGTTTTGTGCACTAATTGAATAATTGTGTAGGCAACCAGTCAGACAAATAGGTCTTATAACACTTTTAAGCTATATCCACCTTATATAGCAGGAGAAAACTGTATACTATGAACTAATTCTCACCAAAATTAGATCTTATCATTTGACAGACTCTGAAAAAAGCTTTCATACACCTTGCAGATCCCAAACTGCAGCAGAATTCAATTTATTAATCAAAAAGAGGATGGAAAAGGAATTTTAACAGGAAAAAAAGAGGATGTATTCTCTATGTATGCAATAATACAGAGATACAAAGCAGTCCCACACAATTCTCACACATTATGTTTCTCCACTTAGGAAATTGCATCCCAGATAACAGACACAGATTAAAATCTATCATAACAGCCATAGCTCCTCACCAAGATCAAATATAATTAATTCAACTGCTTTTTAAAGACTTTCAGTAATGTAAGCCATGATAATCACAATTCATCTACTTTGTCAGCCAATAACCTTTAGGCTCTGCTAAATTCTGGACAGCCAAGTCTGCATTATTTCCTTCTCTTCATTGTGCTGTAGATGAGAGCTGAGCCCCAAATGTCTACAGCCTCTTTACATTTTTCTGGCAGCACAAGAGGCTCCTAATAGGATAGCACGTTAAGTTCTTTTCAGAGTGCTGGAACGGCATGAAAGGAGCCTTACTGCAAGTGGGAATACCAGTCAGAAGTAATATCTTGTAAGGAACAAAAGTCCTTTTTCTGCCCTCTGTCTTCCAACCCCATGAAACAATTGCACGCATTTTTCATAGAAAGGGGAAAAAAAAACCATCAGTTTAGTAGACATAAGAACCCAGAACAATAAGAAAAAAGACAAGTTATATGAAACAAACATAGAGATAACATTGCACAATTTCTCTCCTCCTGCCCATTCCCACACAAATTACGCAGAACACTTTCACCAACAGGTTGCACCAGTTCCAGGCCACATGAGTTGTTAATTCAGATGACCACCACGGGATGTTAGCATCTTTCAGCCATGCATTACATCACAAAAATTCAAACTCTTTTACCCTTTCCTTCCTTCTCCAGGTAGTAAAATGAAGTTATAATTTCAAGTATTTTTATTATATGGGCACATGACTACAAATTAAAACCAGACACAGCAAGGCCAAAACAAGATCCTGTAACAAAAGGTGGCAAGAAGCAGGGTGGAAAATAAATAAACCAGCAAAACATTTCTCAGCAGTTAGTCATTCTACCTGAGTATTACATACAGTTCATCATCACCACCTGGCTAATGGTTCATGCTCCCCTTCCCTGACAGCAGTAGGGACAGTGCTACAGAGGAAAGGATGCACCAGGACTTCCCAGGCAACAGTTGGCAGGAAATTCTAAGATTTCATTTTTTTATGCCCAAATCATGTTAAAACCTAAACCTCTATGAAAGTAGATCGTGCAGAGTGAATTACTCATACATTTTCTTAGCCAGCTCCAGTGGTACGATTTGCAACGGCTCCAAGGGCCTGTTCAACACATTTGTATTATATCAGAGAGGCCTTCACTGTCAAGCACAGGCTTCATCCCAAAATTAAATTTAATCACCTAAACTTGAATGCTTTAAGGATGAATGCAATGGCCCAGAATTTCTTGAACCTCATATTGGAAAGAGATGAAGAACAAGAGCAAACATGATGTGTAAAATAGGTTAAGGTTTCTCAGACCCTTCACTACTCTCATGCTAGCTTCCTCAGTTCCAAAGGCATTATTTCCAGTCCATAGACAAGCCATCCACCACATCCCATGTGACACTTTGTTCTAATTAAAAAAAAACACACACTGGGGTTGAACTATGTTTTTTATAAAGCTAGAAACAATGGGATTCACTAGGTATTATATGCACCTCTTCCATCCCATTTTCTCCTGGAGAAAATGATTTCTAAGGCAGAATAAAGCACTATATTCTAGAGTTGGCCCTGATCTAACCCAGTAACCCCTCATTCTGGGTGTAGCATCAAATGAACAAGGAAAAAACAGTTTCAAGAGAAACACTGAAGTAGGAGCAAGAACCAGGAGTGGCCACAATGGGAGCGTGCCCTGGAGCAGATGTTCCACTCTCACATTCCTCTGTGAGGCTGGGACCTTCTCAGCTGCACTGACACGCATTGCACCCTAAAATGTGATTCCTGTGGGAATTTAGCAGCCCCAAATAACAACAGCTTCATCCACAAGTCATCAAGAATCAGACCCCAGCTGCAACAACTACAGCACACCATGTTGTTCAAGTGACTGACCGCACCACACAGATCAAAGCTAGGAGGCGTTTAACCAGGATAATTCTGCACAGTCCAACTAGGAGCACAGCTCCATGCTACAACTCCCATCCTCAAGCTAACAAGTTCTGCACCATGCAGCACCAGAGCTAAACATTCACTGGCCAGCATCAGGCAAACCTGGCAGTTCTCCATAAAACATATCCCCCATGTTTCTTCAGGTCAAACATGGACTATTTTTCATCAAAAGGATCTGTAGCTATGTAGTGACATAATGCCCCTCTGTGTACAAACCTAAGTCCCCTCCTTTCTAGACTTTAGAGTTATTTGAAGTGTGACACTAATACAAACTTGAGAATTGTTATCTCATCTGAGAGAAGTGACTATAACAACATCACCACTTCTTTTTCCCCTGCACTGGGTTTCTGTTCAAAAAATGTCATCAGAACTGTTCCTGTGTGCAGGCCAGCCACCCTGTAGTACAAGGACTGTTTATCACAGTAATGCTAAGTTCTTCAGCAGCCACCAACCACAGCAGTGGCCGCTGAAGATGGTTGCTAATGCCAGTAACACAAGGGTTTGTTTGGGTTGTTTTATTTTTGGGAGGGGAAGAGAGACCAATGTTCCTTTTCTCTAGCTCTTGATTAATGACCTTGCAATGCCTTTCTCCTGGGAAAAATATCAAGGCTTGATGCAAGTCCACTCTTCAGCTTAGATGAGCAACTTTCAGAGCCAAATTTTGGTACAGAGGTCTCAATGTAAGCTTCAGCAGATGGGCAAGCTTCTTAAATTCTCTTCTGGCTTTAAATCCTGGACAGTCATCCAATAGTACATCTCTAATGCAAAAATACATACAAAAACCTTTCCCTGGAACATGTTTGGATTTTGTGCTTAACCTCGTAAGAAACACCCTGAACGCTCTCTAGCCCTGTATGTGCTTTCTGGCCCATCCTCACTGTGCAACATGAGGAGAATAGACTACAACTCACCCTACACTCCTGCCTGGTGCTTAGGGCAATGGTCAGTGGTTGGAAACCATTTGAAAATTTGGACTAGCATTTCAGGAGTGACAAGTCAGCACGAGGGCTCAAGAGGCAATTACAGGAAAGATGGGCACCACCCCAAACTCCCCCCACCCACCTGTGACTATTTTGGAAAAAATAACACCTGCGTATTTGTCATTGTTCCTGACAGCTGAGGCCCTTGAGATGACACAACAACAGGGATGCTGCACAGCCTTCAGCCACGACAAAACTCCCTTGCATTCCTGTAGCAATTCTGTAATAAACTGGTAGCAGACTTCAGGAGCATACAATAGCTGTTAAGTTTTGAGGATGATGCCTTAAAAACAGTCAGGTCCTTCGTAGATAGCTAAGGACTCTTCCCTAGTCATTGCTCTGGAAAAACCAGGTCCATAATTTCTCATTAGGTACCTGAAACGTTTTCTAGTCTAGGCCCACACAATAACTGTCCTCAGTTCATTCCACACCAAGCTTTCTCTGTACAAACATTCATAGCAGCATCTCAGAAAGTAACTCAGACCTCACTGGAGTTATCCCATGAAGATAACTGGAACAGCAACTAAATCCTTTTTCTCCTCTGTCAACAGTTTGCAGGCTGGTTCAGCCCGGTTCCGTGACTATTGGGGCAGGGGACCCACGCCCCGGGAAAGGGAAAAGGGAAAAATGGGTAGGGAGATAGGCCTAAAAACAAAACAGCGGCAACAATCTGAGGAGAAACAAACTAATTTACTAAATAAGATATCAGAATGCAAAATAACACAATATAATACAATATAATTACAATTTAAGCTAATAAATCCAATACAATGAGAGAGAGTGTCCATAATTAAGGTAGGCCTTACTCGAGTGCCGACAGTGAGACAGCTGGGGAGTGAGATGCTGCCGGGACGAGAGACAGGACAAGAATAGGGAAGGTCTCGTGATCTGCAAACAGGTTTATCTTTCCCTCCGACCGGAAAACAGTAACAGGGCACCAAAGTCCTCTGGGGAATGTAGTAGTTCTTCCCTTCTCAGAACTAGGTACATACACTACATGATGTTATGATGTGGAATACCAATAACCAAAAATTATAAAACCATGACACCCTCCTTGCAGATGCCTTCTGGATCAGGGAGGTGAAGAGAGAGAGAGGCAGCAGCGTAGCATGAAAGCTGTATCATGACTTTCTCCATCCAATTCACTGGATTTTTAGACTGGTTTTTAGACTTTTCTATCCACACTGCAGATGAGATGGTACCTGGAATGCAGGAGCAAGGATGTCCCCAGGCACAGCCCTGCCGCAGCCGCAGGGGCACAGTCACAATGCCACATCCTATAGCAGCAAGAGCCAGTGCTATCCTGTCCATCCTTCCATCCTTCACTCATATAGGGGTGAGGACAGTAGGTAAAAATGCCTCTCAGTTCTTTTGGTCTTCCTCACATATGCCATGCAGCAGACATGGCCTCAGTCACAGTAGCCTTCCTTTATGTGAAGCTAAGTAGGATACAGGGGGAACAGTGCACACAAAAAGAGCAACTGCTGGGAAGAACGGAAGTTATGATTTTCAAAAAGCAAAGTTTAGAGATATTTAGTTTATTTTGGATAATTATTTTTAACTGTGTATCATGTTCAAAAATCATCTCTCATAGTTGGAATTCAACAGGACATCTATTTTTAAATATTATTCATTCCATCACCAATCATCTAGAAAGACGAGACAACTGGTAATAAATCAGGGCCACGAACAACTACAAAATGCCCTTGCTGGAAATCAGCTCAGCTGACCATTCTCTGCCATCATCACCTTTCACGTGAACCTCCCAGCTCCTGGTTCCTCTGTGCCACGGCACGTGCTGCATAAAACAGACTGTATCACATCAGATTCAGGATAACACATGTTAACTGCAGCTACTCCAGAACACATCTTTCAAATTCAGATTGTGCCAGCCCATACAGGTACATACAGAAAGGCAGGTTTTGACACTTAGGCAGAGAGGAGACTATTGTACTTTATAGATGTAACATTGAGCCTAAAATCGGGAGGCATCGGTGTTCCAGCTTCACTACTAATGCTCACAGGAGATGAGTGGGAAAAGCTTGCTTCTTTCCAACACATGTTCTTCTAATTCAGCCCATCTATTCTGGAGGCTGTCTTACAGCATGCAATACAAAGACAGCACACGCAGTCACCTAGACTGTCCTACTATATGACTCAGCTTGGCCAGACCACAGAACCTCACTTTTCCCTCTGCATTTCTAGCAAGAAGTTCAGTTTCTCTAAGCGGGAACACAGCTCCTACTTAATTTTGACTGCAGACGATCTGGGAGTGATCATCCCCCGAAAACCACCCATTTCATGCGACCAGCAGCAAACTATTCTATCTCCTCATTTAAGGGAAGCAAAACTGTTTAAAGATTAACCCTGTTTCCTTTCTTCTCAATTATGGTAACTTATGACATGCAAAGAGCTCTGTCACACCCCAACCACACTGTGTGCATCGCTCAAAATTAAGCGATCTTTCAAACAGAAGAATTTGGAGACTTACAGTTGGGATGAATTTATTCTTTTTAATTAAAAAAGTAGGTTATGAATATTTTCTTCACAGAGATGAATACGAACAATACTGCCAGTACACAAGCATGATAGCTACTATCTTTAAACAATGTTTAAGCTTTTAATACTGTCTAGTGAGAAGAGTAGGCTGTTACCACACAGTGACAGGAAACCTCCAGCTGTTCACAGGTAGAGGAGAAGGCCTCCAAGAACAATCAGGATTTTTTTTTTTTTTTTTTGCTCTGAAAGAGTAGGAAAAACAAATAGCCTTCATGACCTACTATGGAAGTTATTTCCCCTCTTAAAGCAAACACAAACAAAAAACGCACAATTCACACAGAATTCATTAACTTCAAGTTTCCTGAGTTTTAGAACCACTTGCTTTATTAGAGGCTAAATGAAAACATTTCAGAAGAGCTACAAAAAAAGATTCTGAGAAGTCAGTCCAGAGGCCTTGTGGCAGGACGTCAAACTTTCCCTGCCACACACATGAACGCAGAACGAAGATGTAGACAGTGTCCTAATCCTTTTGGCATAAAAAAGGCATTTTGTCCAGCTCTGAAAAGGCGTCACTTAGAAGCTCTGCTGTAGGACAGGAGTAACACCACAAGTGACACAGTAGTTACTCCTCCCTGACACCTCAGCAGCCCTGGATATCTTGACAGATCTAGTTTTCTCTAGATCAGAGAGTACTGAGAAAAGCATCCGCGTGGAAACATGCTGCAAATAGTTGCTATCAGTTTCCCAATATGCACAAACAGAAGAAAAAGTGGCATGAAGTACCCCGGCATCTGAAGAAGTCTCACTAGAACTGGAGTACAGTTGCTAAAGCTGCATCTCTACTCAACACTTGGGAGAAAAGGACCAGGTGTCATGGTTTTGTGATTTTCGGTTATTGGTATTCCACATCATAACATCATGTAGTAGACATACCTAGTTCTCAGAAGAGAAGGACTACTACAGTCCCCACGGTACTTTGCTCCTTTGTTACCATTTTCCAGCCGGAGGGAAAAGATAGAAGCTCGCAGTATAAAAACTTGCAGATCACGAGACCTCGTCCCTTTTTTCCGCCGTCTCTCGTCTTGGCAGCACCTCACTCTCCAGCCGTCTTATCGTCGGTAGTAGAGTAAGGCCTACCTTGATTTTGGGACATTCTCTCTCTCTGTATTGGATTTATCAGCTTAAATTGTAATTATATTGTATTATAGTGTGTTGTTTTGCATTCCGATATCTTATTTACTAAATTAGTTTGTTTCTACTCAGATTGTTGCCGCTGTTCTTTGCTCTCAGGGCCATCTCCCTACCCTTTTCCCCTTTCCCCTTTTCCCGGGACGTGGGCCCTTGGGTCCCCCGTCCCCTTTGTCACGGAATCGGGCCTAACGCCCATAAACCGTTGACATTTTTTGGTGGAGAATGCGGGCAAGGAGAAAAGGGAAGCAGGAGCTTAGTAAGGCAGTAGCACAGCGCACCAGGAAAGGAGCCCAGCACATCTGTAAAGCATCCCAGTAAAGTCATGGAAAGCAAAGAACCTCCATTCCTTGAATACTTTTTTTTCTGTAACTGAGAATGTACTTTCAGTTAATGTTCGGAGGATAGGGCAAAAGTGAACTTCAATTAGGTTTCAACTGTCTTAAGAAAAAAAGAGGGAACAAACCCAAAGAAATATGACATTTGTGACAATGGGAGCAACCCCACTTGAGCTCTTCCTTTCTCTTTCTTCTGTTCAATTTTGAAAGTGCTGGTTGTGCAGTCCAGTACAAAACTCACTTCCACATTGATCAACATTCAACACTTGATTCCTCTTAGCAAGATAGCAACATGACCTTCCAGAAGCTATGGCACACTTCACAGCTTTACCAAATTTTCAAATGGCCAGTGAATCCAGAACAGCATTTGCTTGGGGTTTTTCGGGTTGTTTCCACCTAAAGGATCCTTTTGCCTTGAATTATCTTGATGTTCAAACAGTATAGCTCAAGTTGTTAAAAAAAAAAAGTTACAGAGGAACTCCCTGAAGTGGAGCCTCTTGTGAGGCACCAGTCAGAAGGAAGGAGCACTGAGTCCTGAGGATGCAACAGGGCTGTGGACCCGAGCCAAGGGGAACTTGCAGCAGCCTGGAGAGTTTGCTCCTGTCCTCAGCATGCCAGGAGCAAGCTATGTTCTCGTCTGCCTCTATCTGGGCACCGCACTTATCTGATGCCTCACCAGACACGCTACTCTACACAGATCATAAAACATGTAAGCATTTTTTCTTTGGAAGAAAGGCCAGAGCAAACATTTTGCATCTGTAATGTGACTTATAACAACTCTCAGATTACATTTAATGAACTCTGTTCCTACTGATCAGCACATTAAATTACCTAAAAATAGATTAAAATTATATTTCAAAAGAGCTCAGAAAAATAAACCTGGAAGCTCTAAAGAGGGCACTACAGACAGGTCCAAGAGAAACATTCCTGAACACATGGGAAAAGCATCCAAAACAGAAGGATTACACAGCCAGAGAGCAAAACTACATTCAGAAAAAAGCTACTAGACTTTGAGCCTCCACAGAGTCTTTTCTCAAGAAAGAGACACCACATCAACAGAATGCATTCCCATGAAGCTTTCAAGAAGCCTCACCCAAGAACAAGATGTATGCGCGGAAGCCAGAAGAGAACGAGAGCAATGAACTCTCTTTGAAAATTATTTATGCTGATCATAGCTGTTGTTCATTATTAAATCATGACAGAAGCTAAAACCTAGAAAGAGGCAACAGAAAGGTCTTGGTCTACTGGCATTTAAATAGCACTTATTCTCTTAATGTAATTGTATTTTATATTGTAACAATTAAAGTAACATAGAAACCAAGAGGCTCTGCCCGATACCAAGCCTGATCCCATAAATTTTCAAATAAATTTTCTCCATTTGTTATTCATACATGGAATGTTCTTTGTTCACCCAGGATACTGTGGTAATTCAATAACAATAAAAAACTCTAGCAAAGCACTTCAGAACTTACACATCGCACCATTTTCTCCAATTAATAATTCGTAACATTATACGTTGGGAGCATACTCCACCTTTGGTCCTCCGCCATGATCTAAATTCGGAAGGGAGCAAAAACCACCTTTGATGCTAGATAATAAAAGCAGACTACAAAAGAATTAACTGAAGTTATTTGTGAAATGAATTACATATTCTTTGAGGGGTCTGTTGTTTTATGGCTCAAGTGCACGTTACTCCACAGCTAAATGCATGAGCCAGAGACTGCCCATAAAGACATTGTATTCTTCTACAGAGGATTAGGAAACAGTTTTTGGATGGTTGATACTATTTCTGTTTTCCACTAGGCAAGAGGGAAAGCTGTCAAAGTCCTGAAGGGATCTTTGTTACCAGTAATTTCTGGCTGTCCACTCCCTAAAATTAACCAGTGAAGTAATGCTAAGAAAGCACATCTAATCTCTGACATTTAGCCACATCTTTTCCTAATAACGTGTATCCAGTATTTCTGAGACAGAAGTTACTCCTCTACCAAAACAGGGTGCCACCCCAGCTCCCACCAGCTGAAGACTTAGCAGCGCTTCAACTCTTCTCCCACACTTAGTGGGGAACACCCACTCCTGAAAAGCAGCCAGACCACCAGAGAAAGCTTCATTTTGACAGGAGTAGTGCATTTAAATTTAAAGAGAAATCTACAGATGAGTCTAAACAGTGCTGATAAACAGGGCCCACTGCATCCCTGGGCTTCCTGCCCAGGGCTGATGGGAGGGAAGGCACAGCCTGAATGCACCCAGCCAGCCTCAGGCCTGCCACAGGAAGAATCATGACAGCCCCGCACATTCCCCACTGCAGCCAGCTGCCTCCTAGCATATCATAGCACACTAGGCCTGAGCCTCTCAGCTCCTCCAGCACACAGCCCAACCCACATCCACTCACACTACAGTGGCCCAGCCCATTGGTCCTCTGGTGAGCAGCTGCAGAAGGCAATGACAAGTGTCTGTGTGCTGGTTGGGGTCCTTCTTGTGCCACTGCCCAACAGACTCAGCTGAGTTCCCACGATCAAAATAAGTTGTTCTCACTCCCTCACTCCAGAGACCATGAGATGTTCTGGAAGTCCCTTCAAAGAAAAGGGCCCAAAATGTCACATCCCAATACATAAATAGCAATTTCTGACTCCTCTTTTTTGATATCAGATGTTTCACCAACTTTGCAGCTGTGTCTATTTACAAGGCAGTCAACTTTTGCTTCACTCCCAAAACTACAGCTTGCAGCAGAACAGTATTGTTGCTTTCTGTCAAATCCAAAGATGCCAGAGGGCTCTTTTATTTACTCAGCTTGTTATTTTTGTCACTACCTTCAAAGTCCCAGTTTTCTTCTGAACACATACTGTCACTTTTGGAAATTATAGCTCAACTCACTTCCTCATTGAGTTCCAGAAACACGAGAGAGGGGAGGAAGACATAAAGCAAACTTCTGACAAACTGTGGAACACTAAAACTTAATCTTTCTTCAACACAATAAGAATTCAGACAATGAAACTCCTCCCTCCCACCTCACCACGTTTAAACCCTATTATTCCTTCTTCAGGCTGTTATTAAGTCATCCAAACTAGATGCACTTCTCCTCAACTTTGGGCTTCAAGCATCTCTGCTCCCAAGACTGGTGTGAACAGCTGTGGATTTCTGATGGAGAATTTTCTTTCAGAGGAAAGACATTGCATCAGAAAAAAAAAAAAAAAAAAGCAGATTATGCAGACTCTGAGCACACTAATCCTTTCAGCTACCTGGCAGCAGAGCAGCTGCAGTGCCCCCAAACAAAACCAGCTCATTTGGAGTACATCTTCAGTGTTTTTCCCCTGCACTGCCACACATATGCTAAATTACACATTCCAGCCCATCTCCCCATTTCTTCACATGCTGAAGACACTAATACAAACACTGCCTTACTCTTCCCTGCTCACAAAAGTCTTCATACAGAGGCGATTCTGACAGGAGAAACATTCAAGGAGTGGCAAGAAAGTGACAAGCCATTGTGGAGATTTGGCTAAATCTTTGTTAAACTGGCCAATGCTGTGCACTTGGACAGTTTCTTTACACATCGGCACATTATTTTCCTTACACTTCTTGCGATTCTTCCATCTTCGTCGGACTCCAGAGCTGAGGCGGAGGAGGGATACTGCGGGTCTCCTGGTCTGCTGCTGCCTGTCCGCCCCTTCCCCAGTGCATCCTTGGCAGTGGGGGTCCTGCACAGCAGCAGCCGCTTCTCCCCACTGCGACTTCAGAACCCCTTCAGAGGCATTCCAACTACAACAGGCAGTGAGCGCCTCATGCAGCAGCTCCTGCCCAGGGTTATTTCTTCATTTCCTGGCAGAGCACATGCAAATCAATGGGCTGCTTTTATGGTTTGGGTTTTTTTCTTTCCCTGAGGAGCCTTGCTTTCTATTCCAAGGCAAAGTCGTGCTTCAAGCACATGGTATGGCATATGTTATTTCTTCAGCTACCAATCAAGAGACTAGAGGAAACTAGTCTGGTATATATATATTTGCCATTTCATGAAAGCTATAGCATCACCCTAGAACTGTCTTCATTGCAGTACCCAATCTGTCCACACAGGACAAGGCAGCAATAGCTGACAGAAAGGAGCCAGCCTGAAGCAACCCTGAGGTTTGTTTTTGACAACTCCGTTTTAGCAGCTAGAAATAAGGAGCTGCAAGCTTGCCATTTGTCTGTGTCACCTCACATGTACATGCTCTATACAAACACCCCTGAAAAGATCATATGATGCAAAACCAGCTGTGCCCATCCAGCATGCACCAGACAGATCCGAAGGGCATGCCTGCAGCCATTTCACACTGATGGAACCAAAGTGACAGACAAGAAACGGCCGCATGGGGCCGTGCTGAAGGAATTGTCTCCAGAGGCAAAGCACAGTGTCCCAGGACAGGGAGGTCCTAGGGCAGGGCAGCTGCAGGCATCACTTCATGAGGACAAACAGCAGTACTTCTCAGGAGAGTTGCCCAAGAACTACAAAAATAAGTTACAGTTTCTTAAAGCGGTCTTTCAGAAAACATATTAAACGTAATTAAAAATGTAAGGTAGATGAGGAGAATTAAGTTCCTTTCCATTTAGACAGGAACTCATATCTTTAAATGCACCAGAGGTATACAGTAATCTTCCAGAAATGTTTTTCCTGCCATGTCTTACTGTTTAATTACATATTGCCATTCCAAACTACCACGACAGATTTTAAGCAAGTTCTTTTTTTTCCCCCATAATTAATCATAGCAAAGATTCATCTGTTCTTCAAGCGCAGTGATGACAGCACTGCTTTCACCAGTGCAAGGCAATCAGCCCACAGCATCCCTTTCCAAAAGCAAAGAGGGAAGATCACCTATTTGTACAAGACACTGTTCGAAGATACAAACTGGCTTTGTAAGTGTTACTTCACAACACAGGGAAGAAGAACAGAAAAAACTTCTCTTCCACAGCAAGCACCCACATAGAGGCACAGGCATAGCACAGATTACATACATGCTAAATATCCAACTTACAAACCCAGCAAAGTCACCCAGGAGCAAGCAGCCTGCCAGTGAGCCTGCAGCCCTGGCTCCCAGGAAGGGAGGCGAACATGAGGCAACCTCCCTTTGGATTATCACAGCAACGCAGTTATTTTAGAGGCAGTTTCAGTTGCTGCCACAGTCTATTCTAAGTGCAGAAGATGTCTCATCAAAACCATCTTGTATCTGCTGCACTGAAACCATCTGGTCAAAGGACAGCCATATCCAGGACAAAAAAAATAAAGGCTAAATGGACAACAGAAAAGTCTTACTCTCTTTCCTAACTGTCACAAAACACAGAAGCGAGACCACTGGATAAACCCAATGCTTTTCCTTTCCATAGTCAAGCATTTATCACTTAAAACAGCTACAGGATATAGCACTCCCACAAGTTTTCTTGTGGAATGCTGAAATATGTGGAATGTGGAATTATGCTGAGAAGTATTTTCAACATAATCAATAACATACAAGGCTCTCTGTTCAGAAGCACTTTTTTTTCATCTGCTATTTGGGGATGAATTAGATATCTGCAATATTACTTTTTCCATCTGTGAAATCCTGTGATACAGGATTGCACAAGCAATATACATAAAACCCCAACCCTCTGTTAATTTATTTTGATTGCTGTATAGAAAAATTATGATTTGCTGCAACACTCTTCTATTCCTCTCATGATCTGTTGGCAGCTTTCCCATGACAAGTCATTAAGAAAGAAGTTACAGGGCTGGTTCCTCTCATACGAATGGGAGCAGATGGGCACCACCAGAACTCCACAAGTCTTAACTGCATTCTCACAAGAGCAGTGTTAGATCCACACTCAGGTTTTCAATAAGCTACCACTGCATTCCTGCCATCTTTAGGACTTCTTTAGTTGCACCACAGTTCCCCTATGCAAGGCAACTAAAGCAGCAATGACTACAAAACACAACAATACTTTGAGTCTGATAGGTTGCTGAAGTTTACATTTACATATTTATAAACATTCTTACCAGCTAGGGGCCTACCTTTGGAAAACACTTGCATTGCAAATTATTTTTTTTCCTCCATGTTACAACAAAATAATTTAAATGCATATTTGCATGCTCTCTTGATTCATTGCTACATATGGTCCACATCACTGGTTAAGAACTTACAGAATTGTAGAATCATTAAGGTTGGCAAAAACCTCTAAGATCATCTAATCCAACCACTGACCCACCACCACCATGCCCACTAACCCATGTCCCTCACTGTCACCTCTACATGTTTCTAGTACACATCCAAGGATAGAACCCCACTCATTTTCTACTGCAGAAGAAAGCAAAGCAGAGACCATAAACCTTGGCTGGCTCTGCCCTCTGTGTCCTCAAACAGAGGCAGACTCCAGACACCTCAAATAGCAGCAAGTTACAAGGTAACGCTCCTCCTGTTCTCCTGTCACACTGTGAAGGCCATCCCATGCTGGAGAAATCAGCCCAGCAATAAACAACTCTGCTCATTTTGACACTTCAGAAGGAAAAGCTATGTCCTTCCCATGTACCTCAGAAAAATGGAAGCAGAGACAGTAATATTTTCCCCAGTCCTGACAACTGGCCTTTAATTTGCTGCCATGGGTACTACAGCAGACTTCAGCCCTTTCATTAGGGAATTCCTCTCGATAGGAAAGGTTCAGACCCTGCCATGTTGTAGGGTGATTAGCTTCATAAGATCACACACCCAGATCCAAGCCAGAGTATCATTTTTTAAAAGATCAACTATTTAAGAGCAACCTCTGCTCACAATTTTTTAGCATAACACACAAATCCTTTAGCCTTCCAGATTTCAGAATGTACGTTATTTTCTCACTGAGAGAGAAAAGTTACAGTGGTTTTAATGGGAGAGCTACAATTGGTTGCCCGAACCCAAACAACAGAAATCACCGCACAATCCATGCATCCAAGGAAAATCTCAAACACAGTCGTGCTCCCTGGGATGTACCACAGATGCACAGCACGTGTTATATACATGGGCACACAAACTGTACGTGTACTAGCCCAAAACCCGGAGCACTGACAGGTTGACTACATGCCTATAGTCAAGTAAAGTCATGGCCAAAGCTCTAAAAGTAACGGAAGAAAATATACACAAGCACTACAGCACTCAAAACTCCAAGCCACAAGCATTTGTTTCCTAAACTGCACTTTTGTAAGTTAAGAGGCAGACTCCATCCACCACAGCTCTTGTAACAGAAATGTCTGGAAACTGTCTATGCAAGAACCACCGCGATCCAGATTCAAATCCACACACGCTCCATCTGACAGATCAAGTCACAGTCAGTGGAGGAGTTATGGTTTTTTCATACATGGAACTTTTTTTTTTTAGAACGCATGTTATGTAAGTTACATGTATTGAAGAAAACTCTTCCTTTGACATAGGCGGCACTTGGTGCTTAAGAAGGAAAAGAGTCTCCAAGGCTAAAGCCACGGGCACCCAGACCACGGACATACACAGCTCTCTGCCAAAGTTTAAGTAACATGCTTCTGTGCCTACTGAGCCTCCACTGCTGACACGAGGACTGTCCCTCACCTCTTCGGTACCCACCAGAGCCTCAGAAAGACTGAGAAGTGCCAAAACAATGCACATTCCTCGTTAACCTTCAGATCTGCCGGAGGAAGTGCCCGAGCCGGGAGCCTCAGACGGCCGCTTTACGTGGAGGGGGAAACGCACCGGTTTACTGCCAGGGCACCACCGCGGCGCGCTGTACGGCATCGCTGCTCCGCGGGGGGATAAATACAAGAGCTGCCAACGGCGGGTTGCGTAAGAGCACTTTAAGCACACGGTTATTTACAAAAGCAGAGGTAATTACAATGCGGGAGGTGGATCCCAAACAAACAGACTTGACTAACGATTTAAAAAGAAAAAAAAAGAGGGAGAGAGACGCGCAACTCCTGCTACTCAACGGCGGGACAGCCGCAGGACGCTCCGCGCTCAGGACCCTCGCCGAAAGGCGCTGACCGCGCGGCCGCTTACCGGAGCGGGACTTGATGATGTCTCCGAACTCGCCGTGCGGCGCGGCGGCCCCCTCCTCGGGCGGGGCGACGCGGGCCATGCCGCCGCGCTGCGGCTCCTCTGCCGACGCGCTGCTAAACCCCCCGCCCGGGGGCTCCCATAGGTCCCGACTCAGCACCTGGGGGCGAGCAAAGAGGCGGCGTGACACGGCTGCCACACCCCCGCCGTGACTCGGCCCGGAAGGGGGTGCCAGGGGCGGCCCGACGCCCCGCTCCCGCCCGGGGGCAGCCGGCGGGAGGCCCGCCCGGCCGGCGCTTCCCGTCCCGGCTCCCCGCGGCGGGGCCCTTCTCCGGCGGGGAGCCGGGAACGAACTCGGCCCCGTCCTGCCCCCAGCCGCCGCCTTCCGCCCCGCTGCCGCTCACCGCTCGGACGCGGCGGCGGGAGCGGCCCCGCTTCCCTCCGCACGGCTCCTCCCGCCCCCGTCCCGCGGCGCCTCCGAAGCCACAACTTTCCTGCAAACCGCCGCCCCTCCTCCGGCCCGCGCGGCTCCTCCCCCGGCCCCCTTTGTTAGCCGGGCAACGCGGCGGCTGCGGGAGAGCGCCCAGGGCTCGCTCTGAGGGGCGGGATGTGCGGGGCGGCGCCCGCAGCGGGACACGGCCGGGACGGGACGGTGCTGGGCGGGGCGGGACGCGGCTCCTCCCCCGGCCCCCGCGGCCCCGAGGCCGGGGCTCCCGCGGGGCGGGCGCGGCCCGGCGTGGTCAGCGCGACCCCGCCCCCGGCACCTCCCCGCCCGCACCTGAGAGCCGCCCGGCCCCGCCCCCCGCCTCAGGCGGCGCCCGAGGAGAGCGGCAGTTAGCGGCGGGGTCTGACGCCGTCCCTGCGTCGGGGGCGTTGAGGGCCGGGTCGGATGGCGCCCTGGGCAGCCTGACCCGGTGGGTGGCAGCCCTGCCCGCGGCAAGGGGCTGGATCTAGATGAGCTTTAAGGCCCCTTCCAACCCAAAAGCTCTTTCAAACAACGATTAGGTGCATTTTAGCCTGAGCTGTGATACTTAGTCGCGCTTTCCCGTTTCCCCCAAGGAAAAAAAAAAAGGCAGTCCGGTGGGAGCGCGGCCCTGCCCGAGGGGCTGGCGTCCCGCCGAGGCTGCGCCGGGCAGCAGCACCCTGCGAGCGAAGGGCTGCGGGAGGAAGCTGCCGCGTCCCATTGCCAAGCTGTGCGTCTAAGCTCAGGGTCCTGATTTTTCTAAGCTCGCTCTGAAAGCGCCTACAAATTATTTGTCAAAAAAGAAGTACGTTTCTATTTAACCTGGTAGCGTTTCCTTTTCCTTTTTCTGCTTTAGACAGAAGCAGCATCACTTTCTCCTTTGGACTGCAGAAAGGCAATAGAATAAGGAGGCTGAACGCTACCTCGGGGAAGCAGCAGAACACATTTTCCTGGTGCGTTTCAGACGTGCCTCTTTCCACAGCAATGCTCACTCGGCTGCTGATCAAAGTCTGAGCTTTCCACGCTAGTTAACTGAGGCTGTCGGCTTCCCAGTGCAAGGGCTGTAATTTTCACATTCGGGTCTTTAGGCACAAAGTCCATCGAGGAAATAAAGAAAAAAGAGGAAAAAAAAAAAAAAAACAAAATCTTTAATACTCTATACACGTGCACGCTTTAGGTGTCTCTGATTTTGTATTCTGGTGGTTGGAGAAATTAGAAAATAATGACTAGCACGCTTTTAATGTCCAACAGCAATGTCCCCACTGGGTCATATTTCTAAAACCAATATTCATTTACAAATGTCCTGATTGCTGCAGACCATTAATAATGTGTGCATTGTGTGGCACAGTTTACCTTTCTGCATAATGCAGAATAAATTAGGAAAATAAAGGAAAAGCCCCTGCAGCCCTCAGACAACATTAAGAAGGCAAAGACAAGCGGAATGCAGAAAAAGAAACTGAGAAGAAATGTGCTGAGATGTGGAGCCCTTGAACTGTGACCCGAGAGTAAATAGCACCTCGTTCCATAATGCATGGAAACAAGAGAGTCGTGAGTCCGAGTGTGCCTAACCTCGGCTCCTTGTCTTTGCTCTCAGCATTTCTATTTTTGGAAAACACCCATAACTGATAGGATTGCTATAACCAAGAATTCTGTGTATCTCATTACCTGGAGATTGACTGCTATAATAATGCCTGTACACATTCGTCAATGTTTTGTCATGATTTCAGAAAACCATTCTGTATTTATTCAGGAAGAGAAGAGATACCAAACAGATTGCTGTCAGGAGACTATCCCTTATGTCCCTCCCCGTGTACCCCGGCATGACATCACTCCCAGGTACCGGGCTCAGCATGCTGTCACTGCAGACATTTCTTGCAGAACTTGCTTCCCAATCGACATAACAGCCCCTTGGTGCTTCTGTGTCAGACCAGCCGCTCAGAACAAGTCCCTCCCTGTTTCCATTGCCTCTCATGTGAAGGAAAAATTATAGAAAAAAAAAAAGATATATTAATTAGAAATTCTCTCTCTGTATGTTTCCTCTGTGAGGACAAATGTCAGGTTTTTATGAAAACTTGGGTTGGTTCTATCTATGACTCCTCTGGCAGTACTTTTCACAGAAGTTAGTATACCAGAGAGCCACACTTAGCTTGTTCCTTCTTATTTCTTTTGCTGTAAACCAAGTGCCTGAGAATCAATTTATTGTTCAACTAACTATCTGAAATATTGAAAATCAGCCCTAGCACTTTTTTTTAAAGGTGGGCACAGCATTTTCTACCCTCACTTGCTCAGCTGGGGACCTGATTTTAACATTAGGTTGCTTATTTTCAGTTGAAGCTCAGCTGCCTTTGTATATAAGCTCCCTCAGAGCTCCTCTACATCACCTATCTTGTTAATATTTAATGTATTTTTGTTCCATCACTTTTTCCGCTGCTCCTGCTCACCACTGTTACCAGGGGCTGCCAGGGACACGGATGTGGAACGGCTCCGGGCAGCCACCCCTCTCCCAAGCCCCGCAGCAGCAAGCCTGGCCCCACTGCCTGGCTGCCAGCTGCAGTGAGGAAGGCACCCCACTCATCCTCTCTTTGCATGGGAGATGCTGCAGACATGTCCCCATCTTGCTTCCTTACAACCACCCCATCCAGCAGCACCCGGTCACGCTTTGTGATGAAATTCAGAACTGTTTTGCTGCAGACAGCCAACCACGTGTCAGGAGGAATGTGTCAGAAAGCACCTGGTACAGAAAGCAACGGGGTGGGCCCACAGCCCAACAAACACCGGGCTGGGGGCAGAGCGTCCTTCAAGCAAAGCGCCCATCACCTTCACTACCACGTTTCCCTCTGGTCGTCCCCGCATCGTTCATGTGACTATATTTCCATACCCACAAGTCGGGATGTGAATCTTCAGAAGGTTCTCTCTACTCTATTTTTATCTCATTAGATTCGATGCATCTATTGATTGGATCAGAATCAAGGGAATATTGTGTGCATAAAGTACACTGGAACTTTGTATCTTAAGTTTCAGCCATTTTTAATAGCTTCATTGTAAAACCCCCCAAAACTACCCTGTATTAATAGAAATGCTGACATCCTTTTAACTGCAGTGACATTAATTGCAGCTACCATAATTTATCATCATTCTGAAGACTATGACCCTAAAAGCACATTAAACAAGAGTGCATTAATGAACAATTACAGTGATCAATTTACCCTCCCAACACAACTCTAAGCTGGAGCAGAAAACCACCATCATCAAAAAGACAGAAACCTTTGGTCAACACTGTGCTGCAAGGGCAGGTGAAAGTTGTGAGTCAAAGTCACTCTTGGTACAAATTGTATTCTGGTTATTTATTTTTTCTTTCACTCCTGGCTATTTTATTATTATTATTATTATTATTATTATTATTATTATTATTATTATTTGGTGATGCTTCATCCTCCTTTGAGTAGCAGTACTATGTATCAGCACAGGTTTGTTTAGTGGCTAAATGAATAAACACATAAGGCTTTGACAATGCCAGCGTTTGTCAGTTTGTGGTTAGAACAGGAAGCAGGGTTCTTGTGTAAATACAACATGCAAACTTGGGGAACTTGCCTCATTCCTGTAGTAACTTGGTTCACTCTTGGCTCACAAGTAACATCTTCCACTGCAGCAGCATTATTTTTTCAATTAAAACATACAATAGTCGGACAGACAGTTTGGAAACATTTTCAAAAGGAAAGCACTCACCACTCTGCAAAAATTGGTGGAAGTGCAGACAGGGTATTTGTACATCTTTTATTTCAAAGGCAGGCAGTAGAAGATGAAAATTATTCTTACAAAACATAAAAAGTAACTCTATGGTTCTGTGAATCTTGTCAATATACAATGAATACAAACCAATTTAAACAACAACAAAAAAAAGCAAGCGCAACAAATACGTTTTTCCACAAATGACCATTATTTTTCACATCTGCCTTACACTGACCAGGCAATCTGGTACATGTTATTATTTCTTTGCTGTATCCCGTTAAATGATCAAAGCAGATGTTTTGTACTTGCCCCCTTAAGAAGTTCCCCAACCAGAAGAATAATTTAAGATATTACATATGAGATCGCTCAAGTGTTAATAAAATCTCTCTCTGCTGCAAAACACAGTTCATTAACTTCCATACTGGGATGGTGGCACAGCCCTGCCCACCAAAAGCAGCAGCAAGAAGCTCATGCTGTGGATGGCATGCTACTAAGCACTTTCTATCAGATCCAGCCCTTGCACAGACTGTACTCAGTAGACTGTGGCTTTTACCCTCCTGAATCATGCAAGGACAAGGGTGGTTACCAAGGTGGACAAGAGCCAGCTTAGAAATTCCTTGGCATGGATCTCTCCAGCTGTGGTCCAGAAGCTGCGTAGCTGCTCTCACAGCCCTGAACAGATGTTTGCAGATTTGGCCTCCAGGCCATGGACGGACAGCAAGAAGTCTGACCAGGATGTGCCATGCCTGCCAATGCGGGCACACCGTCAGGCCCTTCAGAAAGCCCCACTTTAGTGGTTCACACGACTACCACTGGCATCGTATTTTCAAAACATGTGAGTTGGTGGGTCCTCTACAGGCCACGGCAATGGAAAAAGCACACACACAGATCCCTGTGCTGCCTGTGTCACCTTGCTTCACACTTTCACGCTTGTTTCAAGAAAAGCTGGCCTGAGTAAAGTCAGTGACCACCAGATGTAGTTACAGCTACTCCAGTCAGTAGTTTAAGACTGAGGTCTGAACCTAGTGAGTGCTGTGGGCTTTGCAGCAGGAAGAACAGGGTAATTTATGCCATTAGGAGAGCGTGGAAGGAGTTCATGGCACAATCTGCAGAAGCCATGCCACTCAGGGCGCACTTGGGGCAATGATGATAGGTGTGAGCCTCACACCTCTGAGGAGCAGCCTATGAACACAGCACCAGCTCTTTCCATGCTCTGCATGCCTGAGTGCAGCAGGAGCTGCGTGCCCAGTTCCAGGAGAAGGGACTGGTTCAAAGTCCGCAGTTCTTCATGGAGCGGGAGTGCTTCTAAGAGATGTTTGTCAGTTCCTCGTTAAATAACTGCTGTGCTAGAATCTCTGTGGGCAGTAATTATTGTTCCATTTTCTTCTATTAGGCAGTCATGAACGGAGCCATGAAAATTGCTTTGAAATCACAGCAGACAAAGAGGAAACTTTTGGACATCGTTTATTTTGGGGTGTTCCAAAACAAAGCTATCTTCCAAATCAAAAAAGAAGCCCAGCCCTGCCAAGTCCCTAATCACTGAAATGAAGAAAGAGACCACAAAACTGAATGAAAAGATGATTTAAACAATTTTCCTACTCTGAAAAAAAAGCCTTTTTTGGAGTTACTGTCAAAAGAAAATACGGGAACAACAAAAAAAACTTAATGCATCACTGATGTATTTAACTGGAGGTGGCATGCAGAGGCGAAGTGTTTGAGACGGGAACAATGCTAGTTTGAAGGGAAGAACTCAAACTTTGTACCTCAGAAAATAAAGTCTTACTGGTACATTCAAAGAATTTTCCAAGCATGTTAGACCAAGATTTTTCTTACAGTGTCCACTGTACCATGCCATTATAACATAATTGTAACATAATACCCAAGCACTTATACTTGAAGGACTTACAAACTAATCTTAAAAACATTTACCAAGTACAGCAGAGCCAGATTATTTATAGTACAGTAGTACCAAAGGGCTCCGCCAGGACGAGCTGCCATTGTGTGAGACAAAATGTAAACATGGAGCAGCAAAGTTCCTCACCAAGAGAGTGTGTCTGGGCTGGGGCAGGAGGTGCTGCAAAACTCTGCCCATGTCATCCAGCAAATGTAGCTACTGCTGGGACTAATGCATGTTAAAAATACAAATGTGCCCGAGTCTGGGAGCTTCAGAGTTTAAATCTAGTCTGAAATATGAGGCTACGAACATGGAAAAAAAGAAAACAATAAAGGAAATTGTACAATGAGTAAACATAGCTGGGAAAAAGAAAAAAAAAAACAACCTTAATTTTAGCAAATCTTGTGAAACATTCATTATGAAATATAAAATATGAAATCATCTGCCATTGCCCTGAAGTAGCAATCACCAGCCAAAGCGCTTTGCCAGCACAGAACAGAAATCATCCTGACAAGGGGTGTGAAGCAGGGAGGTGCAGAAGGAAAAAAATAGTAATAATGGTTTAAGGGAGTCTACAGTTTGCTCTGGATACAAATGTCTGTGGGAGAATTTCACTGGGGTTACTGATTGCAACAGCCCAGTTCTCAGCAGGCAGCCCTGTGTGTTCAGCCTCTCCTTGTCGTTACTGTCCCTTGAAGCTTGTCCTCACTGTCGTGTGCATGGTACTGAAGTCCATACAGCACTATTCAGCAGTGTTTCAGTGTTTCTTCCCTCAGGAACTGGGAGTTTACTTTTCCATAGAAAGAGCTATGCTATTTTGAGTGTGGAATGAGGTGTGTGACTGCTCCTGTACGTCCTGCTCTTAAAAAGAGAGAGGCAAATGCCTGGATGCCTTTTCCATGCAGTGCTGAGCCCAAAAGGGTCTTCTCTGCCAAAAACAACGGTGAAGCCTCAATTCTGTGTTAATGCAACACAGAGAGAACTTAAAATTCCCCAGTTAGGAATGTCACAGTAGGCCCCCAGAGGGATGTTACGAGGTGGCCGGAGCCTGCCATGCTGACAACTATTGGTGCAGAGGTGCTTTAAGTGAGACTGCCTCCAGCAGCGTCTGCCAAGCCCTAACAGGAGCTGGAATGGCCTTCGGAGGCCAGCAGATACAACCAGACAACCAGACTCACCAGCAGCTCCTCACCTCCTGGTATCTCCTGAGTCTCTGTTACAGCTGCTGGTCAGCCAGGCTTCTGTTGTGCATCCTCTTTGTACCTGCCTGGACATAAATTCTAACTACAGCAGGTCAAAAATACAAACCCAACTTTTAAAGTTCATGATTCTGAATTTATATGCCGTTAAAATATTCTGTCCACTTCAAAGACCAAATGATCAATCTGTGAAAACTAATGATTTATTTATAAAATATTCCACGTGCAAAACTGCGCTGACAGCTCAGAGCAATAGAGTGAAATAAGCAGTGTGTTATAAAATCCTCCACAGAGGCCAGCAGAAGATAAAGCATGCAGCAGGGGGATAAATACCACGGGCCAAATATCCTGAGCCTCACAACAAAGCGGGTAAGAGCTTCTTGGCCTCCACTGTTTTTGACACAAATAAACAAACTGAATAGTTCTTTTTAAAATAGCAGTTGCCACAGATCATCCAAAAGGCCTTCCTCTGTTTCCCTACTCCACATCTTTTTCCCACAAAAATCTAAGCCTGGATTTTTTTTTAGGAACAGCAACCAATAAACAGAACACGGGAGCACTAGCAACAGGAAAGTGTCGTTACCGAATCAGAAGATGAAAAATGAAGGAAAACAAAACATTTTCAACAATGACTGAGGAAGCCTGTAAGTCCTACAGCTGATGTTGAAATCCTGTAAATCCAAGGATTGTTTTCCGCCTTTAGGATACACTTTCAAATACAGCCAAAGCTGTCACTATTAAGTTAATAATTTTTGGGTGCTCTCCCATATATACATTGAGGATTTCATCATTTCAGTACAAGCTTTGTAATTAAACACCACCACTTTATCTGTAGAGTACTTCAGTGGGTGGTGAAGTGATTCAGTCACGCTCTGCATTCTCCTCACAGGGCCTCCCCTCCCAAAGCTCCACACTCAGCTTGCCTCTGGTGCTGAGCTCAGATTTTCTTCTGATCATCACTTGGTGCAGTAAGAACGGAACAACCAGTGAGAATCCCTGGATCACCATCCCACAGCCTGACAGCAGCAGAAGCACCTGTGTGTCCCTCACACAGCACAGGTTCAGTGGGATGGCACCACCCCAAGCTTCAGCCTTACCAGGTTTGACCCCAGTGCACCATTACTGTTGTTACCAGAGTTACGCCTCTGCTTTTTCTTCCTTCAGCAGCAATTTTCCATCAAGTGTTTCAGCTGGAAACCATTCACTTTCCTGCACCAGGACAGGCAGAAAGCGATCCAGGAGTGAGCCCCAAAAACTACATCAGGTTCTGCACATGCCAGACACGCCAGTAACTTTGCTGGTCTCCCTCAGCTATGGGGTACAGGAAAGCCAAACCAGCTGGCGATGGTGTTCCTGCTGGCACCCACAGCTCCATCCCTCCCACGCTGGCACAAAGAGGCTTTTCACAGAGGCCTCGATGGCCTTCAGAGCCTGCTCCTTCTTTATTTACAAGAAGGCTCTTAGGTTTAGTCTGGGGAGGTCTGCAGATTGCAAGGGAGCTCCAGGGGAGTCATTTTTTTCAAAAAACATATGTTGCAATGCATCCTCAAGAGAGTCTGCTTTCTGAATCATTTAATCTTCCCTGGAAACTTCACGGCCCTGACTCCCTTGACTGCACAAGCTTTATCTTCAGACAATATTCACCTTTTATGGCCTTTGTAATCCACTTTGTTCCTCAACAACTCGATTGCTTTGGATTTGTAAAGCCAAAGAGTTGGCACCTTCCAAGGCCAGGCAGGCATCCAGACAAGCAGTTCCATGACACAGCTGAGCTAGATGGCAGCTGCCAGCCAAACAGATGCTCACTCTCTTCTCACCTGTGTGTTTCCACTGGGTCTGCTTCTCCAGCACAGCTGTTCAGCTGACTCCAAAGCAAACTGCTTCAGCACTGAAAGCAGCTATGGGAGAGTGATGCTAAGGGCATAGAAAGAAAAAGCATGACTCCTTTTGGCCATTTAAACCCGCTCAAACATTAAACTGCACCATAGAAGAAGTAGAATCATAGGATCACAGAATCATTAAGGTTGAAAAAGACCTCCAAGATAATCCAGTCCAACCATCAGCACACCACCACCATGCCTACTGGCCATGTCTCTCAGTGCCACATCTATGCATTTCTTGAACACCTCCAGGGATGGTGACTCTACCACCTCTCTGGGCAACCTGTTCCAACGCCTCATCACTCCTTCTGAGAAGAAATTTTTCCTAATATCCAACCTGAAAAGTATAATGAAATTTGAAGAGATTGGAAATAGATTTTATTGGACCAACTAATACACTCAGAAAAGGTAGACAAGTTTTCAGGCACAAAAAAAAAAGTAAAAAAATCAAGAAGCAGTTGCTTTCATGACAGAACAGCATCTGGTACAAAATGCCAAAGGAGCAGTATGGAAATGAGAGGAAAAAACATTACGGAAGAAATCATCCAAAGATTCTCATCAAATAAAAAAATTCTTGCATTATCATGATGGGATAACCTGGGACACTTCCGAATTTTGCAAACCATGCACAAGCAATGATGAAATTGCTTCTGTTTTAAAACAGTCCTGCATTATAGCAGGATGGGCTGAATTTCTAGAAAGATTTCTAATCTTAAATTACAGTGAAGATAGAACTGCAGCATTAAGATTTCATTTTAATGAAACTGCCATTAATGTTTTACCTAACGTAAGCCAATTTTCTATTTCACTTAGGAAAATGTATCCTGTCATACTCCATATTTTATTCGATTGAACTAACAGAATTCTATACTCCCCTTTCAAGGCAAATCAGTCGTGCATTTCTTTAATAAAACAGACAGAACACTTGTCTTTTTTTTATAATTACATGATTGTATTTTTATTAAGAGTAAAATTGAGGAAGCTCCGTACTAACTTAATTGGAAGAAATGCCATTTAATCAGAGAGACAGTAACACATAGCTCCAATACTTAGTTCATGGATTAGAAGTCATTCTCAAATTGAGGTTACACTGGGTGGGACAGCATTACAAGTGTTTAAAACATGAGAACAGCATTCTTCATATGGCTGTTTGCAGCTAACACGGTGGGTGGGATTCCCAGAGGAAACTATCAAATACTGTTACCATATGTTAAAGTAAGTTCAGTTAGAAGTCCCAAAAGCTATAATCATTTATAGGACTCTGCCTGAACAATTGAAATGCTCAGAAGCAATTGTTTTAATGACAAAATCTTCACACAGCAGGCATCAAATGTTCCCATCATCAATTAAAAAAAAAAAAAAAGTGAAAAAGGTTTTATTACAAGTAGAAAACAAAAACATAGGTAAACTGAAGAATGAAAACAATTACAATGCACATTACTTATGCAAATTACATCCTGACTATCCTTTCCAAGGAGCTATCAGGCTTTTACCCTATTCCTCCTTCCTTATCTTTAGAGACTGGACATGCGTGGAATGCACCACGTTTTATCTAAAAGTGCCAAATCCCTTAAAACACCAGACCTCTGATCTCTCTGACCTGAAGTGAGAATAACAGAACTTAAGAGTTCTGCAAAACATCATTAGCCGTGGCACGCTTGCAGTAACAAATGCATAAGCGTATTGCAGCTCTGAATGATTCAAATAGTTATGTAAATATGAGGCTTGGTTTGAGGACTAAATCATATGGAATCAAGTTTTTTATAAAGAAAAACATGCAAGAAAGTTGTTTCTTAAAGTAGTTATATCACACATTAACTGTGAAGTATATGTATTTAAGATGCCATCTAGGGATATTATTTAGTCAAGAGTCCTGAAAAGATTTCCCTTCAAGCACAGTATTTGACTAAGTTACAGAGTATATATAAAAACAGCACTTGATCTTGACACACACACTGAGGCACCATCCCTGCCAATTGGGCATATGAGAACTGGATACAGGTAGGCATCACAAGCCATGACAAAACACACGCTGTGCATGCACTTGCTTCTGTGAACCCTACTACCACCTGCCACAGATTGTACAGAAGGCAAACCTCCTCTGTGGATTATGGCAAGGGAGGGAGAAACTAGGAAGCACAGGGCATTGGAAAGCACAGATCAACTGAACCACAATGCCCTCGATGTGATGGGGGTGGTGGTCAGCCATCTTTAAAGCTGCTGGTCATCTACCAGAAGCCACCAACACTCAGTGAGTGAGATCATTTTTGTTATGATAAAAGAGGGCTGCATGCCAGGAACAGACATTCCTCTGGGAAAACAGCTGATTTGAAAACCTGGGAAAGCTATATTTAACTGCAAAGTGATAGGGCTCAGAGCCTGGGTGAACAAGAGACAACATCCTTGAGTCACAAGAGAAAATAGCCAACTTCCATAAATAGTTCCACTTCTAGTGGAGTCTGACTGGTTTGCTGTGCCCCGGGGCTGCTCTCTGGTTCTGTGTAATGCAGGATACGCCTGAAGCGGTGCACGTTTCCCAGACTTTGTGCCAATATTCTCAATAGAATGGCAGCCTTCAGACCCCCTGAATCGTAACCACAGAACCCTAAGTCACAGGCAATTATGAGGGCATCAGATTCCCACTCCAAATCACACTCTGCTATTTTCAGAAAGCACAAATTGGCCAGTAAGGCTGAAAGCTGGATGGTAATTTCTTCTAATGACCACAGCCCTGCTTGCCTACCCCTTCAGCTTTCTGGGGATGTTCACGCTGACCAGAAAACTGATGGACTGTCAGAAATTTCTCTGGACAAAAAGAAGGGTAGATCAGCACAAAAGCACCATTCAAAGGAGTGAATGATCCTACTGAGTGTGGTAAGGGAATCATACAAAAAATGGGGAACTGATACAAAGCACATTTGGGTTTTAATTGCACCTCTCTCACCAACCCGCGTGGAAAGCTCACCTCAGACGTGGTAGCTACACCACAGAATTTGTTTCCTTACTGAAAACCATGAGAGAAACACACTTCTGCCACCTAACAGAGAAACAGTGCAATGGTTCAGTAATTGAGCCATACAGACACGTAACTCTAAAGTGAGGAGTCACGTCACCCAGCCTGCTGGCCCCTGCCCAGCTCCTCGGGCCTTTTTGTAGCAGAAACAGCTCTATCTGTGGAGGGGGCAGCAATGCTGCCTTCAAGGCACTTCATTCCTTTCAGGAACTGTCTGCACCCACAGACTAAATCTGGGATTTAGTACAACATATCAGAAAGGATAAATCAAGCACTGAAAGAAAGGCAAGTGGCACAGAAGATGAATTTGTTTGCCTGTTCAGAGACTGACCTATCCTGCAAACAGTCACCTGAAATGCATCAGGTCTTCTGTGTAAAACACAGAGGAAAGAATCCATGTATTTTTTTCAAAAGTCATCCAGCTCAACCTTGTTAATGTTAGCTGGGCCTTTATTCTTCAAACAGTCAAGATTACTAGTTGTATTTCATTTCTCCCTTACATAAAGTTACAGCCAGTCTAGTCTTTGCAACTCTAGAAATTCCTGAAAATTCATTATTTAAATGACCTGGTGGTATGGGAGAAGGGCTTTCCAAAGAGTTTACAACCTATGACTCTTTTTTCTGCAGAGACCAACTGCTTATACATTATTTTTTGGTTTTTCCATATAGATTTACGTCTCTTTGCATCTCATAATACAATAATGCTTCTTAAACATTCCTGTGAGATAGGGAAAACATTGTAATCTTGCTTTTGCACAGAAACTCTGCCAAATCCTATACTCTTCAAGGGCCATAATGGAATTTTGCTGGAGTTACTTACATTTTCAGTTTCATTCTGTGCTAGTTTGAAGATCAATAGAGGGAGGTGATGTTGAGGCAGAGTAATTTTAAGCGTATAACTATTGTGCCGACACCACAACTTTCATAATATAAGCAGGCTTCTGTGCCTGTCCAAAACTTCAGTGATAAACAATCTGCTGACATAGACTGTCACAGGATTAGCATTCATGAATTTATATCCATAAACACTGGCTGCAGCAGCAGAGCTAATAAGGTATATCCCCGAAAGTGCCTCACATGAGTATCTCCCTATGGGAAGTCAGCTATCTGGTTAAGAATTAACTGTTACATTTTTACATGAATATTCATATGAATCAAATAGAAGTCTTTAAATTGCTTCCATGAACAAATAGCTACAAAAATAAGTTGCTGGAAAAAAATACAGTGTTTTTTTTTAGGCAAAGTAATGACCTATGCACATGGACCAGAGAAGGTACCCATATATATAGCGGTGGTCAGGGATGCTGAATCAGGAATATGCTGCCAGAAGTACTGGTTTACAGATAAACAGCAGTCAGTAACTCCCTGGTTAGTTCCCAGTGTCTCCCTCCAGAGATACTATCTCTGAGGCTTTGTCTGCAAAGGAAGCAGAATGCTTTAATTATATTAGAACACACTTACAACCTGGGAAGCAGTAATGCCAATATTGTTAATGACAAACAGTAGATAAAAGGAACAATGTAAAGTACACTACAAAGTATACATATCCCGGTCTGACAGTATCTTAATATAGTAATTCTGTTGTTTTTTTTTTTAAATAATCAGCGTTCTGAGAGTTAACGTTAAAATTAAGGCTCATTCTTGGTTATGAAGACAAGTCTGCTAAGCACTTTCAGATGTCCATGAGGCATTCTCAAACTGGCTCAAGAGGAGCTGTAGAGGCTGCTTTTTGGGGATGTGGGTACCACCACCATGCACATTAATATCTGTTAGCACACCCTCTGCAGATCTCAACCTAAAATAGGTGTGCTCTGAAACTCTACTTAAATCTCACTTTGAGACAACTTACCAAGAAAAGTAATAGAAATGGGCATAGGAAAAGATTTTCTAACCACCATAAAAAGCTCTAAAAGAAGAAGTTGATTACAATTCTGAGATGCTCAATTCCACCCCACTACTTCTTCATGTGCTAGTGGCTGAGTTCTCTCCCTAATTCTTTTCTATAGAAAACTGACTTTATCTCAAGCACGATGTTTCTATGTTTTATATACTGGGAGGCATTAACTACTTTCTCCTCTCACAGAAATCTGGCTCATGCATTCACACCATATCATTCTTACCCTATCCAATCATTCTTTTGTTTTTGTAGAAAAATATTCGGGG